>NC_091997.1:3687134-4032134 GCF_044704955.1 Pristiophorus japonicus
TAGCCTTGTTTGCAATGACGTTCTGAGATAATGACGTAGCTAAGTCCATTTTTGTTGCGATCTGGGATGCAGGACAAATTCAGCTCTCACAGAGAATCTTGTGGATAGTCTAGCAGTAGATTGTAATACAGCAGTGATAATATGAATCCCCACAGTGGCCCATTTACAGAGACAAATGCAGTTCAGACATCCACAAATCGAACGCCCATTTGCTGCTATAAACCGTTCATTTACAAATTCAAATCTGGCACCACAGAGCCCAGACCGAGCACAGACCGGCGGCTGGTTTGTATGGCTGCAGATAGATCCCAGGACAAACTGGTAGTGAAATCACAACTTGAATGTTAGCCACACCCCCGCGCCCCCTCCCCACTGCACGCTTGGTCTTCCTGGTCACTCTGTTGCCCCTCTATCACCTCCTGCTGCCCCTGTGCCACTCACTGACTTCAATCATTTCTTTCTTAAAAAGAAAAGTGTTTAAAAATATCCTGTGTGCATGTTCCGTATAGGCAAACATTTGGTGAATGCAGTGTGTGTGCTCATTCACATCCACAGAAAGCTTTAGAGACTGGCCTCTCACCTCCTGAGACCTGGATTTATATCCAGCCCAAACTGATGGGATGAGAGGCTCCTTTTTTCCGTCTGTTGACTTTAAGGGTCCGACCTGAAACCAAGTTGAAAAGTCTCGGCCCAGTCCCTGATGGGTGTGGGACCACAGCACAATATGAAGCTAATTCAGCTCGAATAGTATTTGATCATGCTCAGTGTACATGAGCATGACTCGAACTTTGCACCCCAGCAATTTCAGATCTGTTGTCTTCTGGGCTGCAACAGAATTCTAATTTATCCAAACATAGATTGAAGAAGCTGGCAATTATTCTCCTTAGAGCAGAGAAGACTAAAAGGAGGTTTGATCGAGGTGTTTAAAATCGTGAGTGGTTTTGATAGAATAAATTGAGAGGAACTGTTTCCAATGGCGGAAGGATCGATAATGAGAGGACAGAGATTTAAGGTGCTTGGCAAAAGAACCAGAGGTGACATGAGGAAAAACTTTGTTACGCACCGAATGGTTAGTATTTGGAATGCACTGCCCGATAGGGTGGTGGAAACAGATTCAATAGTAGCTGCAGTGTATGAATAAAGAGTCTGAGCAGATACTGTGAGCTCAAAGTAAAGTGTGACCGTAGTCTTTTATCACAGGTCTTCAGCCTTTATCACAGGTCTCCTCTTTAAGTATAGGTGCTCCCAAGGGATTGTGGGATCCCTTGAGACTCCAGGGGATGAGCCCTCTGGTGGTTAAACAAGGTATTTACAGGTTTACATATATAACAGTAGCCTTCAAAAGGGAATTGGATAAATACTTAAAGGAGAAAAAATTGCAGGTCTGTGGGGAAGTGAGACTAGCTGGATTGCTTTTTGAAAGAGCCGGCGCAGACTCGATGGGCTGAATGGCTTCCTTCTGTGCTGTACTATTCGATGAATCTTATGATTCCAAAAAGGGCCCTGTCGATTAGATAAAGAGCATATGTTTCCTCTGGTGGTGGAATCGAGGTTTTTAAATGCTAGCGATTCAGAAGGGTAGATATGTAGAGATACTATTTCCTCTGGTGGGGGAATCTAGAACAAAGGGCTATAATCTTAAACTTAGAGCTGGGAATGTTACGTCTGTAATGCACTTATGAATGACTCCATGAGGCAATGTGTTACATAGAAACATAGAAAATAGGTGCAGGAGTAGGCCATTTGGCCCTTTGAAGAGAATCTTGTAAGGAAGCTGGAGTAACTGATTGTCATCAAGTTTTAGATTAATGAGTTCATGCAGTTCACAGAACTGAACAGGCAGAGCACGTAATCTGTTGTGGCTCAAGTCCAAAAACTGCAGTGATTTCTGCAATGTGAAGCTACACAATGCAACACTGAATGTCTCCAAGTGGTTATTGTGCAAATCAAGCTGCACCACCATTCAATAAGATCATGGCTGATCATTCACCTCAGTACCCCTTTCCCTCCATACCCCTTGATCCCTTTAGCCGTAAGGGCCATATCTAACTCCCTCTTGAATATATCCAATGAACTGGCAACAACTCTCTGCAGTAGAGAATTCAACAGGTTAACAACTCTCTGAGTGAAGAAGTTTCTCCTCATCTCAGTCCTAAATGGCTTACCTTATCCTTAGATTATGTCCCCTGGTTCTGGACTTCCCAACATCAGGAACATTTTTCCTGCATCAAACCTGTCCAGTCCCGTCAGAATTTTGTGTTTCGATGAGATCCCCTCTCATCCGTCTAAACTCCAGTGAATACAGGCCCAGTCGATCCAGTCTCTCCTCATATGTCAGTCCTGCCATCCTGGGAATCAGTCTGATGAACCTTCGCTGCACTCCCTCAATAGCAAGAACATCTTCCTCAGATTAGGAGACCAAAACTGAACACAATATTCCAGGTGAGGCCTCACTAAGGCCCTGTACAACTGCAGTAAGACCTCCCTGCTCCTATACTCAAATCCCTGAGCTATGAAGGCCAACATACTATTTGCCGCCTTCACCGCCTGCTGTACCTGTCATGTATGTAACCACAATGTAACCACAATGGGCAGGGGGGTGTTACTGCAGTTGTCACGGGCCTTGGTGAGGCCACACCTGGAGTATTGTGTACAGTTTTGGTCTCCTGACCTGGGGAGGGACGTTCTTGCTATTGAGGGAGTGCAGCGAAGGTTCACCAGACTGATTCCCGGGATGGCGGGACTGACCTATCAAGAAAGACTGGATCGACTGGGCTTGTATTCACTGGAGTTCGGAAGAATGAGAGGGGACCTCATAGAAACGTTTAAAATTCTGATGGGTTTAGACGGGTTGGATGCAGGAAGAATGTTCCCGATGTTGGGGAAGTCCAGAACCAGGGGTCACAGTCTAAGGATAAGGGGTAAGCCATTTAGGACCGAGATGAGGAGAAACTTCTTCACCCAGAGAGTGGTGAACCTGTGGAATTCTCTACCACAGAAAGTTGTTGAGGCCAATTCACTAAATATATTCAAAAAGGAGTTAGATGTAGTCCTTACTACTCGGGGGATCAAGGGGTATGGTGAGAAAGCAGGAATGGGGTACTGAAGTTGCATGTTCAGCCATGAACTCATTGAATGGCGGTGCAGGCTAGAAGGGCCGAATGGCCTACTCCTGCACCTATTTTCTATGTTTCTATGTAACACCACTGTATTACTGTATACACTCAACCTATATGCACACCTTGACCACAAGGGGTAAACTTGTGGGAGACACTCCTTACCTGATCTCACAGGTATAAAAAGGGAGGTCCCATGCAGGGTCATCGTCTTTTGGAGTCCTGTCCCCAGAATGTGCCTCGTGTGGTTTCATGATGTAGAGTAAGGACTTTACATTGGCGACGAGAAACGGGAACTCATGACCCACGAGAATGGCCACTGGTAACACGGAGGAACGGTACTGTGTTGGGGAAGACTGGGACGATTTTGTCGAGAGGCTTCAGCAAAGCTTCGTTACGAGAGAATGGCTGGGGGATGCAGCGGCCGACAAGCGAAGGGCTCATCTTTTGACCAGCTGCGGACCAAAGACTTACGCGCTCATGAAGGACTTACTAGCACCCGAAAAGCCGGCGGACAAAACCTTTGAAGAACTTAGCAAATTGATCGGGGAGCACCTCAAACTGGCGAGTAGCATACATATGGCACGACACAGATTCTACACCCACCGACGTCGTGAAGGACAGAGCATACTGGACTTCGTAGCGGACCTCCGGCGTTTGGCCAGCCTCTAAGTTCACAGACGCCTGCAGGGGGGAGATGCTAAGGGACTTCTTTATCGAGGGCATCGGTAATGCGGGAATTTTCCGCAAATTAATTGAGACCAAGGATTTGACCTTGGAAGCAGTGGCGTTGCTAGCTCAAACTTTCATGGTGGGGGAGGAAGAGACGAAAATAATATACGCGCTCAATTCTGTCTCTAACGCGGCGATGGATCAGGGAGTCAACATCATCAATGCGACTCAGAGCCCCACAGGCAGGCAGGGGCAGTCCGACACTCCCCAGGCAGCAATAGACCCCAGAGTAGGATTTCAACAGAGACAATGGCAGGCTGAACGGACATTCACGCCATCACAATGCGGCCCGGGATGGGGCCATTGATACCCACTAATAGGGTACTTAAGAGCAGTCAAAGGGACAGTCAGCGTGGAATCCCAACAATGGAAACTTTAACTCATGCTGGAGGTGTGGGGAGAAACACTCAGCTAGATCTTGCAGATTTCAACAGTTTGTCTGCAGGAACTGCAATCTCAGTGGCCACTTAGCTCGAGTGTGCAGGAAGTCTGCAACCAGATTAATATGAGGTGGATGGACCAGAAGAGGGTTCTTTGAGGCAGGATGACTTTTGGGGCAAATCGATGGACGCCAAGGTTCAGCGGGTCCATGTGGCGAATATTCACAGTTCATACACCAGAACGCCACCAATGATGATGAGGGTTTTATTAAAGGGTATCCCAAGTACGCATGGAGCTGGACATTGGGGCCAGCCAGTCAATCATGAGCGTTCAGCAATTTGAGAAGCTATGGCCACTTAAAGCCAGTAGACCCAAATTAGCACGTATTGAGACACTATTACGGACATACACTAAAGAAATCATTCCGGTGCTAGGCAGTGCAATGTTGGCTGTCACACACAACGGGTTAGTGAATCGGCTGCCGCTCTGGATTGTCCCGGGCAATGGTCCTGCACTGTTGGGGAGGAGCTGGTTAGCCGAGATGAACTGGAAATGGGGGGATGTTCACGCAATGTCAACTGTGGAGCGAAGTTCGTGATCACAAGTTCTACAACAATTCGATTCACTATTCCAACCTGGCGTCGGGACTTTCAAAGGCACTAAAGTAGTGATACACATCACCCCGGACGCCAGGACAGTGCACCACAAAGCCAGAGCGGTGCCATATGTGATGCGGGAAAAGATCGAGAGCGAATTGTACCGGCTGTTCAGAGAGGGCATCATCTCGCCTGTTGAATTCAGCGACTGGGCGAGCCCCATGGTTCCCGTCCTAAAAGCGGATGGTTCTGTCAGGATCTGTGGCAACTACAAGGCCACCATCAATCGGGTGTCCCTACAAGATCAATACCCGCTCCCGAGAGCGGAGGACCTCTTCGCCGCGCTGGCAGGCGGCAAGCCGTTCACCAAGTTGGACCTCACTTCAGCCTATATGACCCAGGAACTAGCCGATGAATCTAAACTACTGACCACCATCACCACGCACAAGGGACTGTTCGTTTATAACAGGTGTAAAAAAAAATGCATCGGTACCTCTTTGGTAGGAAGTTTGAATTAGAGACGGACCACAAGCCATTAGCCTTGCTGTCTGACAACAGGGATGTTATCAATGCCAACGCATCAGCTCGCATACAGCGATGGGCTCTCACGCTGGCTGCTTATGACTACTCCATCCGGCACCGGCCCGGCACTGAAAATTGCGCTGACGCGCTCAGCAGGCTTCCACTGGCCACCACTGAGGGGGCAGCAGAGCAAAGCGCCGAGATGGTCATGGCCGTCGATGCCTTTGACTGCGCAGGCTCCCCCATCACAGCCCGCCAGATCAAAATCTGGACAAACAGAGATCCCCCTCCTATCCCTGATTAAGAAATGTGCCCTGACTGGGGATTGGGCGCCCGCTCACGGAGCATGCCCTGAGGAGGTCTGACCATTCCACAGACGGATGGATGAGCTCTCCATACAAGCCGACTGCCTACTATGGGGCAGCCGGGTAGTTATGCCCCAGAAGGGTAGGGAGGCATTCATCAGGGAACTCCACAGCGAGCACCCAGGCATTGTGCTGATGAAGACCATTGCCCGGTCACACGTTTGGTGGCCTGGAATTAATTCAGACCTGGAACACTGTGTTCGCAGGTGCACGACGTGTGCCCAGCTGGGTAATGCCCCCAGGGAGGCCCCGCTCAGCCCATGGCCCTGGCCCACCAGGCCATGGTCATGCATTTATGTTGACTACGCGGGCCCGTTCATGGGAAAGATGTTTCTCATTGTGGTAGATGCGTACTCGAAATGGATCGAGTGCATCATTCTGAATTCATGCACGTCATCCACCACCGTGGAAAGCCTACGTGCGATCTTCACAACCCATGGCTTGCCGGACATCCTGGTTAGTGATAATGGCCCATGTTTCACAAGCTACGAATTCCGAGAGTTTATGTCGGGCAATGGCATCAACCACGTCAGGACTGCGCCGTTCAAGCCGGCCTCCAATGGCCAGGCGGAATGTGCGGTCCAAATCATTAAGCAAGGTATGCTCAGGATTCAAGGACCCTCCCTACAATGCCGTCTATCGCGTCTCCTGCTGGCCTATAGATCCCGACCGCACTCGCTCACGTGGGTCCCGCCCGCAGAGCTACTAATGAAACGGACATTCAAAACTCGGTTGTCCCTCATTCACCCAATCCAGACCGACATAGTTGAGGGCAAGCGCAAATCACAAAACGAGTACCATGACCGTAATTCGAGGGGGAGATGTACAGAAATAAATGATCCTGTATTTGTCCTCAATCACGCCATGAGGCCCAAATGGCTTGAGGGCACTGTAATTGACAAAGAGGGGAATAGGGTCTTCGTGGTAAAACTCAACAATGGTCAAATATGCCGTAAGCATCTGGACCAAGTCAAAAAAAAGGTTCAGCATGGACACGGAGGAACCTGAAGAAGACCATGAGATGGAGCTCACCACACCGCCAGTGAACGAGCAACAAGAGCAATCAGAAGAATGCACAGTCCCTGCGGTCAGCCCGGAATCACCACAGGTGACAGACACTCACGGAGTGTCCAACAACCAGAGCCCCAACTGCGGCGCTCCACGAGGGAGCGTAGACCACCTGAAAGACTAAACCTGTGATCCCAATAAGACTTTAGTGGGGGGGGGGGGGTGGATGTGATGTCATGTATGTAGCCACAATATAACACCACTGTATTACTGTATACACTCAAACTAGCTGCACACCTTGACCACAAGGGGTGAACTTGTGGGAGACACTACTTACCTGATCACACAGGTATAAAAAGGGAGGTCCCACGCAGGGTCATCGTCTTTGTAGTTCTGTGAATAAAGAGTTAAGGTTACAGAGTGACCTTGTCCCCAGAATGTGCCTCGTGTGGTTTCATACTGTAGAGTAAGGACTCTACAGTACCTGCATGCCAACTTTCAATGACTGATGTACCATGACACCCAGGTCTCGTTGCACCTCCCCTTTTCCGAATCTGCCGCCATTCAGATAATATTTTGTCTTCGTGTTTTTGCCACTAAAGTGGATAACCTCACATTTATCCACATTATACTGCATCTGCCATGCATTTGCCCAGTCACCTAACCTGTCCAAGTCACCCTGCAGCCTTTTAGCATCCCCCTTACAGCTCACACCACCACCCAGCTTAGTGTCATCTGCAAACTTGGAGATATTACACTCAATTCCCTCATCCAAATCATTAATACAGTTGTTCTCAAACTGTAGTGACCTTGGTCCTTTATTCATAACTCCAGAGTGAGGCACAAGCATGGTGGGCAGCCTTTTATACTGGGCCCTGCACACCTATGCAGGTGACCCTCAGGTCTCCCACTGCAGTGCCCTCTGGTGGACAGCCTCTGCCACAGGGGCAGGAAACCCCGGTCTCCACCAGTTGCACCCTCTAATGGTGCCAGCATAGTATATACACAGTGCAAATCTTATTGATAGTACAACAGATAACAAGTCTCCAACTTATGCAACTGTACAGTGACTACACAGAAAATATATCTACAGTCTGCATATATAACAGGGACATTCAGGAATGAAATCAGGAAGCACTTTTTCACACAAAGGGTAGTGGAAATCTGGAACTTACTCCCCCAAACGGCTGGGTGAAGTGAAATTTTCAACACTGAGATTGATAGATTTTTGTTAGGTAAGGGAATCAGGAGTTGTGAAATAAAGGCGGATAAATGGAGTTGAGATACAGATCAGCCATGGTTTAACTGAACAAAAGAAAAGGCTCGAGAAGCTGAATGACCTACTCCTGTTCCTATGTTCCTATTTTTTTATTTGGCAAACCATTATGAATTCTACAAGGCCCAAGAGTTAAAAGAGCTGTGTAGATATCAAGAGACAAAATTGCACATGTGAGAAATCTGAAATAATAATGGAACTTACTGGACATAGGCATTAGCATCTGAAAAGAGAAAAGAGTGGTTAAAATAGTCAGTGTAGAACTTTTGGCGGACTGAAACTGAAACACTAACCTGACGTTAACATTTTATTTCCAGAATATTCTGTTTAGATTTTAGAAGAACTATGCGTCATTCTCATCAGAATTAAGGTGCATGCAAGTGACACAACACTGTGTTTTCATGCATATTCCCCTCTATCCTGCGAGCAGCAGTCTTTAACATTAAAAAGGCCAAATGTGCTTAACCGAGGACGAAAGCAAGTGAATGTTGAACCATTGTGGGAGAGTTAAGCGAGGCTACTGAAGGTGAGGAGGTGGGTTTTGAGGAAGTGGGTATTGAGAAGGCTTTTAAAGCTAGGGAGGGAAGTAGAGAGATAAGAAGCTGGTTAGGGAGGGGGTTTCAGAGAGAGGCTTGAAAATGCTTTAACACCTGCAGTGGAGAAGAGAGCTGGAGGGTGGGGGTGCAATGCATATGAGACACGAATCGGAGAACTAGAGAGCACAGAAGGCTGGGAAAGGTGGTGGAATAGGGCCAGGGAGAGTTTTCTCATCACATACAATTGCACGGGCCGAACATGCATAATTCAGAGTTACCACAGAACAGAATTCACTGGTCGACCAGGGGACTGCAGTTGGGGGTAGCAGGGATGCATGTACATAAAAATAAATCAAGATAAGTGCTTCCAGATAACCGAGTTGTGATACTTTCACTGATGTAGTTACAGGATCTGGTACATCTGATAATATCTAGCTGTGGTATGAGCAGGAATTCGTCACAGACCAAAGTCAGTACATGTAATACAAAAGCAAAATACTGCTGATGCTGGAGATCTGAACTAAAACGGAGAATGCTGGGAATACTTATCAAGTCAGGCAGCATCTGTGGAGGCAACAACAGAAGTTAACGGACCTGAAATGTTGATCGAAGTCAGCATACATCTGTTTGAAAATGCTGCACTTGTATAAAATGACACCTCTGTTACCACAGAGCAGGAGATGGGCAAAATAGGTGCAAACAATCATTTTTTGCAACTTGGTTTCCAATCCAGCCTGTGGTTGTACAGCAGTCTCTTTAACCATTTGTTCTGCCAATCAATTTAAACCGAACCAGCAGAAAACATTGGAAACAATATATATATATGTTACACGCGAGCAATGAGAGTTCTAAAAATGTCCTGCTGACTTCAGGGGAAATGTGGCAATGGATTCAATCCTTTGTGCAGCATACTGAGCACTAATAAAATGGAGTAAGCATTTTCTGTCAAGGTCAAGACTTTGTATTTCAATGTTATACTTGGATTGGGAAGTCTATACAATGTGAAGAAATGGGAAGCGGTTTGGTCTATTGGGATTCTGCAATTGGATCGGAATTTTCCTTCGAAGGGATTATTTGTTTGTCTAGAGTCCGCCGTAATACAAATAAGAATTGCGCTCAGTTGTTTTTTTTTCAAATACAAATCCAGTATTGTCCTTTTTCTTCCTGAATGTAATTTTTTTCCCTCTCCCCGTAAATTGCCTCGTGTCGCGCATGCTGTTCTCTTAGCAAAGAGGACAGGCAGGCAGTTAGCAATGGACACAAAGTTGCCCCTGTATTCTGCACTGATTGGTACGAGTTTGGCAGTCTCCTACCGAGAGCCTACATTGTGGCTGGTATGGGCAATGAAAAATGTCGTCCGTGCAATATGGGGTGAGTCTGGGTCCGAAAGCGAGCCCAAGCCAATGCAGAAGCAAAATACTGCGGATGCTGGAACCTGAAATAAAAACAGAAAATGCTGGGAATCTCAGCGGGTCGGGCAGCATCTGTGGACAGAAACAGAGTTAACGTTTCGGGTCAATGAACCTTCGTCAGAACTGGCGAATATTCGAAAAGAAGAGATTCTTAAGGAGCACTGAAAGGGGGAGGGGAGGAAAGGACAAAAGGGAAGGTCTGTGATAGGGTGGAAGGCAGTTGAGATTAGAGAGACAAAAGTCATGATGGGCCGAATTGAAATGGTAATGGGCGGAGTTAGAAAAAGGTTCGTCTAGATAGGGCGTGAATGGTGGAATAATGACCAGCTGCCGTTGGAGACAAAGAGAAACGAAACATAAGGTCCAAGCTAATTCCTATTCCTTTGTGCTTCCTAGGTTATGCTTTTAGAGTGGATTCTGAACTGTAGCTCAGTTACTAGAATGAAGTATTAATAATTACAGGTCTATCCGAGCAGTGGTTCTCAAACTTTGTTTGGTTGAAGGACCCCTTTTAAAATGGATTAGTAATCCAGGACCCCCCCACCTAAATTATAATACTCATAATATGAAAGTGCTGCATGTAAAGAGTGTTTTAATAATGCTTTTAAGAAAACAGAAGTATTTATTTACGGCTATCAGTGAGATGGGCGTGAACTGGAGTTGTATTCTGCTTCTCACTGCAGTCTGTCTATCCTTGGGTGTGAGGATCTTCCCCAGGTGAGTGAGGGAAAGTGTTCCTAATTCCACAGTATAAACTCTACCACCATATTTCCTGAAAATGTTGGTATATCAATGCTAAGGACACTCAGTGCCAACTGTATTTAGAAGGTGGCATGATTTTGGCCACACACAGTCTGTGATCTGTTGGGTAGAGGCTTCTTCAAGTGGGTTAGCTGAGTCGGTCTGTTTGCCTTCCTTGTGTTAAAAAAAGCAGCATTTTATCCAGTGAAGAGAACTGATAAAACTTTCAGCCAAACCCCTCAGATTTAAAGGATGGTCTGATCGGTCTCTAAACTGCAACTTGAAGTTAACCGAAGATTCTGTTGGTTTTTTCCAGCCTGGATAACTCGGAAAGTTGTTTTGTTGGTAAATAACAATTTGGGAATTGATACTAAAGGGGTTTATAATCTTCAGGCATCTCCCCTCTGAGGTGAGACAGCCAGACCGTTCCGCGCTGGACCTGTGGCGGCTGCACGTTCACAATCTTTCGCGGGTGCCCTGGAAAGTCTCTGGATCCCAGTTTGAGAACCGCTGTATTGGTGGAAGCAATTAAAGTGATGCATTAATAGAGCTTCAGGCAAGAAAAGTATTGCACAACATCGAAGTGCATTGGTTTTATTGCAATTTTTATTATCCTGCATATTGATGCCAACAACACCAATAACAAGTTGCATTTATATAGCACCTTTGATGTAGTAAAATGCCCCAAGGCGCTTCACAGGAGCATTATCAAAACAAAATTTGACACCGAGCCACAAGAAGATATTAGGACAGATGGCCAAAAGCTTGGTCAAAGAGTGTCTTATAGAAGTGACAGGTAGAAACAATGCTCGCTTTAATCGGCGGAGGCGCACAGTCAAGGAGTAATGGGAAAGATCCCGCGCAGACCACTCACCAGCTTTTCCATTGTAAGTACCTCTCACACAGCATAAATGTAAAGGGTTCGCGCAGTAAAAGAAACAGGCCACGCAGAACAAAGCGCAGATTATGGGGAGCATTGGGTTGAGAGGCAGAGATTTAGGGAAGGAATTCCAGAGCATGGGCTCTAGGCAGCTGTAGGCACGGCCACCAACCGTGGAGCGATGAAATTCGGGGAAGTGCAAGAGGCTAGAATTGAGGAGCGCAGAGATCTTGGAGGGTTGCAGGGCTGGAGGAAGCTACAGAGATAGCCGATACATTAAATAGCCTCAATCATCACACAGTGTAACTACAGCCCTAAATTTCTACCAGGTTCTCTCAATTTCCTGCCTTAACTTCAATGGAAGATCTACAGAAGCTCCTTGGTATAATGGTGCTTTTAAGGCATTTGCACCATTCCTCTGGGGTTTCTCCCTGACCTCCTCCCAGAGAAACCCCCAGGTGAAAATCGAGCTGAACATATATTGTGATAAATCAGTACGACTTGGGGTAGTTTCCATGAGATAAGAACATAAGAAATAGGAGCAGGAGTAGGCCATTCGGCCCCTCAAGCCTGCTCTGCCATTTAATAAGATCAACTCCACTTTCCTGCACTATCCCCATATCTCTTGATTCTTTCAGTATCCAAAAATCTATTGATCTCTGTCTTGAATATCCTCAACGGCTGAGCCTCCACAACCCTCTGGGATGGAGAATTTCAAAGATTCACCACCCTCTGAGCGAAGAAATTTCTCCTCACCACAGTCCTAAATGGCTGACCCCTTATCCTGAGACTGTGCCCCCCGGTCCTAGACTCCCCAGCCAAGGGAAAAATCCTCCTTGCATCTACCCTGTTAAGCCCTGTAAGAATTTTGTATGTTTCAATGAGATCACACCTCATTCTTCTTCTAAACCTTAGAGAATATAGGCGAAGTCTACTCAATCTCTCCTCATACGACAATCCCCCCATCCCAGGAATCAGTCTGGTGAACCTTCGTTACACTCCCTCTATGGCAAGGATATCCTTCCTTGGATAAAGAGACTAAAACTGTACACAATATTCGAGGTTGGGTCTCACTAGGGCCCTATATAATTGCAGTAAGACATCTTGGGCCTGAAATTCAGTATCACTGGAAAGCTGGTGCTCCTCCCACCTTTTTGGGGCTGTTAACGCCAAAATTTTTTCGTGACTGGGCCACCCTGTATTCAGCTGCAAAAGTGAACAAATAGGCCCCAGCGCTAATGAACCCTCCAGAGTGGATTTTTCAGCGGTGTGACTGTCTTAATTTGAGCATTATCACCACTGAGAAATTCAGCATGCAGGTAAGGGTTTCTAATGAGCCAGCTTCTCCATGGCCTTTTTAAAGGCCAGAATCTGCAGCAAGGCCCTGAGGGGGGAAGGAGTTTGGAAGGATGGCAGGTGTAAGAGGCGCAAGGAGAGTGTTAGATCTCTTAATTTCCAATGAAATACGAACTCCGATTGTAGTTTTAATGTAACTTTATTCTGGCAGCAGCAACAAGCTTCTGGCTTTATGCCAGGCCTTTGTACTTCTGAGACCACATGGCCAAAATGGCTGTACTTATACCTGGTTCAATTTACAGAAAAGAACTCTCCTTCTTTGACCTTATTGGCTCAATTGATAGTCTTTTAACCTTTAATTGGCTCGCTACCCAAGGTCCTAAAATGTCAAGTTGATTGATGACTTAATGCAATGTGGTCTGTGTTTTTTCAAAACTGCAGCCGGGCTGCAGAGCTTGAATTCTCTATCAATCCCCCCTTTGATTCTTTCACAAACTGAATCATAAAACATCAGCTATCACTGGTTAAATATTCTACAAGATAATTTCATACATGTTAATAGAGTTTCCTTCTAAAATTTGTTGATGTGTTTCGCCACATGTCCGGACTAGTAACTTCCACACAAATTTACACCAACCCAAGTTCCATCATGGCCACAATGGAAGTCTGGTTTTAGTAGGTTGATTAACCTCATTCCAATTTAATCCCAATCAATATCTTAATTCAACCAGTAAACAACCTTCCCTTAAGCATAACATACCCCTGTGCCACGTACAGACGGTCTGCTGGGACCTGCAAGGTGTCTCACCTGCGGGACAGCAGCTACAACCGCCTGGTCGCAACAACATTTAATCAACATAAACAAACAATATAAAAGTAAAATAATTACAACAAATAGAATTAAACCTTCCACCAATGAAGTTCCTATTGAACCTAGCCATTCAGTGGCTCCACTCCACAAAGTGAATGATGGGGGTTGCTTAAGTTTTTCTACCTCCTTTTGGATATGCTCCGCTAAGTGGGTCATTTCTTCGGAGCTATCTGGGATATATGTGCAACACTCAGTTCCGAGTAGGGCGCAAGTACCTCCCTTTTCAGAATTCCGGGAGCAGTTACTATAATTCCCTTGCTACCCTACTATTTCCCTTTGGTGCAGAGGGTCGGCTAGTAAGAAGTAGGTCTATGCCTAGAATACCTACAATCAGTAATACAGTAAATTTATACATTTTGGCAAAAAGTAATTGTCCTTATTAGATTTCAGCTTCAGTTACGGGTGCTCGTTTAACGTGTGAAGCGTGGATCCAGGCTTTCTTTTCTTGGACTTTAACAGCTGCCTGGGTGGTCAATAATACTTGATAAGGTCCCTCCCACTTGGCACCCAAAAGTTCTTTATGCAACTTTTTCACATAGACCCAGACTCCCGGGATGATGTCGTGTCCTCCTTCGGGTGGAATACCCCAAGCTGCCGATACCTGTCGGGAAACAGAACTAATAGCATTGGTTAGGTTCTGACAGTATGATAACAAAGTGTCACTCATTAAGTGAACATCAGCTTTCCTTAAATCAATAGTTCCTGGCAGCGACATGGGTCTTCCTGTTATAATTTCAAATGGGCTTAGACCTGTAGTTCTGTTCGGGGTTTCCCTAATGCTACATAGCACGATTGGTAGTGCCTGGGGCCATGGTGTTCCTTCTTGGTGATATTTGGCAAGCTGTTGTTTCAGATTTCGATTCATTCGCTCTACTTGTCCTGATGATTGTGGATGATAAGGACAGTGTAAATCCCACGTAATGTTCAGTAACCTACAGACTTCTTGGCAGACAGCACCTGTGAACTGTGTTCCCTGATCTGAGTCAATGTTACTCAGGACTCTCCATCGGGGAATGTAATCCTTACACAAGACCTTTGCAGTGTGATTGGCTGTGGCTCTTTTAGTTGGGACAGCTTCTACCCATCTAGAGAATCTGTCGACCATGACAAGAACGTTAGTGTATCCTTGGCATGAAGGAAAAGATATATAATCAACCTGCAGATGCTGGAATGTTCCGACAGGGGCAGGGGCCTCAGTTGGGGCATTACCGTGATGGGTCCAGAATTATTTTTCTGGCAGTCCACACAGCGGTCTGCTACCAGCTGGGCATGTTTTTTAAATCCCTGACCCCACCAGCTTTTCTGGAACCGTGCCATCATCTGTTGTGAGGCCAAGTGTCCCCACGAATGGATCTGTTGGGCTAAAAAAGACATAAGTGCTTGTGGCGCGACTGGCTTGTCGGTACTCTTTGTCTCCAGACACCATCTTCACATAGCTTAATTCCTGCCTCAATCCATGTCCATTGTTCCTCTCAGGAGCACTCGCCTTGCATTGTTTGAAGGTCTCGTGTCAGAGTCCTGAGTGCTTTCAATCTGCACATCTGTGTTGGTTCTTCTGGGGGAACGCCCTGTGAGGCGGCATCTTTAGCTGCCTGGTCGGCTAGGGCATTTCCCTGTGCTTCCGTGGTATTTTCCTTGGTATGGGCCTTACACTTCAGGATGGACACTTCCTGAGGTAATTGTATGGCCTCCAGTAAGTCTCGGACTTCTTTTCCATTTCGGATAGGTGTACCAGCAGCAGTGAGGAATCCTCTTTTCCGCCATAACAGACCAAAGTCGTGAGCGACTCCAAAAGCATAACGCGAATCTGTGTAGACATTAGCTGTCTGTCTTTCTGCTATTCGACATGCTTCTGACAGGGTCCGTAACTCGGCCTGTTGTGCTGACGTTCCTGAGGGTAAACATCCTTTTGCCACTACCTCATATAAGGTTGTAACTGCCCATCCTGCTTTTCTGGTACCATTGTCGCCAACAAAGGAGGAACCATCTGTAAACAGGATGAGGTCTGGGTTGTGCAGAGGCTCCTCTGCTGCTAAGGCTGCTTCTTCTGTTTCTTTTAAAATCTCCACGCAGTCATGCTCTTCACATTCTCCCCCCTCTTGCTCCCTCGATTCTGACATCGGGAGCATAGTTGCGGGATTAACCGGGCTGGCCCGGACGATATGGAGATTAGGAGCTTCCAAAACTGCTGTCCAGCGGGTCCATCTAGCTGCCGTCACCTGAGACATTCTATTCATAGACAGCAAAGCGTGTACGGTGTGGGGACACTTGACAATCAGCTTTTGGTCGAGGACTAGACCTGCAGTGATCATTACCGCTCGACATGTAGCTTCCATGGCCCTTAGGCAACTTCCCCATCCGAGGGCTACCGCATCCAGTTTTGCCGAATAATAGCCAATAGGTCTTTGCCGATCCCCATGTTCTTCTTTCAGTATAGCTGTCATATATCCTTCTTTCTCATGGACAAACAGGGTAAATGGCTTACCACTGTCGGGGATTCCCAGAGCCGGTGCCGAACACAAAGCCTTTTTCAAACTCAGGAAGGCCTCTTGCTGTTCCTTAGTGAGGGTGATGGCTTCTTTAGAGGCACGTTTCCCCTTTAAGATATCATTCAGTGGCTGAGCAAGCTGTGTGAAGGAATCAATCCAATTTCTGTTAAAGTTACACAATTCCAAAAAGGACCTTAGTTCCTGAATAGTGGTGGGTCTTTTAGCAGCCCGAATGGCTGCAGTTCTATCCTGGGTAAGTTCTCTCTTTCCTTGTGAAATCTTTTGTCCCAGGTATACAACCTCTTCTTGGGATATTTGTGCTTTGTCGATGCTGGCTTTATGTCCTTTCAGTCGAAAGTGATCCAGCAAAGCTCGTAAATCTTGTTCATGCTGTTCTTCCGTGTTTGAAGCTAGCAAGATATCGTCTACATATTGGATGACTCTGGATGACAGGGGAGGTAATTCTCGCAAATGGCTTTGTAAAGCCATGTGGAATACCGTAGGGCTGTTGTGGAAACCCTGCGGTAACCGGGCCCAAGTATACTGTTGTCCTTGGACTGTGAAAGCAAACCACTGTCGAACCTCCGGTGCCAGAGGCACCGACCAAAATCCGTTGGCCATATCTATAACCGAGAAATATTTATGTTCCGGTTTGAGGGCATTAAAAATGGTGGAGGGATCTGCGACCAAAGGAGCTTTTTGATCAATACATTGGTTAGCTTTCCTATAATCGACAGTCAAACGCCAAGTCTCATTATATTTCTGTACCGGCCACACGGGCTGTTGGAGGAGCTATGTATTTTAATAAGCACCCCTTGTTTCTCTAATTGCTGAATAACCGGTAAGATTCCTGTGATGGCAGTTGAACTGATGTGATACTGTTTAGTGCATGGAGGCTTGGTCCCGGTAAATGACGCAGGCTCCATCTGGAGTAGGCCACAATCGTTCTTATCTTTAGCCCATATCAGGTGTTCCTTCAATTCTTCTTTCTTCAAAGTTCTAATTGACCATGTCACCCGACCATCCTCAAAATGCAACGATGAATCTACTTGGATTCGAACGTCCATTCCCAAAAGGGGTTGATCTACTGTGCCTATCCAGACTGGCGTGGTTAGTTCATGTGGACCCAGCCCTATAATTACTGGTGTTGTCCTTTTAATTTCCATTTTATGGCTCCCAACTCCATGGGCTGTACGTGTCCTACCATCCAACGGCAAAAAGTCTCCATATTGTAGGGGTAAGCATGTTAATTCCACCCCTGTGTCTAAAAGACAATCCACATCCTTATCGCCCACCCTCACAGTTATATATAGCCCATCTCCCCTTTGTTGTATTAGTGCGAGGAGGGGGGCCAGGGTGGGCTCGAATCGTTTTTTGCTATCCCAAGTAACTCCTTCTATTGTTGTATTGTCAGTCGCTTAAATGCTTCTATGAGGTCGTTATCTTGTGACAAGCCTGGTTTGTTGGCTGAATTGTATCCCTGGCTGCGTCCTCTTCCCCAACCACGACCTTTCTGTTTTGCCCTGCACGTCTTGGCCCAGTGACCTTCTTTCCCACAACAATAATATTTTCCGGGTAATTTTCCGAATACCTGTTTATTGGAATTCTGGGATTTCCATCCCACAGCCTGTACAGCTCGGACTTTAGCTCCCAT
This sequence comes from Pristiophorus japonicus, assembly GCF_044704955.1. Lineage (NCBI taxonomy): Eukaryota > Metazoa > Chordata > Chondrichthyes > Pristiophoridae > Pristiophorus > Pristiophorus japonicus. The sequence goes on from NC_091997.1 coordinate 3,705,010, forward strand.
ATCCCGATCTAATTGGTTACATCGATCCACCAATGCTGCAAAGGTAATTCCTCTACTTCCCAGTCCGGTAACACTACCTTAAGCATTTTGGACAGTTCTGGCTTTAGACCTGCCACGAAAGCTGCTTTCAGGGGTCCAAACACTTGTTCATCCATTTCCTCATCCGTATTATTCATACCCGAATGTTCTAGCCACGTGCATCTAAACCGCTCATCATACTCCAGGCCCTCCTCTGTTCCTTTCTGTTGGCAGGCTGCAATTTTTCCCCAGTCTGTCTTAGCTGGACTGAAGGTTTGCAGCCAGTGTTTAATCGCCTCTCATCCTGCGTTTAATTCTTGCTCATCCTGCCCCAAAGCTTCTTCTACCTTGTCGTGCAATTTTCTTCCCTGTGTTTTTGGCACCATTATGGTCAAAAATTGCACTCCGTCCCAGGGATGAAGTTGATATATATTTCTTAAGCGGTCCAATTGGTCCCACGTTTTTACTCCCCCTTTCTTTGGATTGGGCAATTCCTTGGAACATTTATCAATTTTCTCTGGTCTGACGGATCATGAACTAAATATTCTCCATACACCCTTTTCCTCGTTTTTTTGGTTCCGCCCTCATCCGCAGTCTCTTCTGATTTGACTACAACTCGTCTTTTATTTTTTAAATGGGGCAAAGCGCACCCCTAATTCTTCATCCTTCGACCCTGTATCGTCGGAGGATTCAGAATCCGTATCTATTCCTCGGTCGTGTCTTCGGGTTTGCGCTTTTAATTTATCCAAACATGGGTACCCTGGGAATTGACCGATATATTTTCCTTTTCCTATTACTGTCTCTTGACTTAATGATTTTTTTCCATTCTTTAATTTCACCTTTAAGATCTTTAACTTCCGCTTCCGACTTTTCAAGTTCAAGTCTTTTCTGTCGCAACTGTGCACAAACAGCTTGCAATTGGTCCTTTGTACTGGTCAGTTCTCGATCATGTTGGGAACGCATTATAATTTCATTCCGCTTTTGGATCTGTCCCATAACTGCTAGGGACCATCTAGTTCGCTCTTTATTTTTCATACGGGTCGTTTTTCCCCAAATCCTTTTAATCTCGTCCAAGGACCATTGTCCTTTGGAGGTTCTGTATTTTTGTTCGATCTTAATACAGGTTTTAGATAAGTTGAATTGTTGCTCTATGTATTCTTTCAACTGTTCGAGGATTTCATCTATCGAAACCTCAGGTGGTGCCCGCCCGCCTTTAACAGTTGTAGGCAATTCTTTGCTCTTATCTCCTGCTGCCATAATACTGATTTCTTTACTGGGGTCTCGAGTCGTAGGCTTTCCAGCTGATTAGTGGGTCGGTGATTAATTAACTAACACACCGCCGAAGTTAGACATCTATGGGACCTCGAGCCGACTACCAACCGGAGGGTTCACAAACCGGAGGCTTTCGGAATCGCGTAGATGGAGAGGCGAATTTAGACTTTTGACCGAGGACTTTTATAAAGAGGAGTCCTTACTTCAGTATGTAGGTCCGATGTCCAAAATTCAGTTTCTTCCCTCAGCGATCCTGTTCGTGATGCCAAAATTGTTAGATCTCTTAATTTCCAATGAAATACGAACTCCGATTGTAGTTTTAATGTAACTTTATTCTGGCAGCAGCAACAAGCTTCTGGCTTTAAGCCAGGCCTTTGTCCTTCTGAGACCACATGGACAAAATGGCTGTACTTATACCTGGTTCAATTTACAGAAAAGAACTCGCCGCCTTTGACCTTATTGGCTCAATTGATAGTCTTTTAACCTTTAATTGGCTCGCTACCCAAGGTCCTAAAATGTCAAGTTGATTGATGACTTAATGCAATGTGGTCTGTGTTTTTTCAAAACTGCAGCCGGGCTGCAAAGCTTGAATTCTCTATCAGAGAGCCAACAGGTTCACTGATATGAAGCTGGAGACACTGATGGACGATGTAGAGGACAGAAGAAGAATACTGTTTCCTGACGTGGGGAGACCTGGCAGACGGGCAGTACATAATGCATAGAGGGAGATTGCAGGGGAGGTGTCAGGCACCTCCATATGTGTGAGGACACACCCTCCCAGGAGGGTGCTGGCCAGTCTGCACCTGGCCTTCCAGGGTGGTGATGGGTCGATGCCTCCTAGCTCTGGGGCGACGGAGATCCTCCTCCTCCTCCTCCTCGGGTGGTACTGCCGGCTCGACCTCCAGCGGCTGACCCCTCATGATGGCCAGGTTGTGCAGCATGCAGCAGACCACGATGATTATGGAGACACGTTGAGGAGAGTACGGCAATGTGCCACCAGAGCGGTCCAGACACCGGAACCTCTGCTTCAGGATGCCTATACACTGCTCGATGATACACCTGGTGGCACAATGAGCATTAATATATGCATGCTCTGGCGCTATCCTGGGGTTCCACAGAGGAGTGAGCAGCCAAGTGGACAGGGGATATTTCTTGCCCCCAAGCAGCCAACCGCAATCCTGATTCGGGCCGGTGAAGACGGCAGGCACACTGGTCTGGGGCAGAATGAACGAATCATGGCTGCTGCCTCCCTTGCCCGCTGCCTGTCTGCACGGTGCTGACGGCGATGCCTTCTCCTGCGGGCCACCCTGCCTCTGCCCAGGTGTACCAAGTGTCGCCCTCCCAACACTCCTCCCATCCTCAGGGTGAACCCTGCCAAGCAGGTCTCTGCAGCCCACAGGCCTCTGTGGTTAGTGGTGTGCCACAGGGATCAGTGCTGGGACCACAACTGTTTACAATATACATAGATGACCTGGAAGAGGGGACAGAGTGTAGCATAACAAAATTTGCAGATGACACAAAGATTAGTGGGAAAGCGGGTTGTGTAGAGGACACAGAGAGGCTGCAAAGAGATTTAGATAGGTTAAGCGAATGGGCTAAGGTTTGGCAGATGGAATACAATGTTGGAAAATGTGAGGTCATCCATCTTGGAAAAAAAAACAGTAAAATGGAATATTATTTGAATGGGGAGAAATTACAACATGCTGCGGTGCAGAGGGACCTGGGGGTCTTTGTGCATGAATCCCAAAAAGTTAGTTTGCAGGTACAGCAGGTAATCAGAAAGGCGAATGGAATGTTGGCCTTCATTGCGAGAGGGATGGAGTACAAAAGCAGGGAGATCCTGCTGCAACTGTACAGGGTATTGGTGAGGCCGCATCTGGAGTACTGCATACAGTTTTGGTCACCTTGCTTAAGGGAGGATATACTAGCTTTGGAGGGGGTACAGAGACGATTCACTAGGCTGATTCCGGAGATGAGGGGGTTACCTTATGATGATAGATTGAGTAGACTGGGTCTTTACTCGTTGGAGTTCAGAAGGATGAGGGGTGATCTTATAGAAACATTTAAAATAATGAAAGGGATAGACAAGATAGAGGCAGAGAGGTTGTTTCCACTGGTCGGGGAGACTAGAACTAGGGGCACAGCCTCAAAATACGGGGGAGCCAATTTAAAACCGAGTTGAGAAGGAATTGCTTCTCCCAGAGGGTTGTGAATCTGTGGAATTCTCTGCCCAAGGAAGCAGTTGAGGCTAGCTCATTGAATGTATTCAAATCACAGATAGATAGTTTTTTAACCAATAAGGGAATTAAGGGTTACGGGGAGCGGGCGGGTAAGTGGAGCTGAGTCCACGGCCAGATCAGCCATGATCTTTTTAAATGGCGGAGCAGGCTCGAGGGGCTAGATGGCCTCCTCCTGTTCCTAATTCTTATGTTCTTATGTTCTTATAAAGAGTCAGACTTGAAAGTTGTACAAAAACACAGGGGTTTGTGCAAACCTCTGAGCAGCACTCAGCAGGTTTAATGGAGCCAGAAGAATTAATAAAACTATATGAAAAGGTAAATACTGCGGCTGCTGGAAAATGAAATAAAAACACTAATAAGTAATAAAACTTTTTACCTACCAAAGGGCCCCTGCGGTGGCGTTCAAGCAGCACATCGACAACCTCGCAGGGGCACTGCCGGGAAAACTCCTACCTATTCCTCGGTGAATTTCGCTGTCCAGGTGGTTTTTCAGCGGCCTGCACGCTGCTTCCCTCTCCGCTGGAAACTTACCTTTTCAGCGGCTTCACTGCGTCGTTTCCGGCGGAAGTGAACACCGCTCAAATCCTTGCGGCTGCAGAGAACAGTATCTATCCCTCTGATTATACTGCGATGTACCACAGCCACATTCCATTTCACGCCTCCCACTTGAATGGCCTCCTGCACCATGGTGCCATTGTCATCTTGCTCATCCATCCTGCAGATTTTTCCCTCATCCACACAGGCAGCAAAAACCTCATACCTGTTGGATAAGGGCAAAGACTGAGGCTCCTCCAGCACTGCACCTGGGGTTCCCTTACCTGCCTGAGTTGCAGTCACACCCTCCTGTCCCTGACCAGTAACCAGACCTGCACCACTAACTAACCTAAGGGGTGTGACTGCCTCCTGGATCAAAGTGTCCAGGTAACTCTCCCCCTCCCTGATGCCCCGCAATATCTGCACCTCAGACTCCAGCTCAACAACTCTAAGCTGAAGTTCTTCAAGATGCAGGCACTTACTGAAAACATGGTTGTCCGGGATCATAGTGTTCTCCACAAACTCCCACATGCTGCATTTGCGGCACACCATCTGCACTGCCATCCCTATATGACCGTGTTCTAGTTAATCAAATTTAATTAAATTTGTATTTAAATAATTTAGTTTGCAGTTTAGTCCCTTGACTACTTAATTGATCTAGATTAAGTTATGGGTATTTAAATTAAATATCTACTTGTAAGACAGAGCATTACAAGTAATGCAGGCTAAAAGCAACAACTCCTTCCCATACTTTCCAAATTCCCAAATGAAGCACTCTGTTTAAGTGCACTCTGTGCAGACCGCCAGATTGCGAGGAGCAACGTCAAGGATGGATCAGAATCACAAAAGGAATCAATGAGGCTTACCAGAGCCAAGGCTATCTTGTGAAGATGTAAAAATACCAAGCAGGAGGAATAATTACTGCTGAAGCTGCAGATGCCAATGGGGAAAGGAGATTAAAAGTGAAGTGACATTGAAGCTTTCTTCCATCTGATCTGTTGTCAATAAGATTCCCGTCTCCAGTATTATCAGGCCAGAATTATGATGCAACACAGGAATTATTACCCCCTTTCTCCATGTGTCACACATTGCCAAGGCCCTGGTATCTTTCCACTGAAATACTAGGACGTTTTTTTCTGCCTTGATCTCATCTCCTTGGCAATGAAAGGTTACTGTAGACTTACTCTCAATTGGTTTCATGTGATTTAATGTTGAAACCAATCTAAAGGCTTACGACGTTAGATACATTCTTGCTTTTGTTCTGCTGTAATGCATAGAATTAGTGCCCCATAGCACCAGGAATTGAAAGGCGCAAAATATAGCAAGAGAATGTTGAAAGAAATGTGTGGGTTTTTCGTCAATGCTAACACATGGTCAATGTACAGTGTATAATTGTGTAGTAGTACATGTGTTGCACAGCATATCCAATGTTTTATTACCTTGTTTAGTGTATGTAGATCTGGCGACTGCATGCATTATGCAAACACTTGTGACACAGAAATAATATTTTAATATATCCAAATGTTGGAATTGACTGGCAGCAGTGATGAGTGTCTCGCATCTTCGGTCGACTATTTCCCGAGTTCTATATAATTACGGAGGATTACATAGGATATATGGCACATAAACAGGCCGTTCAGCTCAACCAGTCCATCTAGGCCAATTCCTGTCTTTCCTCATTTAAATCTATCCGTATAACCCCCTATTCCCTTCTCCATCATATACTTGTCGAGCCTTCCCTTAAATGCATCGATACTATTCGCTTCAACCACTCCCTATGATAGCGAGTTCTACATTCTCATCACTCTTTGGGTAAAGAAGTTTCTTCTGAATTCCCCATTGGATTTCTTGGTGACTATATTATATTGATGGCCTCTAGCTATGCTCTTCCCCACAAGTGGAAACATTCTCTCTGTATCCACTCCATCAAAACCGTTCATCATTTTAAAGACCTCTATTAGGCCACCCCTCCACCACCTTTTCTCAAGGGCTGAAGTTGCCCCTCTCAAAAAGGCACATTAGTGCATCCGGGAGGCACTAACGGGGTGTTAGAGGGTTTTCGACTGGGAGCAGGCAACGGAAGCGACCCGCGTGGAATTGGCCGATCCCTTTGCGCCCCGCGGGAACAAGATTGGTGCGGGGCGATGCCACCGACAGCTTTGCGAATCGCCAAGCTGTGGTGGCTAGGGCACCCCGTCTGCCCTTAAAGGGGAGGGCCTTTCACCATGGCTGCCACCATTTGTTTTGTCAGCTGACTTTGCAGTCGGCGCAACAATGGCGGCCATGGGTTTGACAGGCTCGCCAACAGGCAGCCCAGCATCCCCACTGGCCCGGCCGAAACCCTCCCTGGTGGGCCAGTGGGTGCAACTAAAGTGGCTGCAGAGGTCGCAGCGGCCCACCCTTTTAAAAGAAGGGGGAGGGCTGTTGTGATGCATCAGCGTGATGTAGTACGTCTGTGTTGCACTGCCGTCAGCAGCATGGCGCTGAGCATCGCGCCCGCGTTAGTACCCCGTTACTGCCACCAACAAATTATTATTATTTTTTTTTAAAGAGGCCAATTCTGGAAGATTTAGCCGCCCGTCTCAATGGGTGCTGCATTTCCGGATTATTCGATCTGCGCGCCCCAATACCGAACGGGGGGGGGGGAATTCCCCCCCCGGCTGTTCATCGTTTCCTGATGTGTATACCCTCGCATTTCTATTATCATCCTTTTAAATCTTCCCTGCACCCTCTCCAGTGCCTCTATATCCTTTTTATAATATGGTGACCAGAACTGCACGCAGTGCTCTGTGTGGCGTTACCAAGTTTCGATACAGGTTGAGCATAACTTTCATACTTTTCAATTCTATACCTCTAGAAATAAACCCTCGTGCTTGTTTTTTTTTTTGAACAGCTTTGCTAACTTGGGTTGTAACTCTTAGTGATTTATGTATTTGTACTCGCCTTCAAAAATAAAGTTGCTCTATTGGGACAGCAACAATGTGCTCGGTGCCCATGATATTAGAGAAAATTCCCATTTCCATGTAATAAACAAGAATCTACATTCATGTGAAGAGGATTGGTTTAGAAAATTGCTGAAATGATTAGAAATGAAAGAGAAAAGTTAGTTACATCGAAAGGAAACTTGCTAGAACTGGTAGGGGCCAACACTCATTCATTCGACTTTTGCCAGAGGAGCAGGAGCAGTATCTGGCCGGAATTGTCCCTATTAAGCCCACCCTATCTGTTACCTGGCCCGGTAAAATGGTGTGGGTCTGGTGACATCTTCGATGATGCGCTTTCAGCCGGAATATTAAAGAAGCCATGGCCACATTCCATTTGAAGGTTCATCTTGGATAGTGCAGCCACTGCACTGCACAATTCCACTGCTGCCCAGACCAGCAAAGGTGACTGCACAGAGGCAGAGGGCTGCTCCCAAGGTCTCCGATGACTCCTTCCATACGCTTGTGGAGGGAGTCGGAGCACACAGGGAGATCCTCTTCCCTGCTGATGACCAGAAGAGACCTCCCCAGCAGACCAAGACAGCATGGCTCCAAATTGCAGAGGTGGTCAACAGCAGTGATGTCGTCAGGAGGACCTGGGTGCAGTGACGGAAATGTTTCAATGATCTCATCAGATCGGGAAAGGAGAGTCCAAAGCCACACTAACCTTCGTTCTGCTCTGCCTCTCATCACATCCCCATCACTCTGCCTTCCCAACCCTTCCCCTGTACATCCTTATTCACACCAACATACCTTGCACCTCTACCCATTCCTCTCTATCTACATTATCATATCCCCATCTTACTAGCCACCTCTCATATTTACCCTCAACCGAGTGCAATCATACCAACTAACCACACACAAGGAGGCCACTTGAAATTGGCACCCCACTCCATCATAGTCACCCTTTACAGATGTAACTCATCCATTCCTTACACTCATTCCATCACTCTTTCCATCACTCTAACTCAACCTTCTCTTCTTTCCATCCTTGCAGGAAAAGAGAGCCCACAATAAGAGGGAGAGTGAGAGAACTGGCAGCGGAACCCCATCAATGGCTACTCTCAACAGCAGAGGAGGCTACCTTAGAGCTGTCGGGAGTCACCGAGCAGCTGGAGGTGGGAGACGGAGAAAGGGGGACATCTCAGCAACCTGGGGGTGACAGAATTACACATCTTACAGCTACATGGCATACATCCGTCACTCATATGGGGACTGATGTCAGCAGCCAGTGACTGTTCATCATGTGCATAATGGGATCTGTACCCAATCTACATATGACATAGCTAACTCATCTCTTTACTCTCCTACAGGATCATCAAGAACCCCCTCCCAGCACTGCCCAGGAACAAGAGGAAGACGACTCTTCAGAGGAGCCTCTGTGGACGCACCGTCAGCAGAGCCAAGCACACCCAACTTGGTGGGTCCCTCGCGAGGTAGAGTAAAGGTGCCACCGGGTCTATTGCAAGAGCAGGTGGTGGAGACAGGGACAGCAGTGGGGAGTCCTCGTCAGAGGGCACAGGACGTTGAGCCTCGGGGGCCATCCAGAAAGAGGTTGTTCCTGGGTGTGCAGCAAGAAGTGCAGGAGGCTCGGACAGGTTTTGCGAGTGTGATGTCTGCAAATGTTCAAAGAATGGAGGGGTCCATCTTCAACATGAGCACCACCGTGTCGCAGGCAATGGTGACTGTAGGCCCTTCCATGGAAAGGATGGCCACCTTAATGGAGCAGCTAATGTGCCACTCACAGGAGCATTTGGTCTCTATGGAGCATAGACGGCTATCTATGGAGAATAGATGGCAGAGGCTCATAAACCTCCTCTCTTCGAGGAATGTCAGTGTAGACGTGGGTCCTCATGGGCTTCCTGGGTGCAGCTCCTTACTAGCAGGGAAGTGCGGGTGGCCCATGAGCGGGATGGTGGTGAGAGGGGACATAGAAGTGGGGGCTCCTCTCAAAGCACTCACACTTCTCCCCCATTGCCACCCCCCACAATCAGAGCCCCAGATGCCTCCCCGGACAACGGTGGGCGAGTCTGCCCCTGCTCAATTGCAGGAGCGACAGACTTCGGCAGGGCCATCACTGGCTCCAAAACCCAGAGGACGTCCAGCAAAAGTATTTACGCAGTCACAGCAGGGAAGTAAGCCGGCTGTCTCCAGGTCTGCTGAAGCTACAGGGGTAGCACCATGTAGAAGCACATGACTGAAAAAGATGCCACACAAGTAGACTCGCATGGGTTTTATTCAATGTTAATGTGATTGACAGTTACTGTAATGTGAACCATAAATGTCTTTATTTTCAAAACTTTCCGGTCTTGTACAAATTTGTGTGCACCTTTGGAAGTGGCTTATTTAGTTGGAGCGAAGTGTCAGACATAACTTTTCCTGTAGCGATGGTGGTGACTGTGAAAGGAAAGGATTGGTCATTTTCGGGATGCCACATGATGTGGATGTGCGGTGTTGCCAACCTGGCGAAGCATGTGGCAACGTCAGGGTGTACTGCGTAACGTTAAGTAAATCTGGCCATGATGAGGCCATCCCTGGCAGGTTCCTCCAGCTCTCCCACTTCGTCTTCCAGCTGATGCTCCTCCTCCTCCTCCTCCTCCTCCTCCTCCTCCTCTGAAGAAGCTGTGCACTCAGTACCTTGCTCCTCCTGCAGCGCTAACTCTCGCTGCTGCACTTTGTTGTGCAAGACGCAGCAGACCACGATGATTCTGGAGACCCTGGCTGGTGCTTACTGAAGGGCTGCTCCAGATCTGCCAAGGCATCTTAAGCGCATTTTGAGCTGCCTATTGTCTGCTCTATGATGTGGTTTTCATTATATCTCTCCAGGGCGTCAGTACTTGGCCTCCTCAAGGGTGTCATGAGCCACGTCTTCAGTGGATAGCCCTTGGCTCCAAGCAGCCAGTCAGAACGTCTGCTTGGAGGAGTCTGAGTTGGTGCAGGATGAAAGAGTCATGGCAGCTGTCAGGGAAATTGGCACACACATGCATGATGATCTTATGGTTACAGACGAGCTGCACATGAGGGAGTGGAAGCCCTTGTGGTTGACAAAGATGCCTGGATTATGATGGGGTGCCCTGATAATAACTTGTATTTATATAGCGCCTTTAACGTAGTAAAATGTCCCAAGGCGCTTCACAACTGTGTTACAGACAAACAGATAAATTTGACACCGAGCCACAGAAGAAATGAAGGCAGATGATCAAAAGCTTGTTTAAAGAGGTAGGTTTTAATGAGCATCTTAAAGGAGGAAAGAGAGGTAGAGAGGCGTAGAGGTTTAGGTAGGGAGTTTCAGAGCTTAGGGCCCAGGCAGCTGAAGACACGGCCACTGATGGTTGAGCAGATAGAATGAGGGATGTTCAAGAGGCCAGAATTTGATGGCTACATGTGTGCAGTCGATGACACCCTGCACCCATGGGAAGCCAGCCAGAGCGGCAAAGCCCAGCGTCCGCACAGTTACACTGATTTCATCAATGGCACAGGTGATATAATTGGCTGACTTGTCGAAGAGAGCATCGGTGACCTGTGTGATGCATCTGTGGGCGGCCGACTGCGAGATGCCGCTAATGTCTGCTGCAGATCCCTGGAAGGAGCCTGAGGTGAAGAAGTTGAGGGCGCTGGTAACCTTGACAGCCACTGGTAGGGTGTGTCCACCTGCTCCTCTGGGCTGCAGGTCTTGCTTCAGCAGTGTGGCAATGTCTGCGATAGCCTGAGCCTCCTTTGGCCCTGCTGCTCAGTCATGTTGAGGAAGCACATCCTCTGCCTGTGTACCCTGTGCTGGGGGTATCGCCTCTGGCGCGGTGCAGCCCTGTGCTGATGTCCTCTGTCCTGTGCAACATCAGGTGGTTGAGGAGAAGGTTGGTGGTGTTGTTGGTACTGCTAGTGTGCCTGGTGTTGGGGCTAATTGTGGTCAGATTCTGAGGACCAAGGTGAGACAGTATAAATGGCACCCATGCTGATGGAATAGATGGCCGGTCAAATAGTTGACAGAAGCAATCTGTCAATGGTGAGAGAGGTTCTTCCAATGAGGTGACACTGGATGGAGACTTTGCAGCCTGCAGAAAGCTAAATCTGTGCTGGGACTGTAGTTAGCAACAGCTTCTGCCTCAGGAAAGTGATCAGCTGTCGGGTGGGAGCTTTTATAGTACATTTGATGCTGTCAACTAATCAGCTGGATCAATGGCCACTGAACTCCTGACTCAGGTTCCCAAACAGTGTGAGTCCCACCCGGCCCGCCTCTGATCGTACCTGCACGGATCCAAGAGAATTCCAGGCTCTGTGTCCATACCAGACTGACGGAGCCCACCCGTCATCCTGGTACTCCTGCTTGGGCAGCACAGCGTAACTGGCATCTACATATCGACCATCCATCAGCACAAATGAGGACCTTCCTGCAATGCCAGTAACTTGACATCAAGCCACGAGAAATGCCCTGAGAAAATGGCACATAATGCTTCTGTTATCACAATGAAGTCCATCCATATGCATAGAAGAGCAGGTACACATGTAAATGCATCTTACTCTCAAATAGCAGTTTTCGATGACTATTTACAACAGCAACTTGTGCATAATATATATAGTGGATTTAATGTAGAAAAATGTCACATGGTATCTTAAAAAAAAAACAGCATGTGAAACCAAAGTATATATTAGGAGGATTTCCAGCATCTGGAGTATTTTGCTTTTGAGATACTCGGAGAGTCAACCAATAGCATTGTCAATGAGGTGGGCTTTGAGGATGGTCTTAGAGGAGGAGTTGGAGGGATTTAGGGAAGGGATTCTATAGCATGAGACCTAAGCAGCTGAAGCCATGGGTAACAATGGTGGGGTGAAAGGGAGGATGCACAAGAGGCTGGAGTCAGGGGAACAGAGAGTTCAGGGTGAGGTAATTGTGCTGGAGGAAGTTGCAGAGAAAGGGAGGAAGAGGTCACAGAGAAATTTCAACATGAGGATGAGAATTTAAAATTAGAAGTATTAAAGGATTGAGATCCAATGTAGATCAATGAGGAGAGGGGTGATGAGTGAGTGTGACTTAGAAGGATACAGGCAGCAGAGTTTTGGATAAGCTGAAGTTTACAGAGGGTGGTGGATGGGAGGCTGTCCTGGAGGGCACTGGAATAGTCAAGTCTGGAGATGACAAAGGTATGGATGATGGTTGCAGCAGTAGATGGATTGAGGTAGGGGTGGGGGCGGAGGTGCATGGTGTTACCGAAGTGAAAGTGGTGGAGAGGAAATGAGGTCAGAAGCTCGGGTCGTGGTTGAATAAGATACAGAGGTTGCAAACCGATTAGTTCAACTTGAGTCAGTGGCTGGGGAGAGAGATGAAATTGGCGGCAACAGTACAGCGTTTGTGGCAGAAGCGATAGACGATGGCTTCGGTCTTCCCAATGATGCAGCTTCTGTGTCCTAAGAAATTTGGTGATATATTACCAGTCTTTGTACAACATTTTTCTGAAGACTCCTTGCATGATGTCTGATCATTAGGAGCCAGGTCAATAAGGGTGTACAAATAACATTGTGTGAACATCGTTTGATGGTGTGTACATAGATCGATTCAACAGAGAACTGGAGGATGTGCCATGCAAGAGATCCTCTTAATTGAGGCTCATGAGGGAGGAAATAATTAACGAGAGCAGACATATGAGGGAAAGGATTGTTGGGACTTTTAGGAAGACTGGACCTATGAAAGAGAAGCATGAAGCAGTTAAACCTATGACTATAATGTAAGATTAAGCTAATTGCAGAGGAAAGAATTACATTAACTAACAGTTGAGGGAAGGGGCAAGCAAAGAAATGAAGCAGGAAGATATAGAAAGGCTCAGTTAAAGGCATGAAGGAGGTCACTAATAGCACAAGGGAGGTTAGAGAAGTTTGAAAGATGTTAGAGAAAAGAAAATGGTAGGAGACATACTGGAGGTTAGGAAAGAGTTTATATATCTCATAAGGGCAGCATCTGGCTGATCGCATAAACAATGATCAGACTTGCTGGCATTCCCCACGTCCCAACTTACTTTACCAAGTGATTCTGCTCTGACTAGCCTAGATCCTCCTGGCAAAGCACCCAGGCCACAAAGGGTAGTGGAGTCTTTACAGGGCTTCATCCAAATGCATGGGCAACTTCCTGAGCCAAACCCTTGTCGGCCCTGAAATTCTGTAGAGGTTCCACCAGTCTTCCACCGTAAATCTGACTGGAGACCCCCCAAAAGATTGACAAGAGACCCGGTTTCCACAGCACCTTCCAAGGGTGAGAACTCTCACCCGCTCCTTACAAGGCAAATGATGGATTGGAGGACAGACCCATTCTGACATTCCCTCTCCTGATCCACAGTCGGCACTTAGGTTTGTGTGGCTGCTGGTACAATGTGTCTGTGCAGGCCTACGAGCCTCTATAAGGGCATGTGGGCCCCAATACTGGGAAACGAGCCAGGCAAGTGGCACGGACTACCAAAGAACACCAGTATATTTCCCTTGTAAAATGTTTTGGAGATCAGCCCAGTTGTTGGGCCTGGAATGGAGCTTAAATAGATTAGGTTTTTGTAGACCTGGGCTGTTAATGCTGCAGTGAGGACCAGCGGTTTATGATTCAGCTTCCACCCACCTCCTGAGCTACACTGGATGTTTTAAAAAAAAATTAAGAATATAAATGCCTGTCAACCTGACTTCTGAATAGCTGAATGCACAGAAACTGATTTTCAGAGCTGTGCAGCTATGTGATGGAACTAACATGTCATTTTATTTAGTTTCAGAATTGTTACGGTTAATTGAAAATATCATGCTGACATCCATTTGCATTTTAATCGAGCCAAAGCACTGCAGCGCTATCGGAGTATTTAGTATTTATATTTACTGTGAGAGTAAATAGTGATATTGGCATGTGGAGCAGTTTGTGAATGGTTCCGAAACGCCTCCTCTATCAACACGCTATTGGCAGCAGGATTTTTGCAAGACTGGCTCATTTTATTTCTGATTCACTCTCGGTGCCAAGATGCTCTGACAGTTGGCGAGCTTTCACATCACTTTCACTGGGAGTAATTGCTAATCAAAACTGGAAAGCTGGAGTAGTGCAAATTCAGGTCAAGTGACCAAAGTGACTTGAAATTTGACCCTACAATAAGAATGTCTAAATATTTACACTGATGCGGAATTCTTATTTTAACAAGAATTGTTCATCTGTTTGTTTTAAATAAAGAAAATACGATGAATGAGCTTAAGTGTTTGCATGTTAAATGTTCAAAGAGCCTAATTTCATAGCAAAATACCAGAAATTGGGCCAAATTAGATCATTTCAGTATTGCCTTTTTTTTAAAAAAAAAAGCTGTGAATGTCGGTTTTCCATCATTTTACCTCGTGTTTTCTGATGACCTGTCAATTGGTGTCTTTGGCTAGAGCTATAATTATCGGAGGCGACTTAAGTTTCTCAATCTTGCAGTTTGGGGAGCAGCAGGTTGGTCTGCTTCCTGTGGCATGGGTGAGCTTGTGGGAACACAGGATGTGTTGCTGATCCCTCAGGGTATGGACTGTCAATGAAAGCAAAGGGTTGAGGACACACAACTGGTAGTTCAGTAGGTGCGATTTTATGCTTGGCATTTAGTGGGCTGGTGTATGTCGCCAGTTCGTGGTCGGTATGCTTCTAATTCAGAGCAGTCTGGTTTAAGTATACATCTGATGTCGGTGTCTAGTTAGCTGGGAGGAGAGAGATCCCAATGCATGCGTGTCCTCTGGTGGTCTCGGACACTGTGCAATGGCTTGTTCTTTCAGATCGTTCTTTGTTGGTGGCTTCACAAGTGTTGCCAGTTTCTTAGGTCTTTGAAGCTTGTAATGTATGCACCTGTGAGTATGTTCACAGGTTTGTAGAGCTGTTTACGCGGCAGGGTGTCCATGGAGACGGGGCGTGCGGTGTCCACCAGTACACTCGCCGCCTTCCGCGAGAGGTGGGTACCGGAGGGACTGGAGCGCATCATTTCAACAGGGAACAAAATTTTACTTTAATTTGATTTGACAAGGTTCCCTTTAATGTTTAATTGTTAATTTGTGGGTTTTGGTGCCCTTAGAAAAGGGGGCACTTGATTTAAAAATTTTACCAAAATAGTTGTAGAGCTGTTGCATTGTGAGTGGCTTAGCCAGTCACATGATGATCACAAGACTCAATAAAACCCCAGTCAGTTGGGTCTAGGTCATCCACGATGAGGTTTACACGTGAGCCCAGTGGATGAACTGGTAATGTGTAGTGTAATTGTTAAACCTTTGTTAATAAACCAACTCGTTCTTAATAGCAATGTGTTGCTATGAATTCTTAAGCAAAGATCATTATCATCATCATCATAGGCAGTCCCTCAGAATCTCGGAAGACTTGCTTCCACTCTTAAAATGAGTCCTTAGGTGGCTGAACAGTCCAATACAAGAGCCACAGTCTCTGTCACAGGTGGGACAGATAGTCGTTGATAGAAAGGGTGGGTGGGACAATGTGGCCTGCTCAGCGGAGCTGGTCAGTGCTTCAATGCTGGGGATGTTGGCCTGGTCGAGGACGCTAACGTTGGTGCGTCTGTCCTCCATGGAGATTTGTCGGATCTTGCGAAGACATCGTTGGTGGCATTTCTCCAGCGACCTGAGGTGTCTACTGTACATGGTCCATGTCTCTGAGCCATACAGGAGGGCGGGTATTACTGCAACCATGTAGACCATGAGCTTGGTGACCGATTTGAGGGCCTGATCTTCGAACACTCTTTTCCTCAAGTGGCCGAAGGCTGCACTGGCGCACTGGAGGCGGTGTTGGATCTTGTCGTCAATGCCTGCTCTTGATGATGGGAGACTCCTGAGGTATGGGAAATGGTCCAAATGAAGCAAATACATTACAACATTGAAAGCAAAAGGATCTTCTGCAGCTCCCACCCTTAATAAAAGGAAGACTTTTAAAAAAAGGTCATTAACCATAAACAGCGTCACTGTGAACTGTTTTAGATCGAGCCATCTGTTGGAAGCGACAGTTTGTTGTATTTGAATGGAAGATGTTGGAAAAATACAGCAGGTCTGTCAACTTGTGAAAGAGAAAAGACAGATTAACTCTTTGGGCGGGAACCTTCAATGGAACCGGCAAGTTCAGGAAAACTTTTTACAGGACTTTGAAAAACAAAGAGGGGAAGGGAGATCAATAGGGAGAGTTTGAGATCTCAAATCTGCTAAGCACTTCCACAAAGATTATGTTAGTTTGTTTACTGATCACATTTTATGTTCAAAGGAGCCCTTGCATTTCCATCTGACCTTTGCTTCTGTAAACACTCATATCAACTGTCTTTATCTGTAGTTGCACATTGAGAGAACATAAGAACATAAGAAATAGGAGCAGGTGTAGGCCATTTGGCCCCTCGAGCCTGCTCCACCATGCAGTAAGATCATGGCTGATCTGATCTTGGCCTCAACTCCACTTTCCTGCCTGTTCCCCATAACCTTCGACTCCCCTGTAGTTCAAACGCCAGTTAGAAGCCAGTTATGTACCAATTGTCCCTGTGCCAAAATGTAACCCAGGAGTGTTCTCACGTTAGACAATTGTTTGTTGTGGGATCAGTTGACTCAAGAATTGTAATGTTGACTAACTGGCTCAGTAATTGAAAACTCGTTGGGTAAAGATTCCCCAAACTAGTCCATTAATGAGGAATGGCTGCAATAAATGAGAAGGTATTTGCGATGGAACCTATATCAATAGTTTCAGCAACTCTAAGGTTCTCAGTCCTGCAAAGGGATCCTCAACTTCTTCCAAAACATCCTTCCACAACCTGGTGTGTGCACCTCACTCCCCCTCTGTTTGCATCATCCGTTATGCACTGCTGTTTCCCATATAATACAGCTTTTGGTGATAAGATGCCATCTTGCAGTCACTACCCTCATTATATATTTATATGAATATGTTTGTGTATATGTATATTTTTTTTCTGGAAAAATTGTATATGGAGATATGTTTTCAATTGCAACAATTTACATTGTTATAATAAAACAGGACTGTTAAGTCTATAATGGAACAGTGCTATATACTTTAGTGTGTTCAGTATTTTGCTGTTTGCTAGATGTGTCCAGTGTTGCAAATATAATCTTCCAGTTTAAATATAACACTGTTCCTCTATGAGACTATTTGTTAATGCTGGCCATATGGATATTCAATTAATTTTGTTGCTCTTGGCTGGACCTCTTCATGAATATTGGACCTTTAACTTGTCGATGCTGCATGAACTCTGAGCACTGTGTTGCTGGTCCAAGAAGGATATTCTAACCTAAAATCTCTCCCGATTTCTGTTCTTCTACATTCTGTTGAGGTCATTTTTTGTTCACTTTACTCTCCTTGGACCAGGAGAAAGCGGGCGGCTGGTGGGACCTGCTCCCAACATCCACCAATGCTGCTTTGTACCACACACCAAGAAGTGCGTGACAGGGCAGGCTGCCCAAATGTAATCTGGCCTTACAGCTACATTCTCTGCTTAACATTGATGGAACTAACTGTGTCAGTCTGTTAAAGTTTGTGAACTGGATCACATTTATTTCTCTTTATAAATATATCGATCTCGAGAACCCGATATGTTGATGCGTATATATAAGAATCAAATATTTTTAAAGGGGCGTTTCACTATTTCAGGGAGGGAATGACCCAAAACGTCACATGGCATTTTCTTTGCAATTGCGTGACATTTAATCGACAGAATGATGGATTTGGATTGTTATCACATTTTCTGATGCGAATTATTTCATCATAACAGAAACGATGCCAGAGTGTTCAGTGTAGTCAACCTACACTGGGAAGTTCAGCCAATGATTTTCTAACGATGCCAATACAACTTTAATAGTATAACTTTGCTACTATTGATAAGTTAAGATATTTACTTTAAATTGGAGATACATATTAGAATAGGCAGAGGTGGGCTAGAAAGAGTAGGTAACTACTGTCTAGCTATTGTAAGTTATATGATTAAGAGAATCCTTGCAGTGTTGCTAGTGTGAATAAGAAAAACAGGATGATCTTGGAGCCGGAATTCCTCTGTTGTGCGCCTTCTATTAGCACCTCTAGGGGCGCTAACAAGGTGCAAACCTGTTTCCAATCTGGGAGGTACGAACGGGACCTGTGAAACTGCGCGGAAGTTAGTGGAGGCGCTAACACGGTAGCGCCGCACCGCGCCCCGCTCGTAGCGGTCAAGGCTGCCTCGCAACGGGTGATGGCGTCAATCACCGTCCATAGCGACTCTTGCGGAGGAAATTGGGCAGCGCCCGCGAGGCTGCCTCAAGCGGTGCCAGCGCTAGCCTCGCGGGTAGCGAGCCCGGCCAACATCCTCTCGCGGGGCGGAAGTTAAAGGGGATGTGCGGATTGCCGCGCCGTCATTTTCCCATTTTGGCCAACTCACCGGTCGGCCCGTCTTGAGTCTCCGTGGCGTGGCGTGGGCCGCCACCGTGCAGCCCGGCGATCCGTTTGGGTACCAGACTGTGGCCTTGGGACCACGTGGCCCAGTGCAGGCCACCAGAGGCCCGGCAGAGTGTGCAGTGGCCCTCCTCTTTAACAGATGGGGAGGGATGTTAAAACGCGTTCGCGTAACCGTAGCGCCCCAAATACGCCCCAACGGCAAGTGGAGTGCGAGACATTGCGTTCCTGTGCGGGACGGTAACCGCAATTTAGCGGGACTTCTGTACCAGGCGCAGGAAATCCCGGCCCGATTCATTTACCGCCTCCCTTGTATTTATATCGAGCTTTTCGATTATCAGGAATGCCCAAAGTACATTTCAAATAATGGATTACTTTCAAGCATAGTCATTGTTGTAATGTAGCCAAATGTGACAGCCAATTTAAACACAGCAAGGTCCCATAAACAGCAAATGAATGAATGATCATAAATCTGGCCTTGATGATTTTGGTTGATGGAGGAATTTTGGTTGGGTCACCAGGAAAACTTGTGGCTCTGATCTTCTTCAAATAGTCCCATGGGACCTTTTACGCCCACCTGAGAATGGCAGAGCAGGCTTCAATTTAATGTTTCATCCAAAAGATGACACCTTCAACTGTAGCAGTCTCACGATACTGCACCGAAGTGACGGCCTAGATTCTGTGCTAAGTGGACAGTGGGGGCAAGACCCACAACTTGCTGACACCGAGGGAGAGTGTAACGAACTGTGCCAAGCTGACAAGAGCATTAATCTAGTCTCGGTTCAACTAGCCAGCCTTAGGAAAAGGAACAAAAAAAAAATCAATTTAAAAAATGGATTTAGAGAGGCATGCCAAAGGAAGAGAGACGGTCTAAAACAATCATGTGTAATTTTTTGGCAGTGATATTGCCTGCAAGTAACCTGATTAGCAGAGAAGTTTACAGCACGGAAGGAGGCCCATCGTGTCCGTGCCGGCCGACCAAGAGCCATCCAGCCTAAGCCCACTTTCCAGCTCTAGGTCCGTAGCTCTGCAGATTATGGCACTTCAGGTGCAAATCCAAGTACTTTTTTAATGCGGTGAGGGTTTCTGCCTCTACCACCCTTTCAGGCAGTGAGTCCCAGACCCCCACAACCCTCTGAGTGAAGAAATTTCCCCTCAAATCCCCTCTAAACCTTCAACCAATTAGTTTAAATTTATGCCCCCTGTTTGTTGACCCATCTGCTTAGGGAAATAGGCCCTTTCTATCCATTATATCTAGGCCCCTCATAATTTTATACACCTCAATGAGGTCTCCCCTCAACCTCCTCTGTTCCAAGAAAAACAACCCCAGCCTATCCAAAATGTCCTCATAGCTAAGATTCTCCAATCCCGGCAACATCGTCGTAAATCTCCTCAGTACCCTCTCCAGTGCAATCACGTCCTTCCTGTAATGTGGTGACCAGAACTGCACGCAGTACTCCAGCTGTGGCCTAACCAGTGTTTTATATAGTTCAAGCATAACTCTCCTGCTCTTATATTCTGTGCAGTGTATCCTCGTGCAGTGTGCTTGACAAACACTTTTAAAAATTGGGACAGGACTACTTTAAAAAATATTGCTGTATCTTATTTCCCAGTCCAGCCATATTAATGTCAAATGCATTTTGCACATGGACAGGAACAATATGTGACAACTGGACATTTATAGGTAGGTATCAGATTGAAATGCTTTTATGCGCTGGTCTATCTGTTTTTAGTTACTCATTGAAATACAGATGTGGTGTAGGGGCTTTAAATAGTCCTCCCTGTACAGGGCTGGTTGATCATGAGGCTTCACATCAGGGCACAATGAATAGACATGCCACTTATTTCATCCCCAGCGCCTTCACATGTCAGCAGATGACTGCATCCCCATGGGGGCGTTTCAGTATGAACATTAATAGATGCTAAAGATGAAATTGGAAAAGACTGAGGGCACTTGCTGTGTGGGGTTTGGTAGGCTGGATAGCAAATCTGTGGGTGGTTCCTGAACCCCTTAGGATTTGAGAGAGAATCTGTATTACTCACAAAATAGATTTCATCGGATATACGGCACAGAAACAGGCCATTTGGCCCAACCAGTCCATGCCGGCGTTTATGCTCCACTCGAGCCTCCTCCCGTCTTTCCTCATCAAAATCTATCCGCATAACCCTCTATTCCCTTCTCCCTCATATGCTTGTCTAGCCTCCCCTTAAATGCATCGATACTGTTCGCTTCAACCACTCCCTGTGGTAGCGAGTTCCACCTTCTCACCACTCTTTGGGTGAAGAATTTTCTCCTGAATTCTCTATTGAATTTCTTGGTAACTGTTTTATATTGATGGCTTCAATTATGTTATTCCCTCAAGTGGAAACACTCTGTACCCACTCTATCAGAACTTTTCATACTTTTAAAGACCTCTATTAGGTCACCCCCTCAACCTTCTTTTTTCAAGAGAAAAGAGACCCAGCCTGTTCATCCTTTCCAGATATGTATACCCTCGCATTTCTGGTATCATCCTTGTAAATCTTCTCTGCATCCTCTCCAGTGCCTCTATATCCTTTTTATAATATGGTGGCCAGAACTACGCAGTCTCCAAGTGTGGTCTAACCAACGTTCAATACAGGTTTAGCAGAACTTCCCTACTTTTCAATTATATTCCTCTCGAAATAAACCCTAGTGCTTGGTATGCTTTTTGTATGGCCTTGCTAACCTGTGTCACAACTTTTAGTATTTGTGTATTTGTACTCTGAGACCCCTTCTTTCCTCTACCCCACCTAGACTTGCACCCTCCAAGTAATAAGTGACCTCTCTATTCTTCCCAATAAAATGTAATACCTCACATTTATCTGTGTTGAGCTTCATTTGTCAATGATTTGCCCATTCTGCAAGTTTCTCAATGTCTTCCTGTAATTTGTTGGCGTTCTCCTCAGTATTGAATATCCCACCCCGCCAATTTGGTGTCATCTGCAAAGCTAGAAATTGGGGCTGAAATTGCGGTCGGAGGTTTCCCGCGGGCAATTGCCTATGACCTGAAACATTTCTATGAATTTACCTGTCCGGGAGGAGCCTGCGATTCCGGTGAGGAGGCCTTCTCTTCCCGCGCTGAGAAGCGCGTTCCTGTCCTCAAGGTTCCCATGCAGAAGGTGCAGTCACATGTGACTACTCAGCCAATCAGGTACAGTATTGCACAGCTTTCCCATTAATAGCAATGGGAACTCCGTATCTACCCGTTCTCATTGCTGTTAATGAGAAAAAAAACAAACACACGAAACACCATAATAAAAATAAAAAACACACCTCACATAATTAAAATTAAAGTAAATAAATATCTTCGAGGAAAAAAAAAAGATTCGAGTTTTTTAAATTATGGTTAAAAATAAATAATGTGGTGGGCAGGGTTTTGAAAAATGCTTTTTAAATTTAATTTAATTATATTTTTGTATGTTTTCAAACTCTTACGCCTGTAAAAATAGGCTATGCGCCAGCTTTTATCAGGTGCAAGAGTTTTGAGGACATTTGCTGGGCAAGCTATGGGTAAATCCTGCCATCTTGCCCTTGCAAATGTCCTCGCTCCCGAGATGTGTTGGATCTGTCAAAGCTCCAGCTTGACAGATCGGAAAAGCCAGTTTTCAGCGCTTGCGCATTGTGTGCTGAAAACCGGCTTTTCCGATGCCTTTCCGGATCCGTAGAAACTCCGTGCGGACCCAGGGAGGCCGGGATTTTGTTGTTGATTCAAAAGTCTAAATATCTAAAGATATTTTATATTTGAACACAAAAAAGGAGCTTGGAGGCTTTTCCTGATGTTTTAGACACAGACAATTATTAGTGTGGTAAGTGTAAACAGATAAATTGTGCAGGCTACATCCAGTTGGACAGAACAATAGGTGGAGGGAAATGAAAATGAGTGAGTTCAATGTGATGATTCAAAACATTTTTGGGATCATTTCTATAGTTGGTAACTGGTCCAAGAAGAACATTCGAACCCAGAATCCTGCATGATTTCTGTTGTTCTGTCGTCTTATATTTTGAGGAATTTACCAGCCATTTTGTTTCACTTTAGCTTCCTCGGGCCAAGAGGAAGCAGGCAGTTGGGGGTTGGGGATCTGCTCCTGATATCCACCAATGTTGTTTTGTATCACGAACAAATGCATGCAAGGACAGGCTGTCCAAATGTAATCTGTCCTTGGAGCTACCTTGTCTGTTAACATTGATTAGACCAGCTGTATCTGTCTGTTGAAGTTTGAAAGCTGGATCACATTTACTCTATTTTCCTTTGGCTTGTGCCTCTTGCTCCTGGGAGATGCAAGCGACTGGCCCTGTGATCCTTCACCAGTGAACAGAATGCCTGGGACCATGGAGTGTGTTCATATCCCTCCATTGCTTCGTCCCTCCCTATCTTTGCAAACTCCGAGAACTCTGCGTTCCTTTCATCCCGGCTTCTGGTGCATCCCCGAATTTCATCGCTCCACTGTTGGTGGCTGTGCCTTAAGCAGCCCGGGCCCTAAGCTCTGGAATTCCCTTCTAACCTCTCTTTTCTCCTTTAAGGTGCTCCTTAAAACCTCCTGCGAAGTGTCTTGGGATGTTTTATTGTCACTGTCATTTAAAGGCACTGTATATATGCACCTTGTTGTTGGAGATCATATTAATGCGATTGTCCAGTTGCATGTAAATGTCTTTGCTTGGATGCTGTGATCCTCGCCACAAATGTACTTGCTTCAGCACTTGGTACGTACATGGCTTGGAGTGATGGTCGCCCTCTCCCTTCGCCCTCTCCCCTCTCCCCTCTCCCTTTGCCCTCCCCCTTCACTTTGGGGAGACCTACTCTTAGAAAGCTCTTACAGTCAACAAACTTAATGAGGCTGTCATTTTAGGACACCAGGCTCTTCTCTTGGAACCGTCTGCCTCCTGTGACACTTGTGTTATAAACCAGCTTGAGCCTTCTGCATTATCGCCATGGATGAGTTACTTTTGAATTCGAGACCAACCGTTTCCATTTGTGCTCTGCTGTGCCAAAGCATACATGGAGCATATTAATTCTGTCGCCCTGTTTCAATCACAGGACTTGAATGACAGTGGATGCACTATTTCTGACTTATAAGTAATTGGGGTGATATTTAAGGCATTTGCGCCTCCCGTTAACACCCCGGGGGGGGGACGATGCGTTAGCGTCACGGCGCAGTGCTGACACTGACTCCGCCATATTGGGCGAGAGTTAAGGGTTACGGCTTCGCGCCCCGATCTCCTGCGCCCGGAGATCGTGACGTCATCGCCGCGCGCATCGTCCCGTTCGCGCCCTGGCTCTGAAATTCACTTTCGTCCCCTGCAGCAGTGCCGGGCAAAAACACCGATAGCTGCAGGGGGCGTGGATCGGGCGGCCGGCTGTTACCGGGGGAACGGTTAGTGGCGAGGTGGCCGAGGACAGTTTAAAAAAAAAATACTTACCTTGCTTTTCGCAGTGCTGTTCCCTTATCTGCTCAGGATCCCGACAGCGATCGTTCAGCCCGGCTCTCTGCTTCAGTGCCAAACTGGGTGGTAATGAATTCTTACCCCAATGTCTCATTTCTCCAGTTGAAAAGTCACCTGCCTTTATTGATCAGCCTGTCTTACAGATATATCCGAACTTACAATCAGTATGAATATTGACAGCTATTGAGTTGGAGGTGGGCGGGACTTGTCGTTTAAACTTACTCATAAATGCCAGTAAACTGAGTCTCCCGGGTGCAGCAGGATTGTTTCTCCAGCAACATGCAGTGAGTGGGGGATAGCTACATAATGCAAATGATGTGCGCAAAACCAACCCCCGTCACTTAACAGCAGTGCAGTCTCCAGCCGTGATTGAAGAGGGAATTACCCAGTTATCTCCATTCTGGTCAGAGCTGTGGTCATTTACAATAGCGGCCACGTTGAGTTTTCCCCCGTGCGGAGGAGTTTGAATATTTGTAGCCCACTTCCACACCAGGTGTGACACCAAGTTACAGCATGTGATGACAGCCAGACACGCTCAATACAAGCAACTTGTCGTGGATGCTTTCACTTTTTTACTCCCCTTATACCGTGGGGCATTTTTCTGCATTAAAGGTGCTTTATGAATGCATGCTGTTGTTGCTTCTCATCTTGTCTCCATTTATTATTATTCAAATCTGGAGCTCTCTTCCCCCAAAAAGCGATGGATGCTGGGTCAATTGAAAATTTCAAAACTGAGATTAATAGATTTTTGTTGGGCAAGGGTATTAAGGGATATTGTACCAAGGCGGGTTAATGGAGTTATGATACAGATCAACCACGATCTTATTGAATGGTGGAACAGGCTTGAAGGTGTCGAATGGTCTACTCCTGTTCCTGTAGTGTCTCTGCACCTTGTTACAGATTCACACGAGGCATGTATATATCAGACATGGTCACTCTGTGACCTTCACTTTATTCCCAGCACCGAAGAGTGCTGACCCTGGGTAGGACCTCCCCTTTTATACCTGGAAGCCCAGGTGAGGAGTGTCTCCCGCAAGCTCACCCCTGTGGTCAGGGTGTGCATTTCAGGAGTACAGGTACAGTGTGCATGAGTTACCGTTACATAACTATTGTCATTGCAAGATGGTGAAATACATGATAGTTCCGATGTTCCTATTATGTATTAATGTTGGCGTACTTTTGTACATGCTGTTGATTGTTGAACTTCTTCCTGATCTAATCTGTGCCTCGGGGATGGTTCACCCTTCTACCAGCCTCTAGCTAGACACAGAGAATCCTAGGTGTGTTAAAAAGAGCCCTTATCCTATCCAGAACTTCATCTACAGGTTCAGGCAAAGAACTGAACACGAAGCGAGCTTTTCTTGTGTGTGGCTGAAACATAGTAAACCTCCGAATCACGTTTACTGTGGCGAGCTCAATGTTGATGCATGTTACATGCAGTGGATAAGGGGCTAGAAATTCGGCTGGATAGGGCCCCTCGCGAGGGTCGGAACAGGGGCGCTAAAGGGTTTGCAGCCGCGAGCACCGGCATTAGCGCGCTCAGCAAATTCAGTGTGCCAGTACCAGCAGTGCTGAGGAGTATCGCCCGGGAGCATCACGCCGGTGTGCAATGCCCCCTGGTATCGACACGGTGCTGTACCTGTAGCACCCACTAGTGACCCCGCTAGAGAAAGCTGGCATGCAGAGCTGTCCCGGGGCGCTAAGAGAAGGAATGACTGGATGAGGCATGTGTGATTGATATATATATATTTCTTTTTGAGATTTAACTTTATTTGATGTGAGTAACGTATAGGGATTATTTTGTGCTTTTTGTTTCATTTTTTTCTTTTGCAGTGAGGCCTCTTAGGTCGCTACGAAGCCGGCTCTTTACATAGAAACATAGAAAATAGGTGCAGGAGCAGGCCATCCGGCCCTTCTAGCCTGCACCACCATTAAATAAGATCATGGCTGATCATTCCTTCAGTACCCCTTTCCTGCTTTCTCTCCATACCCCTTGATCCCTTTGGCCGTAAGGGCCATATCTAACTCCCTCTTGAATATATCTAACGACCTGGCATCAACAACTCTCTGCGGTAGGGAATTCCACAGGTTAACAACTCTCTGAGTGAAGAAGTTCCTTCTCATCTCAGTCCTAAATGGCCTACCCCTTATCCTAAAACTATGTCCCTTGGTTCTGGACTTCCCCAACATCGGGAACATTCTTCCTGCATCTAACCTGTCCAGTCCCGTCAGAATCTTATACGTTTCAATGAGATCCTCTCTCATCCTTCTAAACTCCAGTGAATACAGGCCTAGTCGATCCAGTCTCTCCTCATATGACAGTCCTGCCATCCCAGGAATCAGTCTGGTGAACCTCCACTGCACTCCCTCAATAGCAAGAATGTCCTTCCTCAGATTAGGAGACCAAAACTGAACACAATATTCCAAGTGGGGCCTCACCAAGGCCCTGTACAACTGCAGTAAGACTTCCCTGCTCCTATACTCAAATCCCCTTGCTATGAAGGCCAACATACTGATGTTAGGCTAACTGGTCTATAATTACCCGTTTTCTCTCTCCCTCCTTTTTTTAAAAAGTGGTGTTACATTTAGCTCCCCTCCAGTCCATAGGAACTGATCCGGAGTCGATAAACTGTTGGAAAATTATCACCAATGCATCCACTATTTCGAGGGCCACTTCCTTAAGTACTCTGGATGTAGACTATCCGGCCCTGGGGATTTATTGGCCTTCAATCCCATCAATTTCCCTAACACAATTTCCCGCCTAATAAGGATATCCTTCAGTTCCTCCTTCTCACTAGACCTTCGGACCCCTAGTACATCGGGAAGGTTATTTGTGTCTTCCTTTGTGAAGACAGAACCAAAGTACTTGTTCAATTGGTCTGCCATTTCTTTGTTCCCCATTGTAAATTCACCTGAATCCGACTGCAAGGGACCAATGTATGTCTTCACTAATCTTTTTCTCTTTACATATCTATAGAAGCTTTTGCAGTCATTTTTTATGTTTCCGGCAAGCTTCCTCTCGTACTCTATTTTCCCCCTCTTAATTAAACCCTTTGTCCTCCTCTGCTGTATTCTAAATTTCTCCCAGTCCTCCGGCATGCTACTTTTTCTGGCTAATTTGTATGCCTCTTTCTTGGATTTAACTCTATCCCTAATTTCCCTTGTTAGCCACAGTTGAGCCACCTTCCCCGTTTTATTTTTACTCTAGACAGGATGTACAACTGTTTAAGTTCATCCATATGATCTTTAAAGGTTTGCCATTGCCTATCCACCGTCAACCCAAAAGCATCATTTGCCAGTCTATTATAGCTAATTCGCACCTCATACCGTCAAAGTTACCTTTCTTTAAGTTCAGGACCCTAGTTTCTGAATTAACTTTGTCACTCTCCATCTTAATAAATAATTCTACCATATTATGGTCACTCTTCCCCAAGGGGCCTCGCACAACAAGATTGTTAATTAGTCCTTTCTTATTACACATCACCCAGTCTAGGATGGCCAGCTCTCTGGTTGGTTCCTCGACATATTGGTCTGGAAAACCATCCCTAATACGCTCCAGGAAATCCTCCTCCACCGCATTGCTACCAGTTAGGTTAGCCTGATCAATATGTAGATTAAAGTCGCCCATGATAACACCTGTATCTTTATTGCACACATCCCTTATTTCTTGTTTGATGCTGTCCCCGGGACCTTTAGTTGCTCACCCGGTCTAGCGCCCCAAGAGAAATGTGGAACGCTTCCCTTTGCGTTCCGCTCCACTCTCAGGGCAACAACTGAATTGTGCTCTTTCCGTCGCTAAAAATTTCCCAGCGCTAAATTTAGCGACCGCCCGATATTAGCGCCTCAGGAACCCTCCAACCAAACTTCTAACCCACAGGATTTCACCTGTATGAATGTTAACATGAATACACCCCTAAAATAAAGATGTTAGTGCTCTTTTTAAATTTTATTCATGGGGGATGCGGGCGTCGGTGGTAAGGCCAGCATTTATTGCCCTTGAAGGTGATGGTGAACCGTCTTCTTGAATAGAACTTACATAGAAACATAGAAATATAGAAAATAGATGCAGGAGTAGGCCATTCGACCCCTCGAGCCTGCATCACCATTCAATAAGATCATGGCTGATCATTCACCTCAGTACCCCTTTCCTGCTTTCTCTCCATACCCCTTGATCCCTTTAGCCGTAAGGGCCATATCTAACTCCCTCTTGAATATATCCAATGAACTGGCATCAACAACTCTCTGCGGTCGAGAATTCCACAGGTTAACAACTCTGAGTGAAGAAGTTTCTCCTCATCTCAGTCCTAAATGGCCCACCCCTTATCCTAAGACTGTGTCCCCTAGTTCTGGACTTCCCCATCATCGGGAACATTCTTCCCGCATCTAACCTGTCCAGTCCCGTCAGACTCTTAAGTTTCTATGAGATCCCCTCTCGTCCTTCTCAACTCCAGTGTATAAAGGCCCAGTTGATCCAATCTCTCCTCATTATGTCAGCCCCGCCATCCCGGTGAACCTTCGCTGCACTCCCTCAAGAGCAAGAAAGTCCTTCCTCAGATTAGGAGGTCGCTAGGCCATTTCAGAGGGGCAGTTAAGAGTCAACCATATTTCTGTTGTTCTGGAGTCACATCTAGGCCCAGACTCGGTAAGGATGGCAGGCTTCCTTACATAAAGGGCATTCGTGAACCAGATGATTTTTACAACAATCCAGTAGTTTCATGGTCAGCATTACTGACACTAACTTTTTATTCCAGATTTATTCAATTAACTGCATTTGAATTCCCCAGCTGCCATGGCGGGATTTGAACTTATGTCTCCGGATCATTCGTCCAGGCCTCTGGATTACTGGTCCGGTAACATAACCACTGTGCTAACGTAACCCATGCTGTTACTTTGGCTCAGTTGATAGCACAGGGTATGCCTTGTGTACAAGATATACAGTCCACCCCTTGCAACATCATAGGATCTCCTGGGAAAGGTGAAAAAACAGAAAATAAAACTTAGGCCAATTTGGGGGAAAAAAACTGGGAAATTTCTCTGACCTATCTAGGCGATCAAAACCA
Organism: Pristiophorus japonicus; assembly: GCF_044704955.1. Classification (NCBI taxonomy): domain Eukaryota; kingdom Metazoa; phylum Chordata; class Chondrichthyes; family Pristiophoridae; genus Pristiophorus; species Pristiophorus japonicus. Next base: position 3,733,971 of record NC_091997.1, read on the forward strand.
GTCCAGCAGATCACTCTGGCCCTGAATTCACAGCAGTACCTATCTTCTACAAGAGGTGACCTTCGCCGCAGTTAGAAACGGGTCCAGCTATCGCTTGAAGGTATTTGGTGAATCTTCACCAAGATGTTCCAGAGGCTCACTATTCTCTGGGAAAAGATCCCCCTCCTGGCATCTGACCTAGATCTGGCCTTATACAACTTAAATTTGTGACCCTTGGTCCTCCCTAACTTGGAGCAAACTGACAACTGAAACATAACCCATTTCCTACATTATCTTATACACCTCAATCAGATCACCTCCAAGTCTGCGCTTCTCTAAAGTGGAGAGTCTCAACTCTTTTAGTCTATCTTGATAACTAACATGCTTTAAACTGGGGATTCGTCTAGTGGCCCTTTCCCAAGCTTCATGTGAGGAGACCAAAACTGGACACAGTATTCCAAGTGAGGCCTGACCAAAGTCTTGTACAAGGACAAAATAGTCTGCCTCGTCTTGTACTCAATTGTCCTATGGATACACCCCAACGCCCTATTTGCTCTGGCTATCGCTGCATGGCGTTGCTCGTGTATCTTTAAAGATTTATGCACCAGAATGCTCAGATCCCTTCCTATCTCCACCTTTAATGCTTTTCCCTGAAGGGTGTATGAATGTTGAGCATTTGCCCTGCCCACATGCATAACATTGCACTTATCCAAATTATACATCATTTGCAAGGCATGAGCCCAATCTCTCAACACATTAAGATCCTCCTGAGGTAGCCGAGCATCATCTACAGTCCTACTACCCGCACAGATCTTAGAATCATCTGCAGATTTGCACATTGTGCCCCCAACACCTATAATAAAAATAGTACGAGCAACGGTTCCAACACCGATCCTTGCAGGTGACTGGTCTCCGATCCAAATCCATCTCTAACTACTTTTTGCCTACATCCTGCACACCAGCCATCACACGGGCTTGACAGAGCTAGGTCTTCGTCCAGTGGCAAGGATTAACCAAGATGACTGGAGACCAGCTCTGCTGCACAGACCTAGTGCGCACACATATCGCAGTGTGGGCTGGCCCGTGCTGCCCCTGGGCCCTCGGCTCTTCTGGGCTCCGAACTCACGCCTTTCCTAGACCCCCATCACGTTGTTCCGCAATCTTTCGCCGCAACCTCTCCGCTCCTGCTGTACCCGCACCATGCTCCAATCAGCAACCTTGATCTTGGTGAACCCCCAGTCTCTCACTCACACCCTGCCCCCCCTCCTCCCCCTCCCAGGTACAGTACATCACCCCAGTCTCTCACTCACACCCTTGGGGGGGGGGGGGGGGCAGCTGTGAGTGACAGACTGGGAGTCATGTACTGTACCTGGGGGGTGAGTGAGTGACTGGGGGTGATGTACTGTACCTGGGGCTGGGTATCAGTGAGGGACTGGGGGTGATGTACTGTACCTGGGGCTGGGTATCAGTGAGAGACTGGGGGTGATGTACTGTACCTGGGGGGTGAGTGAGAGACTGAGGGTGATGTACTGTACCTGGGGGGTGAGTGAGTGACTGGGAGTCATGTACTGTACCGGAGGGGGGTGAGGGACTGGGGGTGATGTACTGTACCTGGGGGGTGAGTGAGAGACTGGGGGTGATGTACTGTACCTGGGGGGTGAGTGAGAGACTGAGGGTGATGTACTGTACCTGGGGGGTGAGGGACTGGGGGTGATGTACTGTACCTGGGGGGTGAGTGAGTAACTGGGGGTGATGTACAGTACTGGAGGGGGGTGAGTGAGAGACTGGGGGTGGTGTACTGTACCGGGGGGTGAGTGAGTAACTGGGGGTGATGTACTGTACTGGAGGGGGGTGAGTGAGAGACTGGGGGTGGTGTACTGTACCTGGGGGGTGAGTGAGTGACTGGGAGTCATGTACTGTACCGGAGGGGGGTGAGGGACTGGGGGTGATGTACTGTACCGGGGGGTGAAAGTGGGGGGCGGTGAGTGAGAGACTGGGGGTGATGTACTGTACCGGGGGGTGAGTGAGAGACTGGAGGTGATGTACTGTACCGGGGGGTGAAAGTGGGGGGCGGTGAGTGAGAGACTGGAGGTGATGTACTGTACCTGGGGGGGTGAGTGAGTGACTGGGAGTCATGTACTGTACCGGGGGGTGAAAGTGGGGGGCGGTGAGTGAGAGACTGGGGGTGATGTACTGTACCGGGGGGTGAGTGAGTAACTGGGGGTGATGTACTGTACCGGAGGGGTGGTGAGGGACTGGGGGTGATGTACTGTACCGGGGGGTGAAAACGGGGGGCGGTGAGTGAGAGACTGGGGGTGATGTACTGTACAGGTTGAACTTCTCTTATCCGGTATGCTCGGGATCGAGCCTGTGCCGGATAAGGGATTTTGCCACCCACCAACGGCCACTCAAAAGCCGCTATGTTAAAATTCCTTCAGCAATGAGGCACATTCTTGCGGAAAAGCTGCCTTTGATCTAGTGAACTACTCTTGGTCCTGTACTGATAGTGTTCCAATCGCCAGCTCACATCTCTTGTGTTGAGAGCCGCCTATATCGGAGCATGATTGGCCCAAGTTAGAGAATGTGCTTTATTGGATGTTGGTGCAGTTTTCCTCTGGCGTTGATGGACATGGTCACCAATGCACAGCAAATTAAAAGTGACCAATAAAGCACGTGTGAGGGGGAGGAGAATACTTTGTTATTTGCAGAGCGAACGCAACATAGTTGTGTTTGCCCAGTGCCACGATTACAAATTACACTTTGTATTGGACTTTGATTTGGTTGAAATCCCGATCCAGTATAATACTTAAGGACTGATTTTAACTCCCGGTGGGAGTGGACTGCAATCCCATGTGCGATTGTGTATCAGAGGCCCGGCAGATTTTAACCACTGGGCCTCATTTGAATCCCATGATTAGCTGCTCTGCCACGTCTGGTGGAAAGTGGAAGCTGGCCGGTGGAGAAGGATGCAAATTTGGCGGGCCTCCGGCAGAAGGTATATAGGATACAGGATATAGGATAGTGTAGAGAGAGGGTACGGGATAGGGAACAGAAGGTGTGGGAAATTAAGTATGGGATGGAGACAGAGGGGCATTAGATAGGGAATAGAATGTATGCGATAGGGCTAAGGGGGCATTAGATAAGGAACAGCGTGTATGTGATAGGGCTATGGGGGCATTAGATAGGGAATAGAGTGTATGTGATAGGGCTATATGGACATTAGATAGGGAACAGAGTGTATGTGATAGGGCTACGGGGGAAGAATAAGGAAGTGGGAATAATTGGATAGCTCTTTTAAAAAACGGCACAGGCATGATGGGCCGGTGAACCTACTTGTGTGATGTATGATGTTATGCGGGAGAAATTGGGCTTCTTTGCGCCTCCCGTTAGCGTGGGCACAAATGAGTTTGCGACCGGTACGGCGCTGTTAATGACTCTCGCCATATTGGGCAGGAGTTCAGCGGCGGCGCTACAGCGTTGCGCCCTAATCTCCTGCGCCCGGAGATCGTGACGTCTTCGCCCTGTTCATCGCTCTGTTAGTACCCCGGCCCCGGGCGATAACAGCGACAGGTTCAGGCGACACGTATCGGGTGGCCGGGTAGGTGCTTTATTCTTTTGCAGTGTCGGCAACTTTGGCCATTCCCTTTTAATTAAGGGAAGGACCCCTCGGACACGACGGCCTTGGGCGGCCCAGTGTGCAACACTGCTAAGGCACCCGCCCCGTTACCGCCCATGGAAGGAAGTGGCGCGCTTGATTTAGCGTTCCACTTTCTTCTTGGGGCGATAAACCGAATTTATTGAGGGGGCAAGACTTCTGCGCCTGGTACTAAGTCAAGCGCCTTCCAAGTTGGACCTCCCCCAAAAGGGGCGGTACCGAATTTCTGGGCCTATGACTCTGTTCTGAGGTCGTCGACAGTAAGCTAATTCCGTCAAGATGGGGTGTGATGGGGAGGGGGAAGGGGGGGGTGGGCAACGTGTTTTGCAGGGTCTAACAGCCAGGAAGAGGGAGGACAGAGAGCACGGGACAGCAGAGGCCCGAACTTTCCTTGTGAGGACTGGAGGAAAACTTCTGTTCCTTCAGGCCCCACAAAGGAAGTTTTTTTTTTCTCAACTTACTGACAAGTTTATCTGGTGTGGCGGGAGTCCCATTCAGGAGCACCTGTGTACGCCATGGGACTGTGATTTGCATTTATTAACAAGGCTACTGCCAGATTCCGGGGGCCTCAATCCACCACCAAAGCCGGCCACGTTAAAATGGCAGATCAGCGGGAAATGAAACCTCACCATTTTAACAGCTCTCCCCGCCGATCAGAGAGAGTTAAAATTTCTCCATTGTTGTGTAAACTGCAATGGCCTGGGTGATCTTGAGCAGAATCCAGACTGATACCTGACAGAATGAAGTAAAAACCTCTAATCTGGGGCGAACTACTGAGCAGATCCTTTTATGAACTCCTTTCAATGGACAAAAGCCTAATGGTTGAGTAATTAGGTGGCCAGCACTGCAGGAAGTCAGCAATTGGGAACAGCAATTATGTCTATTATTTGGCAAGTCCTTAATTTTGAAATGATTGAATTCCACACTTAATATTCTCTGGTCTTTTATTTTCCAGTCAATTATCTGTGCTGGCTGCGGTTTGGAGTCAGGTCCCGATTGGGCACAAAACTGAGGCGCTCTCCTTGAAGCCTAAAGAATAAATTCACTTTATCAATTTTTACAACCCACATGGAAAGTGTTTCATTAATTTCATGTTGTATTAAACTTTCCCCATTTAAATTGAGTTTAATGTGAGTGTTGCCCCGATGACTGCGGTGACAAAAATCATAGCAATTATCCATGCGTGTGAAACTCTCAACATGGAATGATCATAATTCCAACGATGTTAAATTACACGTCCGCATACTTGATGCACATGGCAGTGGAACAATAAAATATTTATTGACATTACTTTGAATTGTTACTCCATGCTCTTCTCTGATGGCTGAGTGTGTCTACATGCCTGTAGTGGTGTATAGAAACCAGGAAGCTCTCAGATACCATCCGGGGCTCACTTGTAGCATACTTGCCTGCAGGTCAGACCGTTGGTTTAAGAAGGTAATCTAGGCTGACACTTCAGTGCAGTGCTGAGGGAATGCTGCACTGGCGGGAGGTGCCGTCTTTTAGATGAGATGATAAACCGAGGCCCCGTATACCTTCTCAGGCAGATGTAAACGATCTCATGGCATTATTCCAAGAAACACAGGGGAATTCTCCCCGGTGTCATTATTCTCGTTGTTTGTGGCGCAAAATTTTAGCAGGCCCATTTCCTTCATTTGCAGCCGTGGCCATAGTTCAAAAGTACTTCATTGGCTGTGAAGCGCTTTGGGAAGTCCTGAGGATGTGAAAGGCGCTATATAAATGGGACTTTGTTCTTTCTTTCTCTTTCCTTTTGATCATGGCCTTTTGGCCTGTGCTGAGTTAGCTAATTCCAGCAATGGTGTTGATGAGGCCGTACAATTGGTCATCAGGGAGGGAAAGAAATTGACCTGGATTACTGCTTGCTATTGCAGTCCAGTGACTTATCTATAAATAAGAAAAACAGAAAATGCTGGAAATGCTCAGCAGGTCAGGCAGCATCTGTGGAGAGAGAAACCGAGTTAACGTTTCAGGTCGATAGCCTTTCGTCAGAACAGTCTTCTGTTTTTATTTCAGATTTCCAGCATCCGCAGTATTGTGATTTTATACTTGTATATAGAAGTTGGATTGGGACAGGATTGGGCCTGGCGGTGATGTCCTCCCACTTGCAGGATAGTCTGCCAACACTAAAGGTTGGATATTCCTTATTGGCAGATTTACCAGCAGAAGTGCAATCGAATGGCCAGTGTTACACTGGTGATTTTTCCTCAGTACACACATTATGTATCCATTCTGGCCTCCAGGCACTATTACTGACCTAGCTCTGTCAAGCCCCGTGTGGTGGCTGGTGTGCAATGGCCACCCTGCGTTAAAAAAATTCATGCACAGGCATCTTCCACCCTTCGGGATGTAGTTCGAGTCCTTCATTGGACTCCTGTGAAATTGTCCTTTTTTTGGCATGGAAGCAAGTCATCCTCATCTCGAGGGACTGCCTATGATGATGATGATGACTGCCCTCTCTAGGCAGCACGCTGTCTCGATCTTCCTCCTCCCGCTGGAGGAGGGTTGGGGCGGGACTTCTGCCCAGCACCCCTCCCCCCTCCCCCCCGCCGTGAACCCAAACCATTTTTTTGAGTGCAGGTCATTATCTATGTAGGGCAGGTTCCTGGCAAGAGATATCAGAGATACGTTTTCAGGTCATTGACCCTTTACATGGTCAGGATACATGCAGAATGGTTCAGGGCAAGGTTGGAGAGAATGATGGAGTAGCAGGATGATCTGGAACTGGGGGCCTTGGTAGTTGTGAAGGAGAAGTAGAAGTCAGCAGGTGTCTGAATCGAAGTTGTTGCCAAAAGAGGAGCTGTGATGGGAGTGCTCGTTTGGCAACGTGCTTGGTAGCGTGCTCAGCTCAAGACCTCCCTCATGAGCTGTGCCTGCAGCTGTCTGGCAGCTGGAACAAATCAGTTGCTGCTCTGTGGGGGAGTCGCAGATCTATGAAGCGTTGCAGAGAGGTCAGTGTGACATGGCCTGGCCTAACCTGGCAGACAGTGGAGCAGCAGTACTACTGAGCAGGGGCCATGCTGGTGCCTGTTCAGTCTGGCATTGAGGCGTGATCCTCCTGACTCTCCTGCTCCTTGTCAAAGTAGGGGAAGTCCTAGGGGGGGTGTTTGCTAGTGCTGTTGGGGAGGAGTTAAACTAATATGGCAGGGGAATGGGAACCAATGCAGGGAGACAGAGGGAAACAAAATGGAGACAGAAGCAAAAGACAGAAAGGAGATGAGTAAAAGTGGAGGCCAGAGAAACCCAAGACAAAAAACAAAAAGGGCCACTGTACAGCAAAATTCTAAAGGGTCAAAGTGTAATAAAAAGGCAAGCCTGAAAGCTCGGTGCCTCAATGCGAGGAGTATTCAGAACACAGGAGAGGGCTCTGAGCTAGTTAAAGTGGGTGAGAGCACAGATGAACAGGACCCCAAGAAAGAATGCCAAAGGCAGGAGGCAACAGAGCAGAGTAGCACTGGGGTAAGTGTAAACCACAAGGTGATAGGAAGGGACAATATGTATGAATATAAAGAGGCTGCAGGAGGGGTCAAAACTAAAAATCATGGTTTAAAAACGAGTATTAAAACACTCTACCTAAACGCACGCAGCATTCGAAATAAAGTAAATGAGTTGACGGCACAAATCATTACAAATGGGTTTGATTTGGTGGCCATTACAGAAACGTGGTTGCAAGGTGGCCAAGACTGGGAATTAAACATACAGGGGTATCTGACAATTCGGAAGGCTAGACAAGAAGGGAAAGGAGGTGGGGTAGCTCTGTTAATAAAGGATGATATCAGGGCAGTTGTGAGAGACGATATTGGCTCTAATGAACAAAATGTTGAATCATTGTGGGTGGAGATTAGAGATAGTAAGGGGAAAAAGTCACTGGTGGGCGTAGTTCATAGGCCCCCAAATAATAACTTCACGGTGGGGCGGACAATAATCAAGGGAATAATGGAGACATGTGAAAAAGGAACGGCAGTAGTCATGGGGGATTTTAACCTACATATCGATTGGTCAAATCAAATCGCACGGGGTAGCATGGAGGAGGAATTCATAGAAAGCATACGGGATTGTTTCTTAGAACAGTATGTTACAGAACCTACAAGGGAGCAAGCTATCTTAGATCTGGTCCTGTGTAATGAGACAGGAATAATAAACGATCTCCTAGTAAAAGATCCTCTCGGAATGAGTGATCACAGTATGGTTGAATTTGTAATACAGATTGAGGGTGAGGAAGTAGTGTCTCAAATGAGCGTACTATGCTTAAACAAAGGGGACTACAGTGGGATGAGGGCAAAGTTAGCTAAAGTAGACTGGGAACACAGATTAAATGGTGGCACAATTGAGGAATAGTGGAGGACTTTTAAGGAGCTCTTTCATAGTGCTCAACAAAAATATATTCCAGTGAAAAAGAAGGGTGGTAAGAGAAGGGATAACCAGCCGTGGATAACCAAGGTAATAAAGGAGAGTATCAAATTAAAAACCAATGCGTATAAGGTGGCCAAGGTTAGTGAGAAAGTAGAAGATTGGGAAAATTTAAACAACAGCAAAGAATAACTAAGAAAGCAATAAAGAAAGGAAAGATAGATTACGAAAGTAAACTTGCGTAAAACATAAAAACAGATAGTAAAAGCTTTAACCGATATATAAAACGGAAGAGAGTGACTAAAGTAAATGTTGGTCCCTCAGAAGATGAGAAGGGGGATTTAATAATTGGAAATGTGGAAATGGCTGAGACCTTAAACAATTATTTTGCTTCGGTCTTCACAGTGGAAGACACAAAAACCATGCCAAAAATTGCTGGTCATGGGAATGTGGGAAGGGAGGACCTTGAGACAATCACTATCACTCGGGAGGTAGTGCTGGACAGGCTAATGGGACTCAAGGTAGACAAGTCCCCTGGTCCTGATGAAATGCATCCCAGGGTATTAAAAGAGATGGCGGAAGTTATAGCAGATGCATTCGTTATAATCTACCAAAATTCTCTGGACTCTGGGGAGGTACCAGCGGATTGGAAAGCAGCTAATGTAACGCCTCTGTTTAAAAAAGGGGGAAGACAGGTAACTATAGGCCGGTTAGTTTAACATCTGTAGTGGGGAAAATGCTTGAAGCTATCATTAAGGAAGAAATAGCGGGACATCTGGATAGGAATAGTGCAATCAAGCAGACGCAGCATGGATTCATGAAGGGGAAATCATGTTTAACTAATTTACTGGAATTCTTTGAGGATATAACGAGCATGGTGAATATAGGTGTACCGATGGATGTGGTGTATTTAGATTTCCAAAAGGCATTCGATAAGGTGCCACACAAAAGGTTACTGCAGAAGATAAAGGTACGCGGAGTCAGAGAAAATGTATTAGCATGGATCGAGAATTGGCTGGCTAACAGAAAGCAGAGAGTCGGGATAAATGGGTCCTTTTTCGGATTGGAAATTGGTGGTTAGTGGTGTGCCACAGGGATCGGTGCTGGGACCACAACTGTTTACAATATACATAGATGACCTGGAAGAGGGGACAAAGTGTAGTGTAACAAAATTTGCAGATGACACAAAGATTAGTGGGAAAGCGGGTTGTGTAAAGGACACAGAGAGGCTGCAAAGAGATTTAGATAGGTTAAGCGAATGGGCTAAGGTTTGGCAGATGGAATACAATGTCGGAAAATGTGAGGTCATCCACCTTGGAAAAAAAAACAGTAAAAGGGAATATTATTTGAATGGGGAGAAATTACAACATGCTGCGGTGCAGAGGGACCTGGGGGTCCTTGTGCATGAATCCCAAAATGTTAGTTTGCAGGTACAGCAGGTAATCAGGAAGGCAAATGGAATGTTGGCTTTCATTGCGAGAGGGATGGAGTACAAAAGCAGGGAGGTCTTGCTGCAACTGTAAAGGGTATTGGTGAGGCCGCACCTGGAGTACTGCATGCAGTTTTGGTCACCTTACTTAAGGAAGGATATACTAGCTTTGGAGAGGGTACAGAGACGATTCATTAGGCTGATTCTGGAGATGAAGGGTTACCTTATGATGATAGATTGAGTAGACTGGGTCTTTACTCGTTGGAGTTCAGAAGGATGAGGGGTGATCTTATAGAAACATTTAAAATAATGAAAGGGATATACAAAATAGAGGAAGAGAGGTTGTTTCCACTGGTCGGGGAGACTAGAACTAGGGGGCACAGCCTCAAAATATGGGGGAGCCAATTTAAAACCGAGTTGAGAAGGAATTTCTTCTCCCAGAGGGTTGTGAATCTGTGGAATTCTCTGTCTAAGGCAGCAGTTGAGGCTAGCTCATTGAATGTATTCAAATCACAGATAGATCGATTTTTAACCAATAAGGGAATTAAGGGTTACGGGGAGTGGGCGGGTAAGTGGAGCTGAATCCACGGCCAGATCAGCCATGATCTTGTTGAATGGCGGAGCATGCTTGAGGGGCTAGATGGCCTACTCCTGTTCCTAATTCTTATGTTCTTATGTTCTTATGTAAGACTGGAAGGCCCTGGGGAAATCCCATTGCTTCCGGAGGCCCAGTCAAACGAAAAATACTGAGAGAATGAAAAAGAGAAAATACTGACAGAATTTTGTTTTTAAATATAGCAAAACTTGGGGAAAAAGGTTGTTCAGCACTTAATTTCATAAAAAAAAATTAAAATGTAAAATACTGAGGATTTAGCTACAGGTTTCTCCCAGATCCTTTGTTAACTTTCAATAGTGGAGCCCCTCTGGCTTGTGATAGCTTGATGCAGGTATTGACTATTGCCGGTGGACCTGGGCAATAGGGGAGGTTAATGGGGCCCTGCCTAAGGCTCCACCCAGCTGCTGTGTGCTAGGGCCAGGATACATTGGCTGGAGGTGTCCAACCCCAAGTTTGATGGAGAAAAACCTCATGGTGCATTTCTGGGGTGGATATCTGCTGTTGGCCACGCTGGATAGACCTGAAAATGGCCGGCTAAATGCAGGAAAATCCAGGGGCCCGAAAATCAGTACCATTGGAAAGCTGGTGCTCTCCCCAACCTTTTTGGGGCCATTAGTGCCAACATTTTTGAGTGGCTGGGCCACCTCATATTCAGCTCCAAAAGTGAACAAATGGGTTCCAGTGCTAATGAACGCTCCAAAGTGGATTTTTCAGTGGTGTGGCTGTCTTAATTGGAGGGTTATCACCAATGAGAAATTCAGCATGTAGATAAGGGTTTCTAATGAGCCAGCTGCTCCATGGCCTTTTTAAAGGCCAGAATCTACAGCAAGGCCCTGAGGAGGGAAGGAGTTTGGAAGGATGGCAGGTGTAAGAGGCGCAAGGAGAGCCAACAGGTTCACTGATATGGAGCCGGAGACACTGATGGACGGTGTGGAGGACAGAAGAAGAATACTGTTTCCTGACGAGGGGAGACCTGGCAGACCGCCAGTACATAATGCATAGAGGGAGATTGCAGGCGAGGTGTCAGGCACCTCCATATATGTGAGGATGCACCCTCCCAGGAGGGTGCTAGCCAGTCTGCACCCAGCCCTTCCAGAGTGGTGATGCCTCCTAGCTCTGGGGCGACGGGGATCTGCCTCTTCCTCCTCCTCCTCCTCCTCGGGTGGTACTGCCGGCTCGACCTCCAGCGGCTGTCCCCTCATGATGGCCAGGTTGTGCAGCATACAGCAGACCACGACGATTATGGAGACCCGTTGAGGAGAGTACGGCAAGGTAGCACCAGAGTGGTCCAGGCACCGGAACCTCTGCTTCAGGATGCCTATGCACTGCTCGATGATACACCTGGTGGTACAATGAGCGTCATTGTCTGCATGCTCTGGCGCTGTCCAGGGGTTCTGCAGAGGAGTGAGCAGCCAAGTGGACAGGGGATATCCCTTGTCCCCAAGCAGCCAACCGCAATCCTGATTCGGGCCGGTGAAGACAGCGGGCACACTGGTCTGACGCAGAATGAACAAATCATGGCTGCTGCCTCCCTTGCCCACTGCCTGTCTGCACGGGGCTGATGGCGATGCCTTCTCCTGTGTGCCGCCCTGCTTCTGACCAGGTGTACCAAGTGTCACCCTCCCAACACTCCTCCCATCCTCGGTGAACCCGGCCAAGCAGGTCTCTGCAGCCCACAGGCCTCCACTAAAGAGTCAGACCTGAAAGTTGCACAAAAACACAGGGGTATGTGCAAACCCCTGAGCAGCACTCAGCAGGTTGAATGGAGCCAAAACAATTAATAAAACTATATGAAAAGCTAAATACTGTGCACCATGGAAAATGAAATAAAAATACTAATAATGAATAAAGCTATATATTATCTTTGGTCCCCACCACAAACTGCGTTCCTTAACCACTGGCTCCATCCCTCTCTCTAACATCAATCTGAGGGTGAACAAGACTCTTCGCAATCTAGGTGTCATATTTGACCCTGAAATGAGTTTCCAGCCACATACCCGCGGCATAACTAAAACCGCCTTTTTCCACCTCCGTAACATCGCTTGCCTCTGTCCCTGCCTCAGCTCTTCTGCTGCTAAAACCCTCATCCATGCCTTTGCTACCTCTAGACATGACTACTCCAACTCACTCCTGGCCGGCCTTATACATTCCACATTATGTAAACTTGAAGTCATCCAAAACTCAGCAGCCCGTGTCCCAGCCCGCACCAAGTCACGATCACCCAACACCCCTGTGCTCGCTGACCTACATTGGCTCCCAGTTAAACAACACCTCGATTTCAAAATTTTCATTCTTGTTTATAAATCACTCCATAGACTTGCCCCTCCCTGTCTCTGTAATCTTTTTCAGCCTCACAACCCCACAAGATGTCTGCGCTCCTCAAATTCTGCCCTTTTGAACATCCCTCATTATAACCACTCAACCATCAGTGGCCGTGTCTTCAGCTGCCTGGGCCCGAAGCTCTGAAACTCCCTCCCTAAACCTCTCCGCCTCTCTACCTCTTCCTCCTTTAAACTGCTCGTTAAAACCTACCTCTTTAAACAAGCTTCAGATCATTTGCCTTCATTTCTTCTGTGGCTCGGTGTCAAATTTATCTGTTTGTCTGTAACACTGTTGTGAAGCGCCTTGAAACGTTTTACTACGTTAAAGGCGCTATATAAATAAAAGTTATTATTATATGAAAATCTAAACTCTGCGGATGCTGGAAAATGAAATAAAAACACTGGTAAGTAATAAAACTATCTACCAAAGGGCCCCAGTGGTGTTGCGTTCGAGCATCGCATCGAAAACCTCGCGGGGCACTGCCGGGAAAAGTCCTACCTTTTCCTCGGTGAATTTTGCTGTCCAGGTGGTTTTTCAGCGGCCTGCACGCTGCTTCCCTCTCCGCTAGAAACTTACCCGTGCAGTCGCTTCACCACGCCGGTCCCAGTGGCAGTGAACACCGATCAAATATTCCCCGAGCTGAATATGGCTCGGGGAGGGAAAGGTACCTGACCGCAGCAGCCCATCGATGTTTTTCAATTGATCTCCCAAACTCCGCAGTAGCCGTCCCTTCAGGGATGGTGAATTTCGGGCTCCAGGCCTTAGCGTCTAGACTTACTCATGAAGAATGGCCTTTGTGGTCTGTGGTGTTTATGGTGCCGAGGTTCAACACCGCCTCCAGTGCGCCAGCGCAGCTTTTGGTTGCCTGACGAAGAGAGTGTTCGAAGCTCAGGCGCTCAAATCTGGCACCAAGCATATGGTCTACAGGGCTGTAGTGAGACTCGCCCTCCTGTATGGCTCAGAGACGTGAACCATATACAGTCGACAAGTCAAATCGCTGGAGAAATACCATCAACAATGTGTCCGCAAGATCCTGCAAATCCCCTGGGAGGACAGATGCACCAACGTCAGTGTTCCCGATCAGGCCAACATCCCCAGCATCGAAGCACTGACCACACTCGACCAGCTCCGTTGGGCAGGCCACATTGTCCGCATGCCCGACACAAGACTCCCAAAGCAAGCGCTCTACTCGGAACTCCTACACAGCAAGCGAATCCCAGAGGTGCAGAGGAAACGTTTCAAGGACACCCTCAAAGCCTCCTTGATAAAGTGCAACATCCCCACCAACATCTGGGAGTCCCTGGCCAAAGACCGCCTGTAGTGGAGGAAGAGCATTAGGGAGGGCACTGAGCACCTCGAATCTCGTTGCCGAGAGCATGCAGAAAACAAGTGCAGACAGCGGAAGGAGCGTGCGGCAAACCAGACTCCCCACCCACCCTTTCCTTCAACCACTGTCTGTCCCACCTGTGACAGAGACTGTAATTCCCGTATTGGACTGTACAGTCACCTGAGAACTCACTTTTAGAGTGGAAGCAAGTCTTCCTCGATTTTGAGGGACTGCCTATGATGATGGTGCCTGTGGAAACATATCCCAGTATAAGTCACCCCTGAGAAAGTAGAAGAAAAAATTTGAAAAGAAATACTCCAGGACCTAAATTTCTTAGCACCACAAGCCTCAATAAATCAGGCAAGCTGCGGGTACCAATCAGGCACCCTGACTCATCCCGTCTGTCTGGGCTGTACCAATTTTCCCCTGCGACGAGGCCCAGAGGTAAGTTTGGGGTGGGATGTTGGGTGGTAATCGGGAAAGGGCACAAGGGCAGTTGTTTTGTGGTGTCACGAGAAGCAAAAAAGTTTTGGGCCCTTTTTGAGCGGCCTTCAGTGGTCCGTTGGTCAGGCTGTTCAAAACCCGGAAATACTGGTCGGAGCTATTGAAATAAGGCCTGCCATTTCAGGCCGCCGCCAGGATCGCCTGAAAAAAAAGGACCCGACCGATTTAACGTTGGCCCCTGTAGATCGGGTGAGGGCCTCTGCCCTGCTAAATTGGTTATCGTTGCACCCGTTGTAGGCCCATAAAACAGGGGCAACGGAGTTAAAGTTAGACCCCTCTGTGTTCAGAAGGAGATTGAAATGACTTTGGCTTTCTGGGCTCTGACTGTACATTGATTAGCAGACCTGTAACCTTTGACTAGTCTAAGGAATCAGTGAATACATTCCAGTGCTATTGTGTACACAGAGTTCGCTATGCATGGTCTCACAAGCCAACTCCAGAAAACACCTGAGACTGTATAAGGTACAGTGGGCACGATCAGGAACTCAGTTCATTAAACATCCAACTGTAACTTGGATTTTCACAGACGTCTTTAACAAAGGAAAATGTCCCAAGGTGCTTCACAAGAGCAAAAATTGGCATCGAGGTAGGTTTTAATGAGCTTCTTAAAGGAGGAACCCAGTTTTATTGAAAAACTTGTTCGACCAAAATAAACGAGCTTTCCTTATGAGGTCCCAAAACACACGAAAAATACAGTGTCGCAGTCCAGAGGTATTTCTACTTTCAAATACAGGCACTACTCTGGCTGTTGGCCAGACTACACTCGACACAACACTGCACTGACTGATTTCCACAGGACCTTCAAAGATATAGAAACACTAGTCATCTGTAAACATTACAATTGTTCTACATGAGTTATATAGTGTGAATTTTCACTTCATAATGCAAAGCTTTCCTTCTCTTTGCACAGTGACACTCTGGTTTGTTTGCATACATGAATCAGTTTGCCTTGAACCTCTTGACTCTTGAGTCACAAGGCTGTGGGGCATGAACATCAAATGTAGGCCAACACGCAGTACTGAGGGAGCGCTGCACTGTTGGAGGTGCCGCTTTTCGGATGAGTTGTTAAACTGAGGCCCCGTCTGCTCTCTCAGGTGGGCATGAAAGATTCCATGGCAGTATTTGAAGAAGAGCAGGGAAATTCTCCCCGGTGTCCTGGCCAATATTTATCCCTCAATCAACATAACAAAACAACAGATTATTTGGGTCATTATCACATTGCTGTTTGTGGGAGCTTGCTTGCGTGCAAATTGACTGCTGTGTTTCCTACATTGTAACAGTGACTACACTCCAAAAAGTACTTAATTGCCTGTAAAGCGCTTTGAGACATCCGATGCTCATGAAAGACGCTATATAAATCCAAGTCTTTTCTTTCTAACATCACCAAAAATAGATTGTGTGGTCATTGCTATTTGTGGGTCCTTGCTGTGCAGAAGTTAGCTACCATATTTCCTACATTGCAACAGTGACGACACTTCAATAATACTTCATTGGCAGTACAACACTTTGGGACATCCTTGCGGTTGTGACAGGTGCTATATAAATGCAAGTCTTTCTTTGTGTAGTAAGTTTGCTGCATTAATTTTACCCATGCAAGTGTATTGGTTTTGATGGGACGCTGTCTTGAATCATGAGGTTTTACTCTCTATAAATAAAATCCACTTTATGAAGCTAGTCAATAGGACTGTCGTTAAAAAGAAGCTTTCTTCAACATATTAATTTGAGCAAATTTAACAGATTGTAATAACCTTTACACTTTGAGAAGTTCTCAATAGAGGACAAATCTAGTATTTTTTAAAACCCTCCTATTGTGTAAGTTGCTTTCTGCTCTCTTGGGCCCTCGTGCACCATTGCACCAATTGAGAAATTGGACGTCAGGCAGGCAGCCTGCCCCCAGGATTCAGTCGCAGTTGCTTACAAAATGTCTGTTAGAAGATAAGTTCAAATGGGATTGGAAAATATATAAAGCCACTTCCTTTCTTCACAAAGATTCAGTTTGCTATTGTTCTGAAGAAACACTGACAGATACTGTTATGTATTTAACGCCTTGCAACCTGTGTTACACTACCACCAGGGGGCCTACCTGTTGGAGTCCCAAGGGATCCCAGCATCCCTTGGGAGCACGGTATATAAGCAGACCACCCACGAAGTACCTGCTCTCTGGAGTCTTATTAAAGGAGCTAAGGTCACACTTGCTCATTGTTCACAGTACTCAGTTTCATCCTTTATTATGAATGTACCAATTGGCGACGAGGTAAAACATAGAAACATAGAAAATAGGTGCAGGAGTAGGCCATTCGGCCCTTCGAGCCTGCACCGCCATTCAATAAGATCATGGCTGATCATTCCCTCAGTACCCCTTTCCTGCTTTCTCTCCATACTCCTTGATCTCTTTAGCCGTAAGGGCCATATCTAAGTCCCTCTTGAATATATCCAATGAATTGGCATCAACAACTCTCTGCGGCAGGGAATTCCACAGGTTAACAACTCTCTGAGTGAAGAAGTTTCTCCTCATCTCAGTCCTAAATGGCCTACCCCTTATCCTAAGACTATGTCCCCTGGTTCTGGACTTCCCCAACATCGGGAATATTCTTCCCGCATCTAACCTGTCCAGTCCCGTCAGAATCTAATACATTTCCATGAGATCCCCTCTCATCCTTCTAAACTCCAGTGAATAAAGGCCCAGTTGATCCAGTTTCTCCTCATATGTCAGTCCAGCCATCCCGGGAATCAGTCTGGTGAACCTTCGCTGCACTCCCTCAACAGCAAGAATGTCCTTCCTCAGATTAGGAGACCAAAACTGAACACAATATTCCAGGTGAGGCCTCACCAAGGCCCTGTACAACTGCAGTAAGACCTCCCTGTTCCTATACTCAAATCCCCTAACTATGAAGGCCAACATAGCATTTGCCTTCTTCACCACCTGCTGTACCTGCATGCCAACTTTCAATGACTGATGAACCATGACATCCAGGTCTTGTTGCACCTCCCCTTTTCCTAATCTGTCGCCATTCATACAATATTCTGCCTTCGTGTTTTCGTGATGTAATGAACAACCGTGCGAAAATGCAAAGAACAGTTGGTATCCTGGAGAAGTTCTCTGAAGGGGACGATTGGGAGGCCTTCGTGGAGAGACTCGACCAATACTTCATGACCAACGAGCTGGAAGGGGACGAGAACGCTGCCAAACGAAGGGCGATCCTCCTAACTGTCTGTGGGGCAACAACCTATGTCCTCATGAAGAATCTCCTAGCTTCAGTAAAACCAACAGAGAAATCCTATGAAGAATTGTGTACGCTTGTCCGGGAGCACCTAAATCCTAAGGAAAGCGTTTTGATGGCGGGATATCGGCTCTAAACGTGTCAATGGTCAGAGGCCCAGGAAGTGGTGAGCTATGTCGCCAAACTAAGGCGCCTCGCAGGACATTGCGAATTTGAGGGATTCCTAGAACAAATGCTTAGAGACTTTTTTGTACTGGGCATTGGCCATGAGGCAATCCTTCACAAACTGTTGAATGTTGAAACTCCGAATCTAAGTAAAGCCATAACGATAGCCCAGGCATTTATGTCCACCAGCGACAACACCAAACAGGTTTCGCAGAGTAAAGAAGTTTCAGCCAGTACTGTGCATAAAGTAACGTCGGTTTCGAGCAGGAATACACATGGCAGAACGTACACGCCGGCTGCTGCTGCCCGACCTCAGATGACCCAGAGTCCGCCATCAATGGTTAATGTGAGGCAGTTAACACCTTGTTGGTGCTGTGGAGGTGATCATCGGCCCCATCAATGCCGCTTCAAGCACTATGGGTGCAACGGTTGCAGAACAATGGGACACCTCCAGCGAATGTGCAGGCGAGCTGCAAACCCTGCAAACCACCACGTTGCAGAGGAACATCAATCCACCATGGATTAGGTTGAATTGGAGACTCCTGCCTCCTCGGTACAAGTGTACAGGATACACACATTCACCACGAAATGTCCACCAATAATGTTGAAAGTTGAACTGAACGGAATTTCAGTATCTATGGAACTGGACATGGGGGCGAGTCAGTCCATAATGAGTAAAAAGGCCTTCGACAGGCTGTGGGGCAACAGGCACACAGGCCCAAGCTCAGCCCCATTCACACCAAACTAAAGACTTGCACCAAGGAACTAATCCCTGTAATTGGCAGTGCAGAAATCAAAGTCTCCTATGATGGAGCAGTACACGAACTCCCGTTGTGGATCGTGCCAGGGGATGGCCCCACATTGTTTGGCAGAAGCTGGCTGGGAAAAATCCGCTGGAACTGGAACATCCGAGCGCTTTCATCCGTCGATGATGCCTCATGTGCCCAGCTTCTGAGCAAGTTCCCATCGTTGTTCGAGCCAGGCATTGGAAGTTTCTCGGGGGCGAAAGTGCAGATCCATTTGGTTCCCGGTACGCGACCCATCCACCACAAGGCACGGGCGGTACCGTGCATGATGCGTGAGAAAGTGGAAATTGAGCTGGACAGGCTGCAGCGAGAAGGCATCAGCGCACTGGTGGAATTCAACGAGTGGGCCAGTCCGATTGTCCCGGTACTTAAAGAGGACGACACGGTCAGAATTTGTGGGGACTATAAAGTAACGATTAACAGTTTTTCACTACAGGACCAGTACCCGCTACCCAAGGCAGACGACCTATTTGCGACCCTGGCTGGACGGAAGACGTTCACCAAGCTGGACCTGACCTCGGCCTACATGACGCAGGAGCTGGAGGAGTCTTCGAAAGGCCTCACCTGCATCAACACGCACTAAGGTCTGTTCATCTATAACCGGTGCCCATTCGGGATTCGGTCGGCCGCGGCAATCTTCCAACGGAACATGGAGAGCCTGCTAAAGTCGGGGTTTTCCAGGACGACATACTGATTACAGGTCGAGAGACCATTGAGCACTTGAAGAATCTGGACGAGATTCTTAAGTCGGTTGGATCGCGTGGGACTCAGATTGAAACGCTCGAAGTGCGTTTTCTTGGCACAGGAGGTCGAATTTTTGGGAAGATGAATCGCAGCAGAAGGCATCAGACCCACCGACGCCAAGACGGAGGCCATCAAGAACGCGCTGCGACCACAGAACGTGACGGAGCTACGGTCGTTCCTGGAACTCCTTAACTATTTCGGTAATTTCTTACCTGGGTTAACCACCCTGCTAGACCCCTACATGCGCTACTGCGCAAGGGACTCGACTGGGTATGGGGGAATTCACAAGAGGCTGCTTTAAGAAAGCCAGATATCTGTTGTGTTCAAACAAACTGCTTGTCCTGTATAACTCTTGTAAACAATTAGTGCTAGCTTGCGATGTGTCATCATACGGGGTCAGGTGTGGTGTGTGTTACAACAGGCTCATGAATCGGGGATTTTGCAACCGGTCGCTTATGCGTCCAGAAGTTTGTCCAAGGCCGAAAGGGCCTACAGCATGATTGAAAAAGAGGCTCTAGCATGCATTTACGGGGTAAAGAAAATGCACCAGTACATATTTGACCTCGAGTTTGAGCTTGAAACTGACCACAAGCTGCTCATATCGCTGTTCTCTGAGAGCAAAGGGATTAACACCAATGCCTCTGCTCGCATCCAAAGATGGACGCTCACACTGTCGGCATACGACTATGTAATCCGACACAGACCGGGCACAGAGAACTGCGCTGATGCTCTCAGTCGGCTGCCATTGCCCACCACCGGGGTGGAAATGGCACAGCCAGCAGACTTGCTCATGGTAATAGATGCATTCGAAAACGAAAAGTCACCATTACGGCCTGCCAGATCAGGGCCCGGACCAGCCAGGATCCTTTACTGTTCTTGGTAAAAAAAACTGTGTCCTCCATGGGAGTTGGTCCAGTGTCCCAGCGGAGATACAGGAGGCAATTACGCTGTTCCACAGGTGCAAATTCGAAATGTCCCTGCAGGCGGACTGTCTGTTGTGGGGTAATCGCGTGGTCTTGCCCAAGAAAGGCAGAGATACGTTCATTTGTGAACTGCACAGCACCTACCTAGACATTGTAATGATGAAAGCCATAGCCAGATCCCATGTGTGGTGGCCTGGCATCGACTCAGATTTAGAGTCATGCGTGCGCCAGTGCAACACTTGCTCTCAGCTGAGCAATGCACCCAGAGAGGCACCGCTAAGTTTGTGGTCGTGGCCCTCCAAACCGTGGTCGAGGATCCACGTGGACTATGCGGGCCCATTTCTCGGCAAAATGTTTTTGGTTGTTGTGGACGCTTACTCAAAATGGATTGAATGTGCAATAATGTCTGTAAGCACGTCCACGGTCACCATTGAAAGCCTACGAACCACATTTGCCAAGCACGGCCTGCCGGATGTCCTAGTCAGCGACAATGGGCTGTGTTTCACCAGTGTTGAATTCAAGGAATTCATGACTCGCAGTGGGATCAAGCACATCACATCTGCCCCGTTCAAGCCCGCATCCAACGGCCAGGCAGGACGGACAGTTCAGACCATCAAGCAAAGTTTGAAGCGCGTGTCGGAAGGCTCCCTGCAGACCCCTCGACTATCCCGAGTGCTGCTCAGTTACCGCACCAGACCCCACTCACTCACTGGGATTTCCTCAGCCGAGCTGCTCATGAAAAGGGCGCTCAAAACAAGGCTCTCTCTTGTCCACCCTGATCTCGATGATCACGTGGAGGGCAGGCGGCATCAACAAAGCATGTAGCATTACCGTGCAAATGTGTCACGCGATATTGAGGTCAATGACTCTGTGTTTGTACTCAATTATGGACATGGTCCCAAATGGCTCGCTAGCACGGCCATAACCAAAAAGGGGAGTAGGGTGTTTCAGGTCAAATTGGCCAATGGACTAACGTGCAGAAAACATTTGGACCAAATCAAGTTGCGGTACACCAACAGCTACAAACAACCCGAAGAAGACACCACCAACTTTGACCCACCAACACACACGCAAGTGGCAACCGACATCATGGTTGACCACGAAGCCGAACTCAACATTCCGGCAAGGCCGGCTGCCCAGCAGCCCAGTGAAGAACTAACCAACTCGCCCACACCCAGATTTGTACCGAGACAATTGACAAGGGAGCGAAAAGCTCCAGATCATCTCACCCTGTAAATAAGTGTACTATTAACTTTACGGGGGAGTGATGTTATGTATTTAACCTCTTGCAACCTGTATCACACTACCACCAGAGGACCTACCTGTTGGAGTCCCAAGGGATCCCAGCATCCCTTGGGAGCACGGTATATAAGCAGGCCACCCACGAGGTACCTGCACTCTGGAGCTATTAAAGGAGCTAAGGACACACTTGCTCATTGTACACAGTACTCGGTTTCATCCTTTATTATGAATGCATCAGATATGAAGGAGAAAGTGTTTATTTTCCTGCAGTGAGAAGGTCTATCTTTTGAATGAGAATTGCTCATCGTTCGGCAACGCGTTTTGTGACGTCATGAATATCAGTGTGTCCAAGGACAGATCCATACACAAATGGGGTTTTAAGTTTCATATCTTTTATTGCAGGAAGGTACTGGGACAGCTTCCGAAAGGAGAAGGAAACCTCGGAATATCTGAAGACTGCAGCCAGTAAGTATATTTGTGTTTTGTACGCAGTCTGTTTCTGTTCTTCTAAAATAGCATGGAATGAGAAAAGGTAACTCAGAATCCAGCCTGTACGTCTCAAAGATCGTGCGTAACCCATTCTATTGTAGCTTCCCCTCAGCCCAAATAGTCCAATGCAAGGTCTGCAACATTTCTCCTCCCTTCCATCCTAGAAAAGCTGCAACATTTCCGAATCGTTGCCCTTTTGCTTCATAAACACCGTGGTTCTAATGCAAAGACTTTAAAACAAGCTCAGTTGTTTGCTGGAATTTAAAATTTCCAATATAAAGCTACTGTTACTTTAAGAATGTTCTGTGATCATTGCATCTAGCCGAGGTGTTACATCAGTAATCCACTGGTTTTGCTTAAATACATAACCAGATAAAAGTTTTGTAAGGTGAACGGGGAATATATTGCCACTGCTTTTTGCCACCCACAATTGGTGGGGTGGGAATATGGATTTAGCACACTCCACTTGACGGGAATGGGGCCTTTAAAATGGAGCGGCTCAATTTTCCAATCCATTTCGGATTTTAACACAGCTGATTTGGTGGTAGATGTGGCACTGTCTGGGCTCAGGCAGACACCGCATGAATTAATAAAAATCAGGGTTCCATGATACCAGAGGGACCCTGGTTGCATTTTAACCAGGGCCTGAGCGGGAAAACTCAGATAGAAATTCATGGAAGCGATAAAAGTATTTGAACTTCTAATAAAGTGGGCAATGATGCCATAGTTTGTTATACAAATATACAAAGAAGAAATGGATTGAAGATATATTGCATAGAATTAAAATTAAAAGACTGCTCTACACTCTCTTCATGTCTTGTGTCATGGAGGTGCAATGTGACAGGGTACAGCTACCAAACTGGCCAAGGGTTAAAATGTTAACAAATGTGGGAAACAACACTCTGAGCACATTGTGATGAAGAAGGTTTCATCAGCTGTTAAATTCAATATGACTTGATTTAATGTATGTAACCCCAAAGCTTCAGCTTGCTTTAAGACATTTAAAAGACTTTATTTAAGTTAATTCAGCTACTTATCAAATTTGGGAGTGCATGAAAAAGAAAATGTTGACCCAGTTTTGTAGGTTGAAGGGTCAAGGTTCATAGTGCACTACCTATCAAGGTTTAAAGTGTAAAAGAGAAGACGAGACTGCAGTGATTAAACAACCTCAGGCTTGGCTTTTCCGTAAATCTTTTCTTGCTGGCTAAAGTTTCTTTGACTGAAGCCTGAGAGTCAGGTGTTTGCGTTTTGGCTGGAAAATGTTGATGGTACAGAAGAACCCCCTCCATCCCCGCCCACTCCTCCCCCTCCATCCTCGCCCTCTCCTCCCCCTCCATCCCCGCCCACTCCTCCCCCTCCAGCCCCGCCCTCTCCTCCTCCTCCAGCCCCGCCCTCTCCTCCCCCTCCATCCCCGCCCTCTCCTCCCCTCCAGCCCCGCCCTCTCCTCCTCCTCCAGCCCCGCCCTCTCCTCCCCTGACCTACGCCCTCTCCTCCCCCTCCAGCCCCGCCCTCTCCTCCCCCTCCAGCCCCGCCCTCACCTCCCCCTCCAGCCCCGCCCTCTCCTCTCCCTCCATCCCCGCCCTCTCCTCCCCCTCCATCCTCGCCCTCTCCTCCCCCTCCAGCCCCGCCCTCTTCTCCCTCTCCCAGCTCCCAAAAGAAGACTCACAAAGAAGCAAGTTTATTAAGCTAATACTTTTCAAAAGGCTTCAACGTAAGTCGAATTAATTCTGAATGACAACGTTCTTTAGTGAGAATTCTGATTATACAAGGAGTATATTAAGAAGGGAAACTTTATTAATTAAGAAAATAGTAGAGTGCCTTTTAAGTTGCTGTCACTGGATATGATACTTTATTGATTCCTAGTTCATCTGATGGTAGTTTGACAAGCCAGACTTAATTTGCTTGGCCAAAATGTTGTCGTGGACACACCGTGTGCTGTGCTCTGTAATGGATTTTAGATAATTTATGTGTTTTTCTTTGGATTAGAGTGTCACCTGTTGCATTATGACACTTTTATTAAAGTTTAAAGCTCCTCTCCTCCCTAATTACAATTAAATTGAGCATTGCTTGCCAAATGGTTTTTCTACATCAAAACACATTAGGCATAATTGCTCTCAGTTAACTTATTCTTTCTTTGTAAGAAAAGGGACACTGTAGCTGATCTTTGGGGCCGCTGTGCACATATACTAATGCCTTCAGGGCATCATAATACAATATAATCTTGGGCAGACATCAGTCGTATTCAAGCTCCATCCATAGCATGCATCGTCTCACGGGCGTGATGCAACAAATTCTCACCAGAAAGAGCCAGGAACCTCAATATTTTAATGAAATGGAGGGTGACGTCTCTCGCTACTTTCTGGCCTTCACACAGAATCAGCATTCACTCATAAAAATGCCCATTTACGGTGAGTGTGCACGAATTACTCAGCAGCTGTGGGAGGTCTGACTATCTTTTTCCATCCCTTCAAAACCAGAACGTCTAGGCTCGAAAGGATGCTTTGTAAGCGTTGCTGCGAAAAAATGTTTCAGGCACCTCAAGTGGGGGGAATGGGTTAGTGCCTGCAAATTGTGACGATGGGTTTTCCCGTGGGGAACCTGCTATTGTTACGTTCTCTGCAGGAAGAGGAGAAATGGAGGCAGCTGAGGAAGTCTGTGCCCACCGCTGACACCCCGCACACCACATGTACAGGCAGAGCTGAACTTTCCTGGACTAGCCCCAGAAAGGGTTTCCCTTTAAGGTTAAGATTACCCAGGAAAGAACAAAAAGTACTTGCATTTCTATAGCGCCTTTCAGGGCCTCAGGATTTCCCGAAGCGCTTTTCAGCCAATGATGTACTTTAGAGGTGTAGGTGCTATTGCAATGTAGACAAACGCGTTAGCCAATTTGCACACTGCAAGATCCCTCAAACATCAGTGAGATAAATGAGCAGATGTTATATGACAGATGTGCCTCCTGTTGCAAGGATACCTGCAGTCAATCTTGGCCATAGGATTTACATTTACATTGGCCATTTGCAGGCACCATTACCAGAGCACTCAACTTCATTGACTTTGCCTCCTTCCAGGCTAACAGTGCAGATGATGCTCATATCAGCCAATGCGGAGGTTCAAGTGCTTTGCTGCTCCATTATTAGTCCACAGACTCCATTTCCTGCTTGTGCACTTAGTGCAGGGACTTTGGCTAGTGCCAGCCACGAACTTGACCGAAAGGGCCTTCAGAAAGGCTCAATCCATCATTAAAAAATTGCAAGGCTAAACCAAGGTTTGCCTCCATATATCACCACTTGCCTTTAAATGGCCATATCCCTTTATAGTCTCCCATCATCTCAAGTAAGTGATCCATTGTAAAGTGATTTCCCAACCTCCCTCCCCCCACCACACACCCCTCTCTAATGGTGATCTCAGTAGCTGGCACAATACGGGGTTGCAAGCTCACCACCTTTGTTAGAATGAGGCTGACTCCGGGATCTGGCCAGGAGTCCGCTCACCGAATCTGGTGGATGCCATTCCCCATATGCCTGCTTCCCCCCAGTACCATGCACAGACTCAGAAATCAGCTCCAACGTATCAGCTTTGGTGTATGAATTCCAGCAGTGACGTTTATTTTCTGCATGTCTTAGTGCAGTGCTCTGTTTGCTTCCCACACTGGTTTATCCCACAGCAAGAGAACGCTGTCTTCTTTACTCTCGCTATATTTGCGTGAGTCTGACAGGTTTGTGGGTTCTTTGTGCTGGGGAGAGAATCTGGATTCAGTGGAGGCTGATTTTATCGCTGGTAAAGCAATCGACTTCCTTCTGCCTCCCCAGCTCTGGTGGAGGGCCTCTTCCTTGGAACAGCTCATTGTGTCTGATTCCCATGCCAAAAACAAGCTGAGCTGTGGCTATGGGTGGAACAGTCAACTCAATAGTAGTATTCATCTGGAGAGAAAATATTCAGATTGTCGTCCTTTACAACCACTAGCTGAGGTACACAGGGGTTTGGATCAACATGGCTTGAACGAGAACTGGGGCTTATCCTTAGACTCTTAGGGGGAGAAATTCGGTTGTGCCTCAGTTGGGGCGGTGTTCTGGGCGGAGCGGTAAATTTTGCGCTGGCAAATGGTTTGCGGCTGCCTCCAACAAAATACATCAGCTGGGCCGGGAGTTTGGAGCGGGGCGCTAAGGGGGGGCGTTACACACCTCTTTTAGGGCGCTAGGCTGGCTGAGCAAGGGAAAATCCCGAGCTAAAGAGCCGGCCTCGGAGCGCCGTGACAGGGGCCTAGGGAGGAAAAAACCTGAGAAAAAAGCACCACTAACATTCCCAATACATAGCTCGTGCCACCACCACAAAAACCGTGACGCAATCACACTAACCTGAGGTGGGCGTTACATACCCGACTGCAGCCTGCTCCAGCTTGGATCGCCAGGCGTTCCCACCAGGGGGCGCTATGGAGCGCAACGGGTTGGGCGGCAACCAAAAATCGAGCTGGTGTCACAACCGGGGGCGTTGCACACCGGTTCGCCAGTTCCGGGCGGTAATGCTCCGCGCCCCGTCGATAC
The DNA here is from genome assembly GCF_044704955.1 of Pristiophorus japonicus. NCBI lineage: Eukaryota > Metazoa > Chordata > Chondrichthyes > Pristiophoridae > Pristiophorus > Pristiophorus japonicus. Next base: position 3,760,302 of record NC_091997.1, read on the forward strand.
CGCCACCGAATGTCCCTGGGGGGGGGGGGGCGCTGGAAGATGGCCGCCCGGATGCAAGTGCTTCCCGCCGCCATTGCCGCCCCTCTGGGGCGCTAAGAGGGACGGCAGAATACCGAAAATCCAGCCCTTAATGTTAAAATGAAGTGTCAATAACTAGTGACTGGATGGCAAACTAAAAGAAATAAATGCATTGCACCAGGAATTTCCAAACTGTGTCTTGGTGGGCCACTGTAATGTGTATTTATGGGTCATATATAAAGTTTAAATGATTATTCTCATTAATTTGCATACATCTCAAGCTGCCCATACTAATCAAGTATGTTTTTGTCTTTCGGATGAGATGTTAAACCAAGGCCCCGACTGTCATCTCAGGCGGATGTAAAAACTCCCTTGGCATTATTTCGAAGAAGAGCAGGGGAGCCCGGTATCCTGGCCAATATTTATCGAAGTAACTATTTGTACTGCACATTTCTTTGACAGACAGTCGTCCGTCAGCCCCGCCCCCCACTGCCGGTACTGCACTTTTTTGACCGACAGGCAACAAGGCCCGCCCCTGTGAAGCTCTGCCTCCCCCTCTCCGCCAAATCATTCCATGCATGTGGTACCGAGAAGCAGGATCTGAGGCTCCGACTCTCTCTTCCCCCGGCCCCCCGGCCGTGGTGTGAGGGGACGAGAGCGGCCGGCGGGAACCCGATAGCAAGAAAGAGGGTGGGGATGGGGGGTGGGGGAGGGAGAGAGAGAGAGAGAGAGAGGCTGGGGGCGAGAGTGAGAGAGAGGCTGGGGGAGGGGGAGAGTGAGAGAGGCTGGGGGAGGGGGGAGAGCGAGAGAGGGTGGGGGGGGAGAGTGAGAGGGTGCTGGGGGGGAGAGCGAGAGAGGCTGGGGGAGGGGGGGGGAGCGAGAGAGGGTGGGAGAAGAGGGAGAGTTGAGAGATGGTGGTGGGGGGAGTGAGAGGCTGGAGGGGAGAGGGAGAGAGAGAGAAAGACACAGGTAGAGGGGTGGGGAGTGGGGGGGGGGGGGGGGGGAGGGAACTCGGAAGACGATCACGTTCTTCCGACCCCCTACAAGGGACATTATTGGAGTGGATGATATCCAGAAGTCACGACACTGTCACTATTCACTTCATACCCAATAAATCTGTTAACAATCCGTACACAATGCCTGCCCCATCTATGGTGCGGGGGGGGCGGGGGGGGAGGAAGGATGCACTTGCGCTGGGATGAAGGCACTTCGGCTGGGGGAGGCTTGCAGTTGGACTGGGTTAAGGCACTTTGGCTGGCCCTTGCTGTCTTTTGGGGAGTCTGTCGCTTCAGGAAGTCAAAGTGGATCAAGTTTGCAAAGTCAGTGAGACCTTGGGATGGGCAGCTCCAGTGATACATTCCTGTGAAACTTCAGGGTTTGGCTGACCAATCAGAAACAAACAGTGGAGCATGTTGGCCGTACAAATAAACACGTCCAATATTTATCCCTCAATCAGCTTCACTAACAAAACCTGATTATCTGGTTATTATCGCAATGCTGTCTGTGGGAGCTTGTTGTGTGCAAAATTGTTGCCGGTTTTCCTAGATTACAGTAGTGACCACACTTCAAAAACACTTCATTGGCGGTAAAGCCCTTTGGGATGCCTTGAGGTCGTGAAAGGCGTATAAATCCAAGTCTTTCATTATCTCACCTTCGTGTTCAGAATTAGAATTTTGCACTAATTAGGGAGCAGTGCTGAGGAAGGACATTTTCAAACCCTGTAAAATTTAAATAGGAGTAAGTCACAATGTAAGAAATATTACCTCAACTCAAAACTGAGTTGCTGGGGCTCCCAACGGCCATCTAACCAAGGCTGCGATACAGACCAATCAACCGACATCATTTATCGAGAAGACTTAATTTTTCATCAGTCACTGCTTGCTTAGATAAAGAAATTAATAAGTGAGTTCAACGTTTGCTTCACACTCAGGATATACCTGGACCTTCTCATAGGTTCGAAATCACAATCATTTGCAGCGGCTTCTGCATTATGTACAGCCTCAATTCCACAGTTACTTTTTTTGCCTTCAACGCAAATATTCTACAAATCCATGAGTTAAAGATTGGAGGATCTTTCTGATCAAAATGGGGGGCCTGGATAAATCACCATCACACAAACCGTTGGCACTGATATTTCATCAGCCTAAATTTTTTTTAAGTGATTAATTTTGTAGCATTTGATTCAGTCGTATCTTCGGTCTGAAGTTCGTATTTAACCTCGTGTGGTTAATAAATTGTGTGAAAATATTTCACTTCCATTCCATTGAATTCTAGACAACCCTATTATAAACCACATTTCCTGAGCAGCATCGTGAACAATGTGAACAATGTTGCTGTCAACCTCACTAAAAGAACAATTAACCACTTCTTCAAAATCTGGCTTCTCCATGTGACATAAGTTCCAATGACTTGATTGCACAATTCCCTCACCAATGTGTGTGCATCGCCTGCTAGACGAGCCTTTCAAGTTTCTCTTCCTCCATTTCTAATATTGTATCTATCCTTGGCAATCTGCGGCTGCATGCCCCTTCTTATTGCCAAATTATACACCAATTGTAGCACACTACATGGAACTTCACTGGCTGGTACAGTAAGACACCTCCACCTTTGAGCACTCCAAAGGCACACTCCACAACTGGTCTGTTAATTTTTGCAGCCTTTGTTATAAATTTATTCTGCTTGTTCTGCTTTATTCTGCTAAATTTATTCTGCTAGTATTGTGAGCCTTGTTTTCAGAAACTACTGCTGATCTCTGTGAGCAATTATTGAAGATGGCTATCGTGTTGCAGTAGGGAAAGTATGGAAGAATTAGCATTTATTTAGATAGAAAGAATCAATAGGTTGCAAAGTGTGGAATTTTGCTTTAATGACCGTATATTATTCTATGCTGCTGATTATTTGCACTTTGAAGAAATGAAATTCCTCATGATTGGTGTAGGCACTGGGATTTTCAGAAGGTCCATTTCTTGTGATAAATGCATTCTGAGCACACCCGCAGTAACACTGAACTTCTGCCTTGGTGCTTAGTTTTTTTTGTGGAGAAATTAATTAAACATCGGGGTGGATTTTTGGCTCGTTGCTGCCTCTGTTTTTGCCCCGGAGAGGCGGCAATGGGGGCGGTGAGCTCTTCCGGGCGGGCAGCCAGCTTCCAGCGCCCCGCCGGGGTTTTCGGGGCCGGTATCGACGGGGCGCGGAGCATTACCGCCTGGGAAAGGTGAGCCGGTGTGCAACGCCCCTGCTTGCGACACCGGCTCAATTTTTGGCTCCCGTCCGCAGCACTCCACAGAGCACGTGCTGCGATTGCCTGTGAAAGTGGGCGGTCCAAGCTATAGCGGCTGCAGTGAGATAAGTGATGTCCGCCTCGGGTAAGTGTGATTGTTATTTATTTTATTATTTTGCGATTTATGTTGTGGTGGTGTGAGCTATGTATTGGCAATGTTTTTGGTGGTTTGGCATACTGTTCCCGACGCAAACTTTACCGCCCCACTGCCATTGCCACCCCGAAAATCCAGCCCGATGAGTGTAGTATTATGAATACATTTGGACACTGTTCTGAGCAATGCCAGGGCAACATCTGCCAGGGCAACGTCTGCCAAGAGCTCATTACAAGCCTGTGGCAAAAAGTGTTCAAGGCATTGTAGCTAGGCGATTTGAGTATAGGAGCAGGGAAGTCTTACTGCAGTTGTACAGGGCCTTGGTGAATGTTAGATCTCTTAATTCCCAATGAAATACGAACTCCGGTTGTAGTTTTAATGTAACTTTATTCTGGCAGCAGCAACAAGCTTCTGGCTTTAAGCCAGGCCTTTGTCCTTCTGAGACCACATGGACAAAATGGCTGTACTTATACCTGGTTCAATTTACAGACAAGAACTCGCCTTCTTTGACCTTATTGACTCAATTGATAGTCTGTTAACCTTTAATTGGCTCGCTACCCAAGGTCCTAAAATGTCAAGTTGATTGATGACTTAATGCAATGTGGTCTGTGTTTTCTCAAAACTGCAGCCGGGCTGCAGAGCTTGAATTCTCTATCAATCCCCCCTTTGATTCTTTCACAAACTGAATCATAAAACATCAGGTATCACTGGTTAAACATTCTACAAAATAATTTCATACATGTTAAGAGAGTTTCCTTCCAAAATTTGTTGATGTGTTTCACCACATGTCCGGACTAGTAGCTTCCACATAAATTTACACCAACTCGAGTTCCATCGTGGCCACAATGGAAGTCTGGTTTTAGTAGGTTAATTAACCTCATTCCAATTTAATCCAAATCAATATCTTAATTCAACAAGTAAACAACCTTCCCTTAAGCATAACATACCCCTGTGCCACGTACAGACGGTCTGCTGGGACCTGCAAGGTGTCTCACCTGCGGGACAGCAGCTACAGCCGCCTGGTCACAACAACATTTAATCAACATAAACAAACAATATAAAAGTAAGATAATTACAATAAATAAAATTAAACCTTCCACCAATGAAGTTCCTATTGAACCTAGCCATTCAGTGGCTCCGCTCCGCAAAGTGAATGATGGGGGTTGCTTAAGTTTTTCTACCTCCTTTTGGATATGCTCCGCTAAGTGGGTCATTTCTTCGGAGCTATCTGGGATATATGTGCAACACTCAGTTCCGAGTAGGGTGCAAGTACCTCCCTTTTCAGCCAGGATGTAATCAAGGGCCAGTCTATTCTGTAGGGCTACTGTGCGGATTGCTACCATTTCTGCATTGATTTTAACTAAGGCCTCTGAGGTATCATTGGCTACTCGTTCCACAATGGATGCCATGTTAATGGATTCCCTTGCCAGTCTGACGGTCCCATACCTGGGGATCAGAATGGCAAAGAACCTTTCTGCTCTCTTAGGACGGTGTCAATGTTCCGACAATGACTTTATATGATATATATAAGGCACAATATAGGCTAAATAGCAGGATCCCGTCCAATTCTGGGGCAGCCAAGGGTAGGCCTTGTGGCCACACACCCAATAGGTGCCATTATATGCAATGAATGTTAGCTGTTTCTTTGTCAGCAACACTCCGGGGCCTGTCCAGGATTTTCCATCTGTTTTATTCAGAATCCCCGTTATGTTAAAAATTCCCACATCGGCCCAGTTTGGACGGTTCCGTGGCTTGATTATATTATAATTCCGGGAGCAGTTACTATACCCCATATTTTGGCCTCCTTTGATGTTTCTAATCAGACAGACCGATTCCCCCGGTCTTCCTATTCCCGTTGTATTAGTGATAACAAAAAATGGGGGCCGTTTGGAATTATTGCAGCATGGTTGGTATCCCCCTTCAAAGGTAGTCAGATTGTAACCTGCTGACTTCCATTTACGTGCCCAGTTTTCCGTATCCTGAAACGCCTTGCCTGTTTTGTTTTGATTAATTATCCACTCAGCCATTTCCGAGATATTCAAGGGAACTGGCCTCAAGGGAATCCCTCCCTTTGAGTGAATAGGAATATGTGCACACACCCAATAACTAGAAATGTTACCTTGTTTGGCATAAATGTATGACGTATTTACATGTAATACCCTTGGTACTCTACTATTTCCCTTTGGTGCAGAGGGTCAGCTAGTAAGAAGTAGGCAAATGCCGAGAATACCTACAATCAGTAATACAGTAAATTTATACATTTTGGCAAAAAGTAATTGTCCTTATTAGATTTCAGCTTCAGTTACGGGTGCTCGTTTAACGTGTGAAGCGTGGATTCAGGCTTTCTTTTCTTGGACTTTAACAGCTGCCTGGGTGGTCAATAACACTTGATAAGGTCCCTCCCACTTGGCGCCCAAAGGTTCTTTATGCAACTTTTTCACATACACCTAGACTCCCGGGATGATGTCGTGTCCTCCTTCGGGTGGATTACCCCAAGCTGCCGATACCTGTCGGGAAACAGAACTAATAGCATTGGTTAGGTTCTGACAGTATGATAACAAAGTGTCATTCATTAAGTGAAGATCAGCTTTCCGTAAATCGATAGTTCCTGGCAGCGAAATGGGTCTTCCTGTTATAATTTCAAATGGGCTTCGACCTGTAGTTCTGTTCGGGGTTGCCCTAATGCTACATAGCATTATTGGTAGTGCCTGGGGCCATGGTGTTCCTTCTTGGTGATATTTGGCAAGCTGTTGTTTCAGAGTTCGATTCATTCGCTCTACTTGTCCTGATGATTTGGATGATGAGGACAGTGTAAATCCCACGTAATGTTCAGTAACCTACAGACTTCTTGGCAGACAACACCTGTGAAGTGTGTTCCCTGATCTGAGTCAATGCTACTCAGGACTCTCCATCGGGGAATGTAATCCTTACACAAGACCTTTGCAGTGTGATTGGCTGTGGCTCTTTTAGTTGGGACAGCTTCTACCCATCTCGAGAATCTGTCGACCATGACAAGAACGTTAGTGTATCCTTGGCATGAAGGAAGAGATATATAATCAACCTGCAGATGCTGGAATGGTCCGACAGGGGCAGGGGGCCTCAGTTGGGGCATTACCGTGATGGGTCCAGAATTATTTTTCTGGCAGACCACACAGCGGTCTGCTACCAGCTGGGCATGTTTTTTAAATCCCCGACCCCACCAGCTTTTCTGGAACCATGCCGTCATCTGTTGTGAGGCCAAGTGTCCCCACAAGTGGATCTGTTGGGCTAAAAAAGGCATAAGTGCTTGTGGCGCGACTGGCTTGTCGGTAACTCTTTGTCTCCATCTTCACATAGCTTAATTCCTGCCTCAATCCATGTCCATTTTTCCTCTCGGGAGCACTCGCCTTGCATTGTTTGAAGGTCTTGTGTCAGAGTCCTGAGTGCTTTCAATCTGCACATCTGTGTTGGTTCTTCTGGGGGAACGGCCTGTGAGGCGGCATCTTTAGCTGCCTGGTCGGCTAGGGCATTTCCCTGTGCTTCCATGGTATTTTCCTTGGTATGGGCCTTACACTTCAGGATGGACACTTCCTGAGGTAATTATATGGCCTCCAGTAAGTCTCGGACTTCTTTTCCATTTTGGATAGGTGTACCAGCAGCAGTGAGGAATCCCCTTTTCCGCCATAACAGACCAAAGTCGTGAGCGACTCCAAAAGCATAACGCAAATCTGTGTAGACATTAGCTGTCTGTCCTTCTGCTATTCGACATGCTTCTGACAGGGTCCGTAACTCGGCCTGTTGTGCTGACGTTCCTGAGGGTAAACATCCTTTTGCCACTACCTCATATAAGGTTGTAACTGCCCATCCTGCTTTTCTGGTACCATTGTCGTCAACAAAGGAGGAACCATCTGTAAACAGGATGAGGTCTGGGTTGTGCAGAGGCTCCTCTGCTGTTAAGGCTGCTTCTTCTGTTTCTTTTAAAATCTCCACGCAGTCATGCTCTTCACATTCTCCCCCCTCTTGCTCCCTCGATTCTGACATCGGGAGCACAGTTGTGGGATTAACCGGGCTGGCCCGGACGATATGGAGATTAGGAGCCTCCAAAACTGCTGTCCAGCGGGTCCATCTAGCTGCCGTCACCTGAGACATTCTATTCATAGACAGCAAAGCGTGTACGGTGTGGGGACACTTGACAATCAGCTTTTGGTCGAGGACTAGACCGCAGTGGTCATTACTGCTCGACATGTAGCTTCCATGGTCCTTGGGCAACTTCCCCATCCGAGGGCTACCGCATCCAGTTTTGCCGAATAATAGCCAATAGGTCTTTGCCGATCCCCATGTTCTTGTGTCACTATAACTGTCATATATCCTTCTTTCTCATGGACAAACAGGGTAAATGGCTTACCACTGTCGGGGATTCCCAGAGCCGGTGCCAAACACACAGCATTTTTCAAACTCAGGAAGGCCTCTTGCTGTTCCTTAGTGAGGGTGATGGCTTCTTTAGAGGCACGTTTCCCCTTTAAGATATCATTCAGTGGCTGAGCAAGCTGTGTGAAGGAGTCAATCTAATTTCTGTTAAAGTTACACAATCCAAAAAAGACCTTAGTTCCTGAATAGTGGTGGGTTTTTTAGCAGCCCGAATGGCTGCAGTTCTATCCTGGGTAAGTTCTCTCTTTCCTTGTGAAATCTTTTGTCCCAGGTATACAACCTCTTCTTGGGATATTTGTGCTTTGTCGATGCTGGCTTTATGTCCTTTCAGCCGAAAGTGATCCAGCAAAGCTCGTAAATCTTGTTCATGCTGTTCTTCCGTGTTTGAAGCTAGCAGGATATCGTCTACATATTGGATGACTCTGGATGACAGGGGAGGTAATTTTTGCAAATGTCTTTGTAAATGTGGAATACCGTAGGGCTGTTGTGGAAACCCTGCGGTAACCGGGCCCAAGTATACTGTTGTCCTTGTACCGTGAAAGCAAAGCACTGTCGAACCTCCGGTGCCAGAGGCACTGACCAAAATCCGTTGGCCATATCTATAACCGAGAAATATTTATGTTCCGGTTTGAAGGCATTAAAAATGGTGGAGGGATCTGCGACCAAAGGAGCTTTTTGAACAATACACTGGTTAGCTTTCCTATAATCGACAGTCAAACGCCAAGTCTCATTACATTTCTGTACCGGCCACACGGGGCTATTGGAGGAGCTATGCATTTTAATAAGCACCCCTTGTTTCTCCAATTGCTGAATAACCGGTAAGATTCCCGCGATGGCAGTTGGACTGATGGGATACTGTTTAGTGCATGGATGCTTGGTCCCAGTAAATGACGCAGGCTCCATCTGGAGTAGGCCACAATCGTTCTTATCTTTAGCCCATATCGGGTGTTCCTTCAATTCTTCTTTCTTCAAAGTTCTAATTGACCATGTCACCCGACCATCCTCGAAATGCAACGATGAATCTACTTGGATTAGAACGTCCATTCCCAAAAGGGGTTGATCTACTGGGCCTATCCAGACCGGCGTGGTTAGTTCATGTGGACCCAGCCCTATAAGTACCGGTGTTGTCCTTTTAATTTCCATTTTATGCCCCCCAACTCCATGGGCTGTACGTGCCCTACCATCCAACGGCAAAAAGTCTCCATATTGTAGGGGTAAGCATGTTAATTCCGCCCCTGTGTCTAAAAGACAGTCCACATCCTTATCGCCCACCCTCACAGTTATATATAGCCCATCTCCCCTTTGTTGTATTAGTGCGAGGAGGTGGACCAGGGTGGGCTCTAATCGTTTTTTGCTATCCCAAGTAACTCCTTCTGTTGTTGTATTGTCAGTCGCTTAAATGTTTCTATGAGGTCGTTATCTTGTGACAAGCCTGGTTTGTTGGTTGAATTGTATCCCTGGCTGCGTCCTCTTCCCCAGCCATGACCTTGCTGTTTTGCCCTGCACGTCTTGGCCCAGTGACCTTCTTTCCCACAATAATAATATTTTCCGGGTAATTTTCCGAATAACTGTTTATCGGAATTCTGGGATTTCCATCCCATAGCCTGTACAGCTCGGACTTTAGCTCCCATATCCCGATCTAATTGGTTACATCGATCCACCAATGCTGCAAAGGTAGTTCCTCTACCTTCCCAGTCCGGTAACACTACCTTAAGCATTTTGAACAGTTCTGGCTTTAGACCTGCCACGAAAGCTGCTTTCAGGGGTCCAAACACTTGTTCATCCATTTCCTCATCCGTATTATTCATACCCGAATGTTCTAGCCACGTGCATCTAAACCGCTCGACATACTCCAGGACCTCCTCTGTTCCTTTCTGTTGGCAGGCTGCAATTTTTCCCCAGTCTGTCTTAGCTGGACTGAAGGCTTGCAGCCAGTGTTTAATCGCCTCTCATCCTGTGTCTAATTCTTGCTCATCCTGCCCCAAAGCTTCTTCTACCTTGTCGTGCAATTTTCTTCCCTGTGTTTTTGGCACCATTATGGTCAAAATTTGCACTCCGTCCCAGGGATGAAGTTGATATATATTTCTTAAGCGGTCCAATTGGTCCCACGTTTTTACTCCCCCTTTCTTTGGATTGGGCAATTCCTTGGACTATTTATCAATTTTCTCTGGGTCTGCCGGATCATGAACTAAATATTCTCCATACACCCTTTTCCTCGTTTTTTTGATTCCGCCCTCATCCGCAGTCTCTTCTGATTTGACTACAACTCGTCTTTTTTTAAACGGGGCAAAGCGCACCCCTAATTCTTCATCCTTCGACCCTGTATCGTCGGAGGATTCAGAATCTGTATCTATTCCTCGGTCGTGTCTTCGGGTTTGTGCTTTTAATTTATCCAAACATGGGTACCCTGGGAATTGACCGATACATTTTCCTTTTCTTATTACTGTCTCTTGACTTAATGATTTTTTTCCATTTTTAATTTCACCTTTAAGATCTTTAACTTCCGCTTCCGACTTTTCAAGTTCAAGTCTTTTCTGTCACAACTGTGCACAAACAGCTTGCAATTGGTCCTTTGTACTGGTCAGTTCTCGATCATGTTGGGAACGCATTATAATTTCATTCTGCTTTCGGATCTGTCCCATAACCGCTAGGGTCCATCTAGTTCGCTCTTTATTTTTCATACAGGTCGTTTTTCCCCAGACCCTTTTAATCTCGTCCAAGGACCATTGTCCTTTGGAGGTTCCGTACTTTTGTTCGATCTTAATACAAGTTTTAGATAAGTTGAATTGTTGCTCTATGTATTCTTTCAACTGTTCGAGGATTTCATCTATCGAAACCTCAGGTGGTGCCCGCCCTCCTTTAACAGTTGTAGGCAATTCTTTGCTCTTATCTCCTGCTGCCATAATACTGATTTCTTTACTGGGGTCTCGAGTCGTAGGCTTTCCAGCTGATCAGTGGGTCGGTGAGTAATTAACTAACACACCGCCGAAGTTAGATGTCTATGGGACCTCGAGCCAACTACCAACCGGAGGGTTCACAAACTTTCGGAATCGCGTAGAAGGAGAGGCGAATTTAGACTTTTGACCGAGGACTTTTATAAAGAAGAATCCTTACCTCAGTATGTAGGTCCGATGTCCAAAATTCAGTTTCTTCCCTCAATAAACCTGTTCGTGACGCCAAAATTGTTAGATCTCTTAATTCCCAATGAAATACGAACTCCGATTGTAGTTTTAATGTAACTTTATTCTGGCAGCAGCAACAAGCTTCTGGCTTTAAGCCAGGCCTTTGTCCTTCTGAGAGCACATGGACAAAATGGCTGTACTTATACCTGGTTCAATTTACACAAAAGAACTCGCCTTCTTTGACCTTATTGGCTCATTTGATAGTCTTTTAACCTTTAATTGGCTCGCTACCCAAGGTCCTAAAATGTCAAGTTGATTGATGACATAATGCAATGTGGTCTGTGTTTTCTCAAAACTGCAGCCAGGCTGCAGAGCTTGAATTCTCTATCAGTGAGGCCTCACCTGGAATATTGTGTCCAGTTTTGGTCTCCTAATCTGAGGAAGGATGTTCTTGCTATTGAGGGAGTGCAGCGAAGGTTCACCAGACTGATTCCAGGGATGGCTGGACTGACATATGAGGAGAGACTAGATCAACTGGGCCTTTATACACTGGAGTTTAGAAGGATGAGAGGGGATCTCAAAGAAACACATAAGATTCTGACGGGGCTGGACAGGTTAGATGCAGGAAGAATGTTCCCGATGTTGGGGAAGTCCAGAACCAGGGGACACAGTCTTAAGATAAGGGGCAGGCCATTTAGGACTGAGATGAGGAGAAACTTCTTCACTCAGAGAGTTGTTAACCTGTGGAATTCCTGCCGCAGAGAGTTGTTGGTGCCAGTTCATTGGATATATTCAAGAGGGAGTTAGATATGGCCCTTACGGCTAAAGGGATCAAGGGGTATGGAGAGAAAGCAGGAAAGGGGTACTGAAGGAATGATCAGCCATGATCTTATTGAATGGTGGTGCAGGCTCGAAGGGCCGAATGGCCTACTCCTGCACCTATTTTCTATGTTTCTATGTTTCCACCTTTTTCTGGCTCAGATGGAGCAATGGGACTGACTGAAACACCATCCGTTTCTAGAGAAACCAGCTTTCTAGATTTCTGTCGTAAGCTCCTCTCTCACTCTCAGCCTCCTCACACACTTTTGATAGAATCAAAGGTACCTGATTCTTAACCTTCCATCTGGTCTTGTTACACTTCTAAGTCGGATAGCAAACAATTGCTGGGGACACCTCTAAAGATTTGTTGCAAAGTAGCATAAATAGCTGGCAAAAATATTGTGTTTTTGAGGAGAAAGAAAACAACTTGCTTTTATATTGTACCTTTCACGACCATCGGGAACCTCAAAGCGCTTCACAAGCAGCAAAGAACCTTGGAAGTGTAGTCACTGTTGTAATGCAGGGAAACGCACCGGCCAATTGGCACACAGCAAGATACTGCAAAGAGCAATAATCAAATAATCTGTTTCTGCTGTTGGTTAAGGGATAACTGATGGGCACCATACCGGGCATACTCCACTGCTTTTCTTTGAATAGCGTCATCTTTTACATTCAGTGAGAGTCCCTCCAAAAGGCAGCACTTCCGACAGCGCAGCACCCCCTCAGTACTGCAGCAAAGTGTCAGCCGAGATAATGTACCTTGTCTCTGGAGTGCGGCTTGAACCCACCACATTCTGATTCAGAACTGAGAGTGTTAACACTGAGCCACCGCTGACATCTTAAATTGGTTTCATTAAGTCAGATGTAACACAAGTATAATAGTAGAAAGATTGCTACAAATCTAAAATTGATTTGATCCACCCTTTAAGAATTGGCTAAATGCCAGATTGTGGCTGCGTAGAATACAGATCAAATAGATTCAGGGTAAAGGATTGAAACCAGAGAGAAAATCGTTCAAGTTACAGCCAAAATATAAAATGGACAGAGAATTTACTGACAGCTAAAGACCCACTTACTGATAACCACTTTTCCCCAACATTAAACGGAGAAGAAAGGACAGTGAGGGTGAGTTGATTTACTTAAGTTCAATTATAATTCACAGCCGCACTACAGAGAGCACTGGGTACCTGCTAGTTATTTAACGGGTTTAGGTAACATCATAAACCATGACAGAAAGTTTGAGTGATTCATTGTCATCAACTAATAACTGTCCTGAACTCACTGAAAAATATAGGGCATTAATTTAGTACATTTATAATATATGGTAATGTGTTTTTTCTTCTTGTAAAATATGCCTTCCCTTTTTCAGTGGCCAAGATGGTATTTAAAGATCACATTGTATAGGACTCCAAGGAGTCTTAAGTTGTAATGTTGAGATGTTGGAGCTCAAATATTGTTTCTATCATATTCATAACATAGAAATACCAGGGAAAGTTTTAACATCTTACGTGTAACATTTCCCTGCAAACTACTTTTGAGTTGATGAAGATTGGAATGCCTCAATATCTGTTTTGTCTGGTTCAAGCAGTAACTGGCCAGCATTTAATTTGACATGCAACTCTTAATGAGCATTCTGTGACCACAAGTTGGCAGCAAAGTAAAGCTTGATACATCCTCTCCTGCTGCGCGTTCACGTAGCTGAAATATTACCAACATTCAGTAAAAGCAATGGCGTAACTCCTCTCATTTGTTCAGAGCCCGAGGGAGCCACTTTGAAAGTCAGTCCAGGTTACTTATTACTACAACAGCACAGTGATCAGCGTGGGGTTGTTCAAAAAGCTTGAAGCTCACTGTCATGAAGGAATATGTAAGTGTGTTTTGCTTTCTATCTAGGATTGGATCAGAATATAGGTGTCAGAATAAGATCAAGTTTATCAGGGACTAGCCTGGAATTAATTATTTTACCGACTGTTTTGAAATGCATTTGTACGGGAAATGTTGGCTTGCTGGCCTTCAACAGCATTAAAACCAAACACACTACCCTCCTGTTTACAAGGATGATATCAGAGCTGAGAGGTTATAAATATCAGGAAAGACTGAGCAGTCTGAGCAAAGAGGAGGCTGAGGGGTGACATAATAGAGGTCTTTAAAATTATGAAGGAGATTGATAGGGTAGACGTAGAGAAGATGTTTACACTTGTGGGGAAGTCCAAAACTAGGGCCCTATGTATAAGATAGTCAGTAATAAATGCAATAAAGAATTCAGGAACGTGATTAGAATGTGGAACTTGCTCCAGAACTAGCCGCTCCTCTAACCAAGCTGTTCCAGTACAGCTACAATACTGGCATCTACCCGGCAAGGTGGGAAACTGCCCAGGTATGTCCTCTCCACAAAAAACAGGATAAATCCAATCCAGCCAATTACCGCCCCATCAGTCTACTCTCAATCATCAGAAAAGTGATGGGATGTGTGGTCGACAATGCTATCAAGCGGCACTTACTCATATAAGAAACATATAAGATACTGAGGGGGCTCGACAAGGTAGATGCAAAGAGGATGCTTCCACTCGTGGGGGAATCTAGAACTAGGGGCATTGTTTTAGAATAAGGGGTCGCCCATTTAGAACTGATGAGGAGGAATTTCTTCTCTCAGAGGGTTGTAAATATGTGGAATTCTCTGCCCCAGAGAGCTGTGGAGATTGGGTCATTGAATATATTTAAAGTGGAGATAGACAGATTTTTGAACGATACGGGAATGAAGGGTTATGGGGAGTGGGCAGGAAAGTGGAGCTGAGCCCAAGATCAGATCAGCCGTGATCTTATTAAATGGCAGAGCAGGCTCCAGGGGCCAAATGGCCTATTCCTGGTCCTATTTCTTATGTTCTTACTCACCAATAACCTACTCACCGATTCTCAGTTTGAGTTCCGCCAGAACCACTTGGCTCCAGACCTCATTACAGCCTCGGTCCAAACATGGACAAAAGAGCAGGATTCCAGAGGTGAGGTGCGAGTGACTGCCCTTGACATCAAGGCAGAATTTGACTGAGTATGGCATCAAGGAGCCTGAGTAAAACTGAAGTCAATGGGAATCAGAGGGAAAACTCTCCAATGGTTGGAATCATACCTAGCACAAAGAAAGATGGTTGAGATTGTTGGAGGTTAATCAGCTCAGCTCCAGAATATCGCTGCAGGAATTCCTCAGGGCAGTGTCCTAGGCCCAACCATCTTCAGCTGCTTCATCAATGACCTTCCCTCCATCATAATGTCAGAAGTGGGGATGTTCGCTGATGATTGCACAGTGTCCAGTTCCATTCACAGCTCCTCAGATAATGAAGCAGTCCGTGCCCGCATGCAGAAAGACCGGGACGATATTCAGACTTGAGCTGATAAATGGCAAGTAACATTCGCGCCACACGATGACTATCTCCAATAAGAGAGTGTCTAACCACCGCCCCTTTATATTCAACGGCATTACCATCACCCTGTCACTCACCATCAACATCCTGGGGGTCACCATTGACCAGAAACTTAACTGGACCAGCCACATAAATACAGAGGCTACAAGAGCAGGTCAGAGGCTGGGTATTCTGTGGCGAGTGTCTCACCTCCTGAGCATTTCCACCATCTACACGACACAAGTCAGAGTGTGATGGAATATTCTCCACTTGCCTGGATGGGTGCAGCTCCAACAACATTCAAGAAGCTCGACACCATCCAGGACAAAGCAGCTCGCTTGATTGGCACCACATCCACCACCTTCAACATTCACTCCCTCCACCACCGGTGCACCGTGGTTGCAGTGTGCACCATCTACAAGTTGCACTGCAGCAACTCGCCAAGGCTTCTTCGGCAGCACCTCCCAAACCCACGACCTCTACCATGTAGAAGGACAAGGGTAGCAGGCGCATGGGAACACCAACATCTCCAAGTTCCCGTCCAAGTCACATGTCACCCTGACTTGGAAATATAGTGCCGTTCCTTCATGTCCACTGGGTCAAATTCCTGGAACACCCTAACAGCACTGAGAGTACCTTCACCGCACGGACTGCAGCTGTTCAAGTAGGCAGCTCGCCACCACCTTCTCCAGGGCAATTAGGGATGGACAATAAATGCTGGCACTGCCAATGATGCCCACATCCGCGGAACGTATAAAAAAATACATAGAATAGTTGAGGAGAATAGCACAGATGCTTTTAAGGTGAAGATAGATGAGTGCATGGGAGAGAAAGGAATAGAAGGATATGCAGATAGGGTTAGATGAAGGGGGGTGGGACAAGGCATAGACCAGTTGGGTGAGTGGCCTGTTTCTGTGCTGTATGCTCTTTGCCATGTTCTGTTTTGCCTTTTGATTGACAAAGCTGATGAGATTCAGGGGTGCAAGCTGTTAGTGTAGATATCTGACAGTGGATGTGCTGCTGTTGTGATCGATTTGGCTAGTAGCTCAAATGACCAGTACAACTAACCGAATGTCTAACAGGAGGTAGATCTCCCCAAGGTGCACAGTTCGCGTGCTGCATGATTTGTACAACATTACGGGCAGAGCTGCTCAATACTCACAGGTGATTGAAATAACTGCTCAGCCTCCTTTCCTCGGCAAGCTGCTCAGAATGTTTGCGGTATTAAAATAAAGGGAATCTTATTTTACTTGTTCCTTTTAGTACTCTTAACCCAAAAAGCACCACTCTGAATGCAACACTGCGTAGCAATTCAAAGGGATGGTGATTATTGACCAGCATTGCCCAGCACTGCAATCGTCAAGCCATCCTCAGGATCCTTCATAGCTAACCAATTAGGGCAATGTAAATACTCATTCATATTGCATGTTGTGGAGATTAATGATATTTTTCAACTGTAGGAGAATGCCACTAAAATGATCACTACAACCGAACTGTACTGATCTTTATCAGCAATTGCCGGAATAATACCAGATGCATGTAGTTCTGAACGGTAGACTTTAATCATTTATAAGTGTTGATTATTACAAACAGTACAACAGTGTGTTAAGAATATTCAGCAGTGAAAGGATCAGTCGGTGGGGAGAATGATGTACAGTATATTTTTGATCCCAAGCATTGACTTCACTGGTAAAAAATGTACTCCTTGGATTAAAATGGAAGAAAAAGTGTTTGGAGGGCAGGGAGCAGAAGAGGTGGCATTTTGCACAAGCAGGCAAGAAACAGTGGTTGCTTTTTCCCTGTGCCAGATGGATGGTGTTTAGTTTCCTCGTGGAATTGGCCAGGACAGGGAGACTCTCCGTTGCTTTTTCTTTGTGTTGCCCCCCAACCTATAGGGAAGAGCCTGCCCACCACTCAAGTGCTTGCTCATGAAGATAAAGGCCCCACTGTGCAGAGACCTGAGGATGTAAACCTTCCCACACCATGACATGGCCTGTTACTTCATTGCCCAGCATCTTTTTTGTTAAATGACTTCTATTTTATGAGTTTTTTGTTTGCCAAGGTGAAGGATGTTGGTGTTAAGAAAGGGAACGTTTCCATTGCAGGTGCCCAGTGATGGCAGCAAGTGCACACAAGGTCAGACTTACTGGTGCAGCACAATTGAATGGTGAGTGAAACTCACACTACTCTGCCTTAACACTGTGCCTCAGCCCCAAACTCATAAGCGCACCCCCTATTGCACTAGTCTGACATTTTTAATTTTAATAAAATAAACACTTACACCTTGTTAATCCTAGGAGGAGTTCCATCGTTCCCCTTGGCTCCTTCCAATGCAATCAGGATTCAGTTCTACATCCACTGAGAGCACAAACTATGCCATCCCTGATGCCAGCTGTTGGGACAACTCAGCTTGAATCTGCCTCAAACTATTTTTAAGTCCAGTTGCCTCGATTTTAAAATTCTCATTCTTGTTTTCACAACCCTCCATGGCTTTGCCCCTCACTATCTCTGTAACCTCCTCCAGCCCCACAACCCTCCGAGATCTCTGCGCTCCGCTGACTCTGGCCTCTTGCATATATCCGATTTTAATTACTCCACCATTGGCAGGCATGGCCACAACTGCCAAGGCCCTAAGCTCTGGAATTCCCTCCCTATCTCTCCGCCTCTCTCTCCTTCTTTAAGGTGCTCCTCAAAACTTACCTCTTTGACCAAGCTTTTGGTCACCTGCCCTAATATCTCTTTATGTGGCTCGGTGTCAAGTTTTGTTTGATAACGTTCCTGTGAAGCACCCTGGGATGCTTTAAGATTTTATCCAGGACAAAGCAGCCTATTTGATCGGCCCCCCATCCACCATCTTCAACATTCACTCCCTCCACCACCGGCGCACCGTGGCTGCAGTGTGTACCATCTACAAGATGCACTGCAGCAACTCGCCAAGACTTCTTCAGCAGCACCTCCCAAACCTGCGACCTCTACCCCCTAGAAGGACAAGGGCAGCAGGCGCATGGGAACACCACCACCTCCACGTTCCCCTCCCAGTCACACACCATCCTGACCTGGAAATATATCGCCGTTCCTTCATCGTCGCTGAGTCAAAATCCTGGAACTCCCTCCCTAACAGCACTGTGGGAGCACCTTCACCACACGCACTGCAGCGGTTCAAGAAGGTGGCTCACCACCACCTTCTCAAGGGTAATTAGGAACGGGCAATAAATGCTGGCCTTGACAGCGATGCCCACACCCCAGGACCAAATAAAAAGAAATAGAAATTCAAGTTTCTGTTGTTGTGCTTTCTTCAGTATTGGAACATTGAAGGATTTAAAAAAAAATCCTGCTATGTATGATTGTTCACAGATTGATACGAGTTCTGATAATGTGATTGGAATGTAGGATAAATATCCGTGGTCTGCTCCTTACTTCATTCATTTTCAGCAAATTCAGTTAAGATGTCTGTTTGTAGTTTAACTGCCAAGTACCAAAACAAAATCCTCTTTCACAAGCTCATTATTACTCCTCCCTTCTGGAGCAACACCTTTGTGATAAGGTGTTTCACAGAATCATGGAATGGTTACAGCGCGAAAGAAGGCCATGTGGCCCGTTGAGCCCGTGCCGACTCTCAGCTAGTCCCTTTCCCTGTTGCCCTGCAATTTTTTTCCTTTAGATACTTATCCAACTCCCTTTTGAAAGTTAAAATTAAGTCTGCCTCCACTAACCTTTCAGGCAGTGCATTCCAGATCTTAATCACTCGCTGCGTAAAAAAGTTTGTCTTGCGTTGCCTTGGGTTCTTTTGCCAATTTCTTAAATCTGTGTCATAAGAACATAAAAAATATGAGCAGGAGTAGGCCGTACGGCCCTTCGAGCCTGCTCTGCTATTCAATAAAATCATGGCAGATCATCGACCTCAACTCCACTTTCCTGTCTGTTCCCCATAACCCTTGACTCCCCTATAGTTCAAAAATCTGTCCATCTCAGCCTTGAATATATTCAATGACCCAGCTTTCACAGCTCTCTGGAGTAGAGAATTCCAGAGATTGAGAGAAGAAATTCCTCCTCATCTCTGTCTTAAATGGGCGACCCCTTATCCTGAGACTGTGACCCCTAGTTCGAGACACTCCAACCAGGGGAAGCAACCTCTCAGCATCTACCCTGTCAATACCCTTCAAACTGTTGTATGTTTCACTGAGATTACCTCATTCTTCTAAACTCCAGAGAGTATAGGCCCATTCTACACAATCTCTCATCATAAAACAGCCCTGTTATCCCAAGAATCAATCTGGGGAACCTCCGTTGCACCGCCTCCAAGGCAAGTATATTCTTCCTTAGATAAGGAGACCAAACCTGTTCTAGGAGGCCGAACTTGGTGAGGGCCAAGTCCCGCCCAAAAAGCCGCCGAGATTGATGAAAAATAAATTAAAAGTTGGGCCGCGGCAAACGAGCGATGTACGTCGTCAAACTGCACGGGAGCGGGCGGGAGCTCCCATTCTCAACGGCGATGGCTCTTGCCGCCCAAGTGCCACTGAGGATGGAGTCGGGCCCATGGAGGGTTGAAGACCTGAAAATAAAAATGATTGGGAAAAAAAAATTACCCGGAAGACCTTCAGGGGAACCCATTAATGTGTGCCGCTGTGAAAAAAAATGTTAAAATGTTCACTAACCATTTTTTTCAATTTTTTTAAACTTACCTTGGGAGTTAGACCAGCCTCCTCGTGGTGGTCCTTCCCCCTGCTGGCACTGACTCCCGCACGCACCAATCTGGCATCTCGGCCGGCAGGAGGTCACTTGCTCCACTTAGCCGTCAGCTGACATTCATTGGCGGTTCCCCGCTCCCGCCCGCTCCAGCCCAAGTGCAAACTGACACTGGGCGCAACCCGGAGACAAATGTCGGCAGCAGTCGGTGGCAGTGAGCAGTAAGGCCATCAATTTCGGCCCTTAGGTGTGGTCTCACCAAGGCCCTGTATAATTGTAGCAGGATGTCCATATTCTTATACTCCAACCCTCTTGCAATAAAGGACAACATGCCATTTGTCTTCCTTATTGCGTGCTTTACCTGCATGCTAGCTTTCTGTGTTTCTTGCACAAGGACACCAAAATCTCTCTGAACACCAACATTTTAAAGTTTCTCACCATTTAAAAACAAATTCTGTTTTTCTATTCTTCCTATCAAAGTGAATAACCTCACATTTCCCCACATTATACTCCATCTCTCCCCCCCCCCCCCCCCATGTCCATGAGGGTCCTGACGTTCCAGGTCCAGAATTTCATTTTGTGCGTGAATTCTTTTAATGTGGGGTGGCTATTGCACACCAGCTACCACACGGGCTTGATGGAGCAAGGTCTTGGCCCAGTGGCAAGGGGGTCCGAGACGACTGGAGGCCAGGCTCTACTGTATGGGCCTAGTTGCCTACGGTGAGATGTGAGCCGTAAGCTCGGCACTGAGCAGCGCCTTCAGGAGAGGTGGTGGTGAGGAACCCGAGGTGTAGAGGGTGAGAGTGGGAGCCACTGGGCCTCGCTCGCTTTGGTTGGCTGCACCCCGCTCCATCTTGCTTCTTGGTGAGCCACTGGAGAGGACGGGAAGTGCCGCCGCCATTACCCGCACCACGTGTCACGTGTTCCAGGTGGGCCGAAGGGACGCTGACCGGGCCGAGCCATCTGCTTCCTTACTGTCCACTCATAGTCTATCTATATCCCTTTGCAGACGCTTTGTGTTCCCCTCACAGCTTACAGTCCCACCTAGCTTTGTATCGTCAGCAAACTTGGATATGTTACACTCGGTCCCTTCATCTAGGTCATTAATATAGATTGTAAATAGCTGAGGCCCCAGCACTGATCCCTGCTGCACCCTACTAGTTACAGCCTGGCAACTTGAAAAAGATCCGTTTATCCCTATTCTCTGATTTTTTGTCTGTTAACCAATCCTCTATCCATGCTAATAAGAACATATAAGATCTTAATAAATCGGAACGGGAGTAGGCCATTTGGCCCCTCGAGCTAGCTCCGGCATTCAATAAGATCATGGTTGATCTGATCTTGGCCTGAATTCCACTTCCCTGCCTGCTCCCCATATCCCTTGACTCCCTTATCATTCAAAAAGCTGTCTATCTCCACCTTAAATATATTCAATGACGCAGCCTCCACAGCTCTCTGGGGTAGAGAATTCCAAAGATTTACAACCCTCTGAGAGAATAAATTCCTCCTCATCTCCGTTTTAAATGGGCGACCCCATATTCTGAAACTATGCCCTAGTCCTGGATTCCCTATGAGGGGGAAACAACCTCTCTGCATCTACCCCGTCAAGCCCCCTCAGAATCTTATACATTTCAATAAGATCATCTCTCATTCTTCTAAACTCCAGTGAGTATAGGTCCAATCTGCTCAGCCTTTCTTCGTAAGGCAACCCCTTCAGCTCAGGAATCAACCTCGTGGAACTTCTCTTAACTGCCTCCAATGCAAGTATATCCCTCCTTAAATAAGGAGACCAAAACTGTACGCAGTACTCCAGGTGTGGTCTCACCAACGTCCTGTACAGTTGTAGCAGGACTTCCCTACTTTTATACTCCATCCCCCTTGTAATAAAGGCTAACATTCCATTTGCCCTCCTAATTACTAGCTGTATCTGCATTCTAACTTTGTGTGTTTCATGTACAAGAACCCCCAGATCCCTCTGTACCACAGCATTTTGTAATCTCTCCCCATTTAAATAATAACTTGCTTTTTTATTTTTCCTGCCTAAGCGGATAACCTCACATTTTCCCACATTATACTCCATCTGTGAATACAGTACCTCCAATCCTATGAGCCCTTATCTTGTGTAATAACCTTTTTTGTGGCACTTTATCAAATGCCTTTTGGAAATCCAAATACGTTGCATCTACTAGTTCCCCTTTATCCACCCTACTCGTTGCATCCTCAAAGAACTCTAATAAATTTGACAAACACAATTTCCCTTTCATAAAACTATGTTTACTCTGCTTGATTGTATTATGATTTTCTAAACGTCCTGCTACTGCTTCCTTAATACCTGTAATGGATTCCAGCATTTTCCCAATGGCAGATGTTAGGCTAACTGGCCTATAGTTTTCTGCTTTCTGTCTCCCTCCTTTCTTGAATAGTGGTGTTTATATTTGTGGTTTTCCAAACCGCTGGGACCTTTCCAGAATCTAGGAAAGTTTTGAAGATTACACCCAATTAATCCACTATCTTTGCAGCCACTTGTTTTAAGACCCTAGGATGCAGGCCATCAGGTCCAGGGGACTTGACAGTCTTTAATCCCATTAATTTGCCCAGTACTTTTTCTGCAGTGATAGTGATGTTTTTATTTCCTCCCTCCCTTTTACCCCCTGATTTTCTACTATTATTCGGATGCTTTTATTGTCTTCTACCATCTAGACAGATACAAACTTTTTGTTCAAAGTCTTTGCCATTTCCTTGTTTCCCATTATTAATTTCCCAGTCACATCCTCTAAGGGACCAACATTTAATTAAGATACGCTCTGCCTTTTTATATACTTGTAGAAGCTCTTACTTAAGGCGGAGATAGACAGATTTTTGAGCGATAAAGGAGTAAGGGGTTATGGGGAGCGGGCAGGGAAGTGGAGCTGAGTCCATGGTCAGATCAGCCATGATTTTATTGAATGGCGGAGCAGGCTCAAGGGGCCAAATGGCCTACTCCTGCTCCTAGTTCTTATGTTTATATTTCTTGCTAGTTTACTCTCATCATCTATTTTCTCCCTCTTTATTATGTTTTTAGTCATCCTTTGTTGGTTTCTAAAATTTTCCCAATCTTCTAGCCTACCACTGTATGCCTTTTCTTTGAATTTGATATCATCCTTAACTTCCTTAGTTAGCCACAGATGGTTCATCCTTCTGGTTCTCAACTCATCTGCCAGTGGGAACAGTTTCTCTCTATCTACTCTGTCTAGACCCCTCATGATTTTGAATGCCTCCATCAAATATCTCAATCTTCTCTGCTCCAAACAGAACATCCCCAGCTTCGCCAGTCTATCAACATAACTGAAGTCAGTCATCCCTGGAACCATTCTCGTAAATCTTTTCTCTAAGGCTTTCACATCCATCCGAAAGTGTGGTGCCCAGAATTGAACACAATACTCCAGTTGGGGCCAGTGTTTTATACAGATTCATCATAATTTCCACACTTTTGTACTCTATACCTCTATTTATGAAGCCCAGGATCCAGTAAGCCTTTTTAACTGCTTTCTCAACCTGCCCTGCCAAACTTCAACGATTTATGCACAGGTCTCTCTGTTCGTGCACCCCCTTTAGTATTGTAGCATTTAGTTTATATGTCCTCACATTCTTCTACCACTTAACACTTTTCTGCGTTAAATTTCATCTATCACGCGTTCGCCCATTTCATCTGCTTGTCTATGTCTTCCTGAAGTATATCACTCTCCTCCTCACTGTTCACTATACTTCAAAGTTTTGTGTCATCTACAAATTTTGAAATTGTGCTCTGTACACCCACGTCCAAGTCATTAATATATACCTCAAAATTTAACAAAACTCTGTTTTTGTTTGGGTAAAACACGTCCTAATGCATCACGAGCTCACCCAAAAATCTGCTGCCCATATCCTAATTTGCACCAAGTCCCATCACCCATCACCCCTGTTATCGCTGATCTACATTGGCTCCCAGTCCAGCACTGCCTCAATTTTAAAATTCTCATCCTTGTTTTGAAATCTCTCCCTATCTCTGGAACCTCCTCCAGCCCTACAACCCTTTGAGATCTCTCTGCTCCTCCAGTTCTAGCGGCCGAAATTGCCCTCTGCCCCAAATAGGGTGCATTTACCGCTGAGGAAGTGTTTTCTCCGCCGCAATGCATGGAGCGGTGAATCCGGCGATAATCAGCTCTTGTTTTTTTTTTTGCAGCGGGGTGGTGTTCCGTGCGGGTGTGGGACGGAAGTGCCGTTCTGTCGGGTCGGCCGCCGCTCCAAGTCATCAGTGCCGCGCTGATGATGTCAGCCCATCGCTGATGACGCCACAACGTCCCTCCCCTTCAGTTAAAGGGGATGGCCACTTCGAGTCCTACAGCCACGTTAGTGACACCCACTGGGCCACCAGGGAGGGTTTAGGCCAGGCCAGCGGCCCGTAACCAAGAGGGGGTGCCGGGCTGCCTGTGGTCGCCATTGTCGGGCCGACTTCAGAGTCGGCTGACAATTAAACTAAATTGGCGGCCGCGGCAGTGCACCCTCCCCTTTAAGGGTGGATGCGACGCTCTGCCACAAGAAACTTCCCACTGGGAAAGCTGCCGGGGTCACCGAGCGGTGGCCAATCCGCTCCCGCGGGCCAATTTCACGCGCAGGGCGGAAATTTCCCACATCGGCACGTGCCCGACGGGGTGCGAAGACGGCCGGGGAGGGTCCCGTACACCGCTCCCAAAATAAAGGAGGGCAATTTTCAAAATGTTGGCCCCTCCGCACCGACCGAGCGGTGAGTCCTTAGCGACCCATGGCCCTTAGAAAGCGGCCCCCTAGTGTCTTGTGCATCTGTGATTTTCATCGCTTCACCATTGGTGGTCATACCTTCAGCTGCCTGGCCACTTGGCTCTGGAATTCCCTCTCTGCCTCTCTATCGCTCTCCTCCTTTGAAGCGTTTCTTAAAACCTAACTCTTTGGCCAAGCTTTTGGTCACCTTCCCTAATATCTCCTTATGTGGCTCGGTGTTAAATTGATAACACTCCTGTGAAGCACCTTGGGGATGTTTTACTATATTAAAGGCGCTATATAAATACAAGGTGGTGTTGCATCAGTTGCACTTGAAGTCACCATACTTAAAAAAAAATGGTGTGCAGCTCTCTGGGTTTTATCCCAATGTTGTTTTCATGAAGACTGTTCCCATTTAAAGGACTATTTAGCAAACTTCTTGATGTTATAAGATACAAACCAAATCATGACCTAATTTTCATAGTTGTGGCAGCAGTTATGTCAATGTGACATTAATGCATTCCACTGTGGTTCCAAGCACTGCCACTCAATGCAGTTATGCAAATTACATGGGTTTATTGTCAAACACCGAATGCTTCTCGGGCACTTTCAATAAGGAAAAGGCCCCTGATGTCACTGACGTCAGATCTAGACCGGAGTTGAAACACAAGAGTGACCAGTCCATACCATGACTTGTTCAAAAGTCCTGTTTTAAACGCAGGAATACTTTACAATGGGCAATCAACCCCTAGCTTCCGAGGACTGGCAATCTGGCCCTCGAGCCCAGGCAACTCAACCGATTTGTGCTTACATTTCTCAATCGCTGCCTTGTCGGGCTTGAATTTGCTGGCTCTGGAGGTTTGGAAAGGGCTGCTTTTAGCACGTCGGTGAATGCTTCCTAAACCAGAACACCAAGGGGGAAAGATTCTGTGCATTTGCGCCTCCCGTTGGTGCCTTTGTGACCAGGCACGGCGTTGACATCGATTCCCGCCATGTTGATTGTGGGTTTAGCGGCGCCTGGAGATTGTGACGTCATCGGCGGCGCATCGCCCCAGACTCGGAATTCACTTCCGGCCCCCTGCAGCAGCGCCGAGCGAAAGCACCGACAGCTGCAGGAGGCATGGATCGGGGGGGGGGGGGGGGGCAGCAGTTACCGGGGGCAATGGTTAAAGGCGAGGTGGCCAAGGCCCGCGATCGTTCGGCCTGGCGCTCTGCGTGAGTGCTGGGCTGACCGCGAGGGTTCACCGCCCCCCCCTTGGTGGTCCAGGTAGGTCTCTTTCATATTGCAGTGCCTGCAGCGCTGCTGTGTTCAGGGGAGGGGAAGGGGAGGACCCTGTGAACACAGCAGTGCTGCACGGCCCAGTCTGCAGTACTGCAGGGGTCTCCGTCGTGCCTGCTTCCGTTAGCGCGCCAAAAAAGGAAATATAGCACTTGATTTAGCACTCCACTTCCTTCTTGGAGCACAAACAACGATTTTTTTTTAAGCTTGAAATCGTTAGCACCTGGCTCTAACTTTACAAACTTAAAAAATAATAATGCGAACAGACGATAGTGAATTTCTCCCCCCCCCCCCCCAAGATTTAGAATGAAATACACACAGAAACAGACCATACAGTCCATTTGGCAGCGGTGTTTATGCTCCACACAAGCCTCTTCCCACCCTACTTCATCTAACTCTATCACATATTCTCCCATTTCCCTTCTCCCTCATGTACTTTTCTAGTTTCCCCTTAAATGCATCTATGCTATTCGCTTCAACTGCCCCATATGAAAGTACTACATTCTAACCACTCCCGGGTAAAGAATTTTCTCCTGAATTCTGTTCGTGACTACCTTATATGTATGGCCGCTAATTTTGGATTTCCCCCGCCACCCCACAAGTGGAAACTCTGGTGGCAAAATTGCCCCATTTTATAGCCCTGTTAGCATCTCCGGCAGTTTTCGGCCGGGGAGCAGGTGCTACCGCCTCCCAGGGAATTGCCCCGGAGAATTGGGAAGCGTTGTCCTGGCAGCGCCGCGCCTCGCGGTTAGCGCTCCCGGGCCGCTGTGATGTCATCGGCCCCTCACCGCAGGGCACCGACTCATTAATGGCCCGCGGGTCGCCGTCAGGCTGGCGTGGGCGGATGGCGACGGACACCCGCTCCTTGCCGCTGTTTAAAGGGGAGGCCTGCAGCACCTCGAACTTACCATCTTTCTTCGCCTGACCGCGCGGTGGGGCCGCTGGCCGGGTCTCGCGCAGCCCTGGTGGTCCAGTGGCGGTCATCAATGGGCCGTGCAAAATGCGCAGCGGCCTTCCCCTTTAATGGAAGGGGAGGGGCGTTGTCGCGCGTTAGCGCTACGCGGGGCATCTGCCTCAGCTCCCGCTACGCCCCCGGCACCGCCCCCAAAGGAAGCAGACACCGGAGAGAGACTCCACTTCCTTTGAGGGGCGATAGGCCCAACTCCATGTTGGGGTTGGGACTTCCGGGCCGGGTGATAAAACTCCGCCCCCTCTATTTCTATCCTATTGAACCCTTTCAGAATTTTAAAGACCTCTATTAGGTCACCCTTTGCTTGAGAAACAAGGCTCAGCCTTTCCTGATAGTTATAACCTCTCAGTTCTGGTATCATTCTTGTAAATCTTTCTTGCACTTTCTCCAGTGTCCCTATACCCTTTCTGTAACAAGGAGATCAGAACTGTGCACAGTACTCTAAAATCGATTAGTACTCACTATGTGAGATAGATGCAAATTAATTGGATTGAAGCTTTTTTTGTGCCTGGGAAGCTGTATGACACTCCCCCCGCCCCAATGTAGTGAAAGGAGACAGGCTCTATGGATGTTGGGCAGTTGGAGTGCTGCCAAGTGTTTGTTGGGGACCAATAATCGAACTTAATGAGGCAGCCTTACATAAAAACATGGATCCAAGTTGGCTTGCAGGATTGCAGTGACCATGTAGAGCTGCAATTATATTCCACAAGCCTTGTCTGATGGACCACACCCGTTCCTTCTGAAAGGTTCATGTCGTCAACAAGTCTCAGACATAATAAGCTCAGTACTTTACACTGGCAGAGCTTTCCTTTACATTCTTTTTCCATTTTGGGGGGGTTCCAACTCACTGTTGTTGTTAGTTGGCGTGTAACACTGAACTTATTAAATGTCAACTTGTAGTTGTATTTTTCTTTCACATTGATGCTGGAAGCGAAATTCTCCTGTACTTCACCAAATGCAAAGTGATATTTAGCTGCTCCTGTTAATTTGAAGTTCTTTCATGTTAATTTTTTTCTGTTGCGAGCCTGCAAATTGCCCTTCATGGAATTCATCTTCGCAGTGGGATTCTGAACTCTGGACCTCTGGCTTGCCACGAGGCTGCCATACTCAATAGCCAATACAATGTGGCAAAAATGGGCCGGTGGAAGGAAGCCTTGTTTGGCCGCAATTTCCTGATGGGCATGGCCAGTAGGCCTAGCTCCGTCTTGCCCGCCAACTGTACTTGTAAAATGGGCCCCCTGAGGCCTATAAATGACAGTTGTTGATATTAATGTGCTTGTACCACATTCTCCTCTCTGTTCCCATGGCGGACATGTTGAACATTGATAATAAACAGGGTGACATCTGCATTAAATTAGCAGACCGTGGAATGTCGTACGGACACTTTGGGTATTTGTCCGCTAACATTGTCAACAATAATTTCTAGGCTTGGTCAGGGAACTTTGCAATTTGGAACGTGCTTGCCACTTTTCGGCTCTGACTTGGAAGCATTTTAAGATTGTTTTGTACCTGAGACAATATGTGGAACAAAGATCTGGAGAATGGTATCTGGAGTGTCACCTTGGTACGTACAGAAAGAGTGTTTTGAACTTAAGACCAGTGAATCTCCCCTGGCGTTGCTCTTGGTATGCCAGTGAATGCTCTGCTATATAAGGGCAGGAGGATTATACCATGTCAAATACAATGGCATTAATATTTAACCCTGCCCTCTCTGTCCTCCCCCTCTGCTCAAGCCACAGAGAAGGAGGATTTTTGACAAAAACAAATTGAGCAATGTGATTGGTTCACTTTCAGTGTTATTTTAATTGGTTCACTTCTAATAATTACAAAGTTCTGAAATGCTGTGTTTCATTTGAGCCAATTGAAAAGTGCTATTTCTGAGCTTGATGCAGGAACTATGGTTCCAGGGGAATAAGAATTGCACACAGTCATCCCATTTGTAATGCATTGCTCGCTCGATATATATACAGGTAGATGGATGCTATAGAAATGAAGAGACAGGGAGGGAGATGAATTCTAGCCCTTTATTGTGGGGGTCTTTGTTTGTTTGAACCTTGATTTGTATTGGTATGCCTGAAGTGGTACATTCGTATGCTGTGATTTAATCCTTTGCAGGGACTCCAATAAATTTCTCTTCCCTGACTGGATCAGACTGTGAATGGCGAGATCTAAAGAATAACTAATTATCAAGTTCATTTGAAAAAATGTTCAGAATGTTATTGATGTAGAATATTAAGCAGTTGCCTGTACATGTGTATCTACGATACTAGCGAGGGAATTGAGGAGTTAAGGAGCAGTGCATGCGCTGTTCAGTCATTAGGCTGTATGCCCAAATGATGGTGCTTCAGGGTTCCGGTCCTGTACAAACCAGACAACATGTATAGCAGGGCAGATGCTACAACAGCTGGACTCACACAAAACAACTAACATCTGGCAGCTATTGGGGGCCTCATTGCCTCTGGAGGCACCTGCAAAACCCACCTCTTTTGGTGAGCCTCGGTCCCTCAGGGGTAGTAATGCTGCTATGTACTTTGCTATATGGTGTTGGTCGTGGCTCTGTGGCTAACACTCTCGCCTCTGAGTCAGAAGGTTGTGGGTTCAAATCCCACTTCAGAGACTGGAGCACAAAAATCAGTACTGACACTCCTGTGCACTATTGAGGGAGCCAGTGGTGCTGTTTTTCAGATGAGATGACAAACTGAGGCCCCATCTACCCTCTCAGGTGAGTGAACGCTAAAAGATCCCATGGCACTCCATTGAAGAAGAGCAGGGAGGTCCTCCCCAGTGTCCTGGTCAATATTTATCTCTCAACCAATGTCACTTATTACAGAGTACTCTATTGGCTGTAAAACGCTTTTGGACGCCCTGGGGTTGTGAAAGCATTTGAGTGCTAAAGCATTTAAAGATTCTATTAACAGGCATATTTTGAACTCCTTTTTTTTTTGTTGTTCTGAATATTTCTGTTACTTTTCCCCACTGTGTAGGAGAGATTTTGGAGATACTACTTCTGCAAATGTCTTAGCCTTCTGGTGTCCCTACGATAATCCCTCTTTATTTGGCTTACTTAGATGAGGGAGAACGCAAGAATTATAATAAACACAACACCACGTTGTAGTGGACATATTGCCCCTGTCTGTCCTTACCTCCCAACCGAGTATGCAGGTAATCATCATCATAGGCAGTCCCTCGAAACGAGGATGACTTGCTTCCACGCCGAAAAGTTCACAGGTGAAGGACCTAATATTCCAGATCTCGAACTACATCCTGAAGGGTGGAAGATGCCTGTGTGTGGATTTTTTTAATGTGTGGTGGCCGTTGCACACCAGCCACCACACGGGCTTGACAGAGCTAGGTCTTGGTCCAGTGGCAAGGATTAACCATGACGACTGGAGACCTACTCTGCTGCACGGACCTAGTGCGCACACATCGCAGTGTGGGCTGGGCCCGTGCTGCCCCTGGGCCCTCGCCTCTCCTGGGCCCCGGTCACATCCCTCTACAAACTCTTGCCGCTCCTTCGCCCCGACCTTGCCGCTCCTGCTGTACCTGCCCGCGCTACAGTCAGCCGTCGCCCTCCTGCAGCAGCACGCGCTGCTCCCTGCAGTGGCATGCCACCGCACGCTGCTCCCTCTAATGACTCTGGCCTGCTGATGGTCTTGCAGGTCGGGACCGCGCCAATGCTCCAATTCTTGGTCTTGTCGGAGGAGTAATGCATGTGGAGGCCGCACCTCACCAGGGAGGCAGTGATCAGGTTATGTTGATTGTTACAAGCGCCCTGTAGCTCACCTCCAGGTCAAACATGGCACTGCCTATCCGTGTAATGGGCACTGAAGCCTCAGGCTCCTTCCAGGATGCCCCAGCTGACATTAATAGCATCAAGTAAGCTAAAGTCCATCCTAGAGCTGACTTATGTGTTGCTTGCTGGTGTAAGCAGTTTCAACACTTCAACTGCATCTGGATTCTCTTGACTGTGACCTGATGTCGTTGTTGTTCAAACTCAATTGGATTACTTCCATATTCTCTCGTGATGGGACAAGACTGTTTGTTTATAAAGTGCCTTGATCTGTTGTCAAGAGCTATTCTGTTTGTTCAATTACTTTTTATGTTCTGTACATTGTTTTTTTTTAAACTGTATTTGTAGACGTGGTTCAAAGTGCAATCTTCCTCTGTTCACTTTTTCCCATTTTGTGTGCCACTGTTTAGCCAATGACAGTCCAGAAATATCCAAATAAAATGCTTGGGGTTTATGACTGAAACTTGTTTTCAATATTTCAGTGCTACCTCTCCCCAACTGGAGGCTGTCCCATATAGATGAATCTCAAACCGATTATGCATAAAACAGTTGTTCTTTCCCCCACTTTTTGCTCCTATGACCATTCCCCCGTTCCCTCAGAGTTTCCCTGAATTGTCTGTGGAGACAGCTGACTCCCCCCCCACCTGCCCCCCCAATCACTCCATTCACTCCCCCGCCCCGGACCAGCATCCGACTCTTCCCCCCACGATTGGAGCCCTGTCCACCATCCGCCTCACCCCTCCCCTCCCCACCGCCCCGGAACACCATCTGCAAACCCCCCCTGACCACTATTGTGCCCCACCCCGGTTACCATTGGACCACCCCCCTCCCCCCACCACCAGCCCCGCAATCTCTCCCACCCCGCGATCTCTCCCACCGCCCCCCCGCGATCTCTCCCACCCCCTCCGCGATCTCTCCCACCCCCTCCGCAATCTTTCCCACCCTACTCCGCGATCTTTCTCACCCCACCCCCGTGATCTCTTCCCCCCCCCCCACCCCCCGCGATCTCTCTCACCCAACCTTGCATGATCTCTCCCAGGCTTCCCTATTAGACTTATCTGCATTCCTCGGCTGTGGCTGTGTGCTGTAAACTTCCCCGTCCGACAGGCCTCCAGTTAAGAACTGCAGGACGTTGGGGGAAGCCATTCTTCCGGGTTTTCCAACCTCAAAACAGCCCGCCCCGCACGGAACACGCCTCCGGGCTAAAATCCAGACCTTCATCTCTTCTTCACAACCTCGGTGTTGTCCTGTGCTATTGACCTTGGTTCTCAGTTTGGAAATGACGATGAAAGATGGTTGTGGGCACTCGAGCTGCCTTTCTGTTGACGTGCCAAGCTGCTATATCCTGTTCTGCTGCCAGTCTCTCGGGATAAACTCAGAGCAGATGTCTTCAAGCTCTACGCAGTGCTGGGTGTTGAAGCAATGCTTCTGATCGTGTGGCTTCATTGGGAGGGCAGAACTATATTAAAACAAGAAGCACAAACTTTACTGAGCTGGTGCGTAACTAATGCCACAGATTGTTGAAGAGTGATATTTGGGCTGAGCCAATATGGGAATCGTGGAGATTGGGATAGCTGTAATAGATTTCTATTTTTTGACTAATAATTTGCCAACAGAACACAAGTAGTGAAGTCATGCTTTCTTTGTGCCTGCACATGTATGCACACAGGCTTGTGTATACATGCACGTCTGTGGATGTAACATGCTTCCAATAAAAAATTAACACCATTCTTCTATTTTAAATACATTTACTCGGCCTTATTGATCTCTATGACAACATGTGAGGAGGACACACAAAATCTGCACAAGGATATAGACAGGCTAAGTGAGTGGGCAAATATTTGGCAGAAGGAGTATAATGTGGGAAAATGTGAGGTTATCCACTTTGGCAGAAAAAAATAGAAAAGCAAATTATAATTTAAATGGAGAAAAATTGCAAAGTGCTGCAGTACAGAGAGACCTGGGGGTCCTTATGCATGAAACGCAAAAAGCAGGGCTCAGTTCTGGGTCCCTTGCTTTTTGTGGTATATATCAACGATTTAGATTTGAATATAGGGAGTATGATTAAGAAGTTTGCAGACGACACTAAAATTGGCTGTGTGGTTGATAATGAAGAGGAAAGTCATGGGCTGCAGGAGGATATCAATCTACTGGTCAGGTGGGCAGAACAGTGGCAAATGGAATTTAATTCAGAGAAGTCTGAGGTGATGCACTTTGGGAGGGCTAATAAGGAAAGGATATACACATTAAATGGTAGGTCATTTAATAGTGTAGATGAACAAAGAGACCTTGGAGTGCTTGTCCACAGATCCCTGAAAGTAGCAGGCCAGGTGGATAAGGTGGTTAAGAAGACAAATGGAATGCTTGCCTTTATTGGCCGAGGCATAGAATATAAGAGCAGGGAGGTTATGCTTAAATTGTATAATACTTTGGTTAGGCCACAGCTGGAGTACTGCGTGCAGTTCTGATCGCTGTATTATAGGAAGGACGTGATTGCACTAGAGAAGGTGCAGAGGAGATTTACTAGGATGCTGCCTGGAATGGAGAATCTTAGTTATGAGGACAGATTGGATAGGCTGGATTTGTTCTCATTAGTACAGAGGAGGTTGAGAGGAGATCTCATTGAGGTGTACAAAATATTGAGGGGCCTGGACATAGTGGATAGTAAGGGCCTATTTTCATTGGTAGAGGGGTCTATTACAAGGGTCCATAGTTTTAAGGTGGTTGGTGGAAGGTTTAGAGGGGATTTGAGGGGGGCTGTGGGGATCTGGAACTCGTTGCCTGGAAACGTGGTGGATGCAGAAACCCTCACTACTTTCAAGAGATGGTTGGATGGGCACTTAAAGTGTAGCAACCTGCAGGGTTACGGACCTAGAGCTGGTAATTGGGATTAGACTGGATGATCTTTTGTTGGACGGCACAGATATAATGGTTAGTACTGCAGGGAATCGAATACGGCCAGGGTGATGATCTGGACTAGTTTCGATCGCCTGGATGGGTCGAAGAGGAATTTTCCCAGATTTTTTCTCCCTAAATTGGCCTCGATTTTTATTTAGTTTTTGCCTCTCTCAGGAGATCACGTGGCTCTGGTAGGGGTGGAGTGTAGAATGTTTCAGTTTAAGGGGTGTCGCAGTTGTGTGAGGCAGACTGGTTGGGCTGGGTGCTCTTTGCCTTTCCGCCATTGTTCATAGGTTTATATGTAACCGTTAGGGATGCTGTCGGCCGGCGTGGACACGATGGGCCGAAATGGCCTCCTTCCGCCCTGTGAATTTCTATATTTCT
The DNA here is from genome assembly GCF_044704955.1 of Pristiophorus japonicus. Lineage (NCBI taxonomy): Eukaryota > Metazoa > Chordata > Chondrichthyes > Pristiophoridae > Pristiophorus > Pristiophorus japonicus. Next base: position 3,794,199 of record NC_091997.1, read on the forward strand.
ATTTCTTAAGTTCTTGCCAGTTTTCATATGATTTATGGTACGGTTCTGTTTTTCTTTACTATTTTATTTCCTTTTGTACCTCTGAATGCCCGTTGTGTCTGTCACATATCTTTGAAGAAATGTTAGCCTTGAAATGACACATGTAATTTCAGCACATGAGTGCCTCATCCGATCATCTGCTGTTCTTGCCTCTGCTGTCAATAGTGTGTGGAAAGATCTTGCTCTCATCCAGCATTTGTGCGCACTTTGCAGTCCCAGTCGCCGGATAGTGATCAGGAGCAGGACGCCTGTCCTGTTTTGCCCCGTCTCTAGCCCAGGGGCACTGAGGCAAATTGCTGCAGCCCTGCTGCTGCCTGAGCTGTGGGCAGCCAGCTCCTCGCAAATCGGTGATTGGATCTGGGGCCTTCCAGTTCTCGATGGTGTAGCAGCACACCTGTTCAGGATCAGTCCTGAATATCTTGAAGCAGAATGGAAACAGCAGTTCATGGAATCACAGAATGATACAGCACAGAAGCTGGCCATTTGGCCCATCATGCCTGTGCTAGCTGTTGGCTGCATCCTCTTTATTGAAGACGGATGCAAAATACTCATTTAATATCCTCAGCTACACCCCCTGCATCCACAAGAATATCTCCTTTTTGGTCCCTAATCGACCCCACCCGTTCTTTGACTACCCCGTGACTATTTATGTGTTTATAAAAAACTTTAGGGCTCACTTTTAAATTCGCCACTAACCTATTCTCATCCTCTCTCTTTGTCCTTCTTTATTCCCTTTTTTTGCTCTCCTCTCCGTTTCTCAAACAAATTTTGTGTTAATAAACAGAAAAATATGTAGTCTCGTTGCAGACATGCTCCTGTGGTCCGTGAAAGGGTGTGAAATTCCTCTGTGTGTTTTAGTAAAAGCATGCGCTAAGCCTACACAGATGTGTAATGATTTTGTTAACATTAATGGTTACTAATTTCGATCTAGAGTCTTAAAATTCCTCCCAGGACTGAAACAGTTCAGCACACATTCAGTACGCAGTACCAGTATTAATGTGATTTGGCCTAAATAGGCAAATGTGCAAATTCACCCATGCTTGTCTGTCAGCCCGCATTGCTTTAAAAATGTGAGCTATAAATGGAGAGTTAACATATCAAGGAGAATCAGCGGAGGTCCAGTGTAGAGCAAAGCAGGAGACATCGGAAAAAGAAACTCAACTATTTCAGTCCAAACAGGAGTCGCTCCTCAGGAAGGATATATTGCCCTTAGAGTGGGTGCAGCACAGATTCACCAGGTGATGTTGGGGCTTAGAGGGTTAAATTATGACGACAGGTTGCATAAACTTGGCTTGTGTTCCCTTAAGTATATGACACTGAGGGGTGATCTGTTGTGGTGTTTAAAATGTTAAAAGGATTCGTTAGGGTAGCTACAGAGAAACGATTTCCTCTGGTGGGGAATTAAGAACGAGGCAACACTATCTTAAGATTTGAGCTCGGCCATTTAGGAGGGAAATCAGCAAGCACTTTTTCACACAAAGTGTAGTAAAAATCCAGAATTCGCTCCCACAAAAAGCTGTGGATGCTGAGATCATTGGAGCCTTCAAGACTGAGGTCGATAGATTTTTGTTGGGTAAGGGGATCGAGGGATGGGGGAGTAAAAGGGGTTAAATGGAGTTGAGGGACAGATCAGCTATAATCTAACTGAATGATGGAGCAGGCTCGAAGGGCTAAGTGGCCTACTCCTGTTCCTACGTTCCTTGGGCAGCTTTGATGTGGGTAATGTAGTGAACTGCTGTTCCTTGCCAAGTCTTTTATCATTGCCTGGAATGGGTCCAAGGCAAAAAGATTGTGATGGTGATTTTGGTCCTTGGTTGCAGGTCTGGTTTCCGGAGATGACACAGTTCATCTATCGCTCGCTTTCTGAGAGACTAATTTGACCGTGATAAGTTTGAGGTAGTTCTGCTGCCAATAAGGCTAGCAGTGATTCACAATAGTCTTCTTGGCTATGGCCTTCGATTTCCCCAGTTCTCCTCTTCCCTGTTCTTTTCCACTTCCTCCAACTGTGCAACAACATGATATTTGCTGACTCTCTGTGGACTGAAATGATTGAATCGCTCTTTACAGCAGCTACAACTCTGCTCTTTACCAGGCTCCCGCTGACTCTCCCCGCTGCCGTAACATGACTGGCTGGCACCGTTAACATCATGTTTGCCTCCCAGCCTACATGTGTCAATTTTCCTTTACAAGTTACAAACCCATTAACACCAAATCTGTGTTTTAACAAATACCAATGAGTTTAGTCCCCAGAGGAATTTTGGAAACATGGGCTGTAAAGTCCTGTCCCCTCAGTACAGATTCACACGAGGCATGTAGTGAAGTCAAGGTCACTCTGGACCTGCACCTTTATTTCACAGCTCTGGAATGCTGCACTTGCCTGAGACCTGACCTTATATACCTGTCTCTTGCAAGTGCACCCCTGATGGTAAGGTATGCTGGTGGTTACAGGTTATATCTTATTACAGTCATGTATAGCATGTTAGGATACAGTTATATATAATAATGTAAGATACATGACATGGGCAAAACACACTGTTATTCTATTAATGATAAGGCACCAAATGACTGTGCATTAATGTGTGTCAGCACCAATGCAGAGGGGAATTGCTACCTCCCACAAGTGAGGACAGGATTGTGCTCAGCTGTGGTCCTCCACCACATCTTGCTGTGCTCATGGTCCAGATGATGTACAATTATTGGGGAGGATACCGAAAGGCTGCCAGTGCTTGTGAAACTGTTCCACCTCACAAGTCCCTGGCCCAGGGCTGGATTTTCGGGGTGGTGGGGCGGTAAAGTTTGCGCCCGGGAACAGTTTGCGCCTCAAGCAGCAATATTCGGCAGCTGGGCCCTGAGTGTGGAGTGGAGCGGAATTCACACTTCTCCGAGGGCGCTCGGCCGGCTGAGCATGGGGAAAATCCCGAGCTAAGCAGCCGGCTTCGGAGCGCTCTAAGAGAGGCCTGGGGAGAAAGAAAATCTGAAAAAAAACCCCACCAAAAACAATCCCAATAAATAACTCACGGCACCACAACACAAATCGCAACAGCAACAAAATAAAAACCGGTCACACTTACCTGAGGATGACATCACTTACCTCACTGCAGCCGCTAAAGCGGGGACCGCCCATTTTCACAGGCGGTCCCAGCACGGTGCTCTACGGAGTGCTACGGATCGGGTGTTGCGCCCAGGGTGTCGCACGCCGGCTCGCCTCCTGCGGGCGGTAATGCTCCGTGCTCTGCCGAAATCGGCTCCGAAAATCCAGGCCGGGCGCTAGAAGCTGACCGCCCGCCTGGAAGAGCTTTCCACCGCCATTGCTGTCCCTCTGGGGCGAAAACAGAGACAGCAACAAGTGGGAAATCAAGCCCCCTATCTTTAAGAGAAGGTTAAGGGGAGGGAACTGGATGGAAAATAAAACTAAATATGCTTTTTATTTATCAGTCAATTTTAAGGCCTTCAAAATAATTATTTTGCCAGGGATTACCTTGCTCCAATAGACTTTTCTTTTGCACCGTGCCATAGGTTACCCTGGTCTGAATTTAGTCAAACTCGTTTAGGCGACAGCAAATATCAGGTGTATTAGCAACCAAAGGAGTGACGATGCTGAGGCTTGCAGTGAGCAGCCCCAGTCTACTGTATTCCCTAAAATGCAGCATCAAAAAAAAAATTAGGACGTCTCATCTCAACGACCTGAACATGCAAGTCACACTGCGGAAGGGGTTCAAAAAAACTGCACTAATCACAGAATTCGGGTGCAGTGTTAACCTAAATCGCCAGGCGGAAATCCCATCGGCTTGGGTGGACCGTAAGATTTACACCCTGCACAATAGTACACTCCAATCGAGAGTCAACTCGGGCAGGGTGTAAAAGCAGTGTTGCACCCGATCGCCTCAGCTCCCCGACAGGCGTGTTAGATTAAAATTGCCTCCGTAATCTCTGTCTTTGGCCCATTAGAAATTCCAGCAACTCATTCCAGTTGTCATTTGCTGGAATCCCTCACTGCTCTTGGGATTGAAGCTGCATTGCAACAACAGTGAGCTGACTGTCAACACATCAGTGAATAAAAGGTTAGAGGATTTTAAAAAAAAAGTAACATATGCTACATGAAAGCAGTACGCAGCAGATGCAGCAGAGAATTTGTTTTAGACAGAAACAAGTGTTGTGCTGTATCAAGAGTCAACACTTCTTGTGCTGCAACATGGGACCTGGCATCTTTTATACCAATGCAGGCTGAAAGGGCCATTAGTGACCTTGAAAGACTGCATTAGTACAAATTGACAGATAATATGCTGTGTAGCAGTTAGAAAGCGTTGGTCTTGCATTTAGCGGGTATGCTGGTGGGCTCTGAGAGTTACATTTAGAAAGAAAGAGCTTGCATTTCGATAACACCTTTCACAACCTCACGACATCCCAAAGTGCTTTACAGCCAATCAAGCACTTTTGAAGTTTATTCACTGTTATAATGTTGCCACTAGTGACTATCTTATATTTATAGCCTCTGGTCTCACCAGCAAATGGAAACATCTTCTCTGCGTCTATCAGAGTGGTAGTGACCATGGTGCCACCGACACAATGGCCGATTTAACAGAGTGTGTGAACCAATGCTAATTATCGCGATGGGATCGAGTACTTTTACAGATATTGTTACAGAATAATCGTTCTCTGGAAGCTTAACATTAATATCGTGTCTTCAAGGAGATGGTGAAATGATCTGCTTCAGGCCTCAGCAATGATTTTGTCCATAAAGTAGCCTGTTTGGTGAATGATCGCTATGTATTGTGAATAAGAATTGAAATATTTCATCAAAAGGAATTATATTAATATAAATAGTATTTAGGAAATCAAACTGAATTTTGGTTCTTTTTTTGGCGGAAGAACCTGATGCACGGAAATCCATTTTCCCCTCCCCCACATCCGGACATTACATTGCAAGGATCCATCCTACCTTGCTTTGGCTTTGGCTACAAGTGAAATATTGGTCTGCTCAATTCTACAGAGCAGTATTATCCCATAACAGTCAAAATCTGTTTAACAGAACCGTCAACATAGCTCTGGAATTCCCTCCCTAAACCTCTCCGCCTCTCTACCTCTCTTTCCTCCTTTAAGACACTCCTTAAAACCTACCTCTTTACCCAAGTTTTTGGTCATCTGCTGTAATTTCTTCTTCTGTGGCTTGGTGTCAAATGTATCTGTTTTGTCTTGTATCACTGCCTTGGGACATTTCTGCTACGTTACAGGCGCTATATAAATAAAAGTAGTTGTTGTTGTTGAAATGGTAGGAGTGAGATTTATGATCAAAAAGTACAAGACCGAATGTAAAGCCGTTTAAACATTTGGAGGTTTGTTTCAAAAAGGGAGATGTTTTTAACATAATCCAATGTCCCAGGGCACTTTGCATAGAAGGCTGGGTGGTAGTGGAGTTTGCTGAATGTCTGATTAAAAAGATAGATCTTGAGGAGGAGAGTAGCAGGAAGGGAAGTAACAAGGTGAAGAGGTTCCGGGAGGGAGATTCAGAGGGTGGGAGCTGAACGAGTGAAAGCTCTGCCACCAAGGGCTTGAGGAAGGGGGAGGGAGGAGATTTCTAGGAGCAGAGGACCATAGGCCATGAGCTGGGGGAGGTGGCAGAGGTCAGATAGGCTGAGGGCACGGAGGGATTTGTAAACATGGACAAGGATTTTTGAATTTGTTGTGCCAAATATGACCAATGGATAACATCATTAAACCAAAATGAGTAATCCTCCTTCCGAAGCAGTTAGGCTTGGTCGATCTCTGAGCAGGATATGGAAGGTGATTTACGATAACTGTTCTGTATCAGCTGTGGCTCGGAGGGTAGCACTTTCACTTCTGAGTCACAAGATTGTGGGTCCAAGTTCCATTCCAGAGACTTGAGCACATAAACCTAGGCTGACACACCAGTGCAGTGGAGACATTAAAGCGAGGTCCCGTTTGCTCTCATAGGTGGACGCAAAAGATCCCAGAGCACTATTTCAAAGAAGAGCAGGGAAGTTATCACCGGTGTCCTGGCCAATATTTCTTCCTCAATCAACATCACTAACAAACAGATTAATGCATTGCTGTTTGTGGGAACTTGCTGTACACATTGCAACAGTAACACTCCACAAATACCTAATTTGCTGTAAAGCACTTTGGAGCTTCCTGAGATCGTGAAAGGCGCTGTAGAAATACAAGCCTTTTTTGTCCCTTCAGGGATGATTATTTCATAATTTAGGTAAATTATTCACTCAGCACCGTTCAGTTTGTCCATTTTAGTCGCAGAATGTCACGCAATCATTACATTTTAAATGGGAAGTGAAAATAAGTGAAGCTGGCCGAACAAAGGAAAAACAAGTTAATGTTGTCTGTACTGCCATCTATTCAAAGCTTAAAAGAAAATGCAGTGCGCTCCTGGGCGCATTCAGAAATCCTGTCCTGTGGGAGTTGTGAAAATGAATGGCGATGCTTGCTGAGGGAACCTGTTTGTGCCAGGCAGCTCCAACACTGGCATGGATCCAGCTGACTTTGTTCCCAGCTATTAAGATAAGCTACACCTCCCATCAAGTGACAAGTACCTATAAACTAATGAGTTCTGAGCCGGTTACACAAGCGTCTTTAATAATGTAACATCAACTGCAACAGGAAGGCTGAAGTGTTTACGGAGCAGCGAGAGACTCCATTAATGCACTCAAATAGCGCATAGCCACTTGTTATTCGTAATAGTTCATTTATAAAAACAACTACAGGTCTTTACTTTGGCTTCTACACATAGATAAAAGGTTGTGACAGTGGTGGCTGTTGAATATAGACACTAGTAGTCACAGGTGCATGCAATCGCACGATAGGGAGTATTACAGTTGTTATTATTTTACAGTTATTTCTCGCAGCAGATTACTGAGAAATACATGTTGTTACTTTTTCCCTTGGAAATAGTCAGTGAAAGATAATCTGAACTGCACCACAGTTGTTAGAGGTATTTTCATCTGCCGAAGAGAAAAGTAAAGAACACTTGTATTATATAGAGCCTTTCATGACAACTGGACGTCCCAAAGCGCTTTACAGCCTTTTTGAGGTGTAGTCACTGTTATGATATAGGAAATCGCTGGAGAAATACCACCAACGATGTCTCCACAAGATCCTGCACATCCCCTGGGAGGACAGACACACCAACGTTAGCGTCCACGATCAGGTCAACATCCCCAGCATCGAAGCACTGATCACACTCGACCAGCTCCGTTGGGCAGGCCACATTGTTCGCATGCCTGACACAGGACTCCCAAAGCAAGCGTTCTACTCGGAACTCCTACACGGCAAGCGAGCCCCAGGTGGGCAGAGGAAATGTTTCAAGGACACCCTCAAAGCCTCCTTGATAAAATGCAACATCCCCACTGACACCTGGGAGTCCCTGGACAAAGACCGCCCTAAGTGGAGGAAGAGCATCTGGGAGGGCGCTGAGCACCTCGAGTCTCGTCGCCGAGAGCATGCAGAAAGCAAGCGCAGGCAGTGGAAGGAGCATGCGGCAAACCAGACTCCCCACCCACCTTTCCTTCAACCACTGTCTGTCCCACCTGTGACAGAGACTGTAATTCTAGTATTGGACTGTTCAGTCACCTAAGAATTCACTTTTAGAGTGGAAGCAAGTCTTCCTCGATTTCGAGGGACTGCCTATGATGATGATGCTGATGGTATAGGAAACGCAGCAGCCATTTTGCACACAGCAAGCTCCCACAAGCAGCAATGCAATAATGACCAGCTAATCTGCTTTTAGTGATGTTGATTTAGAGATAAATATTGGCTAGGACACCAGGGAATAACTCCCCTGCTCTTTTTCAAAATAGTGGCATAGGATCTTTTATGTCCCCCTGAGAGAGCAGACGGGGCCTTGGTTTAACATCTCATCTAAAAGACGGCACCTCCGACAGTGCAGCACACCCTCAGTACTGCACTGGAGTATCAGCTTAGATTTTTGTGCTCGAGTCCCTGAAGTGGGAATCGAACCCACAACCTTCCTGACTCTGAGGCGTGAGTGCTACCCACTGAGACATGGCTGGCATGTTCCTTTTGTCATAATTAAGTCCTCTAATGTTGGAACCATCCTGACCATTCTTCTCTGAACTCTTTCTAATGCATCCATATCCTTTTGAGGTAAGATGATCAGACGGTTTCTCATACTATAGAACGGGCCACACAACTGATCTGCACAATGTCCTTATAACTCATTCTGACTTGCTGTCTGGTGCCCTTCAGATATATCCTAGTCGCCAATTTGCTTCACTAATAACTGCTTGACACTGATGGGTGCCTTCAGTGATCAATGATCACTTCTCAAACCTTTTCTCCAGCCGTTGGTGAACTTTCCTTGTTAAACATATGTCAATGACTGCCTGTTTCTAAGAACATTACTCTACATTTACTCTGACTAATAGTCATCGGCTATATCTCAGCTGCACCTTCATAACTGGTCCAAGTCTTTCTGAAGACAATCGTAAAGATTTGTCACCTGCGCACAGAACAAATGTAACATTATTATAATACCGACACCGCCCACCTAACTTCGTGTCATCAGCAAGTTTAATAATATTACACTAATAGACGCCCTGCTCCATGTTATTCACAAATATTGTGAAAGGAGTTGCAGAGAAGGTGGTAGTGGGCCTTCGTCTTGATTGTTAGCTGTTTTACAGCGGTTTTACACACTTGTTCAGCTCCGCTGGGCGGGCCACATTGTTCATATGCCAGACATGAGACTCCCAAAGCAAGCGCTCTACTCGGAACTCCTTTACGGCAAACGAGCCAAAGGTGGGCAGAGGAAACGTTACAAGGACACCCTCAAAGCCTCCCTGATAAAGTGCAACATCCCCACCGACACCTGGGAGTCCCTGGCCATAGACCGCCCTAAGTGGAGGAAGTGCATCCGGGAGGGCGCTGAGCACCTCGAGTCTCATCGCCGAGAGCATGCAGAAATCAAGCGCAGGCAGCGGAAAGAGCGTGCGGCAAACCTGTCCCACCCTCCCCTTCCCTCAATGACTATTTGTCTCACCTGTGACAGGGACAGTGGTTCTCGTATTGGACTGTTCAGCCACCTAAGGACTCATTTTTAGAGTGGAAGCAAGATTCCGAGGGACTGCCTATGATGATGACAGCGGCATGGTTTACTAGCCCACTTCCGGGGGCATTAAGAATCAACCACCTAGTGTGGGACTGGAGTCACGTGTACCCAGATTAGATGGGTGTTGGCAGGCTTCCTTCCCTGCAGGGCATCAGTGAACCAGTTGGGTTTTTGCAACTAGCTTTCAGTCATTTTCTCAAAAAAGCCCACAAGTTACCAGATTTATTCAATTCAGTCTTACAACTTGCCGCAATGGAGTTTGAATTTGCTTCATGGTGCCAGGAGCATAACTACTGCATCACCACACCTTTTATAGCATGTTGCAGAATGCACCCAAGCACTTTTGCTAAAATGGTGTTAGGCTAAAAGACCTGTGATTAACTAGATTTGTGCCTTAATCTCTTTCCTGAATATTGGAACTGTACTTGTTATCCTCCAATCCTCAGATATTACTGGAGTATTTATGAGGTTTGAAAAATATCAACCACTGTATAACTGATTTCCTCCTTTAATTCTTTAAGGATTCTGGAGTGTATCCTCCTTGGCCCAGACTCTTGTAAATATTTAATCCTTCCAGTTTCTGCATAATTTATTCATTCCACAGTTCATTTTATATTTGATTATGCTTCTGTGAAGCATTTTTGAAACATTTTTCTACACTAGATGTACTATTATAACTGCAAGTTGTTCACTAACTTCTATATGTGCTATGAGCTGCTTACAACAACAACAATTTGCATTTATATAGCACCTTTAAAGTAGTAAAACCTCTGCAGCCTTGGTGCGCTGCTGGTGGAGGGAGTGAATGTTTAAGGTGGTGGATGGGGTGCCAATCAAGTGGGCTGCTTTACCCTGGATAACATATTAAAACGACCCTCGGTGTTTCACAGGAGCTTTATCAAACAAAATTTGACACTGAGCCACATAAGGAGATATTAGGACAGGTGATCAAAATCTTGGTCGAGGAGGTAAGTTTTAAGGAGAGTCTTAAGGGGGGAAAGAGAGGCGGAGAGGTTAAGGGAGGGAATTCCAGAGCTTAAGGCCTTGGCAGCTGAAAGCATGGCCAACAATGGTGGAGCGATTAAAATCAGAGATGTGTTTGAGGCCAGAATTGGAGGAAAGGAGATATCTAGGAGGGTTGTAATGCTGGAGGAGGTTACAGAAATAGGGAAGGGTGAGGTCATGGAGGGATTTGACAACAAGGATGAGAATTTTAAAATCAAGTGTTTGCTTAATGGGGAGCCAATGTAGGTCAGCGAGCACAGGGGTGATGGATGAACGGGACTTGGTGTGAGTTAGGATACGGCCACGGGAGTTTTGGATGATCTGAAGTTTATGGGGGTGGTAGATAGGAGTCCGGCCAGGAGTGGTTGGAATAGTCAAGTCTAGAGATAACAAAGGCACGGATAAGGGTTTCAGCAGCAGATGCGCTGAGGCAAGGGTGGAGTTGAGCACTCTGTTTGAGATGTAAATGGGCGATCTTAGTGATGGTACGGATATATGGTTGGAAGCTCAACTTGGGGTCAGATATGACACCAAGGTTGTGAACAATCTCATTCAGCCTCAGAAAGTTGCCAGGGAGAGGGATGGAGACAGTGGCTAGGGAGCGGAGTTTGTGGCCGAGACCAAAGACAATTGTCTTCCCAATATTTATTTGTCGGAAATTTCTGCTCATCCAGTACTGGATGTCGGACAAGCAGCCTGACAATTTATAGACAGTGGTGGGGTCGAAAGAGGTGGTGGTGAGGTAGAGCTGGGTGCGGTCAGCGTACATGTGGAAAATGACGCTGCGTTTCGGATGATGTTGCAGAGGGGCAGCGTGTAGATGAAAAATAGGAGGGGGCCAAGGATAGATCCTTGGGGGACACCAGGGGGAATGATGTGGGAGGGGAAGAGAAGCCGTTGCAGGTGATTCTCTGGCTACGATTAGAGAGATAAGAATGGAGCCAGGTGAGTGCAGTCCCACCCGGCTGGACAATGATGGAGAGGCGTTGGAGAAAGATCCTGTAGCCAACCATGTCAAAGGGTGGAGACCGGTCGAGAAGGACGAGGAGGGATAGTTTACCATGGTCATGGTCACATAGGATGTAATTTGTGACTTTGATAAGAGCAGTTTCAGTAATGTTGCGGTGAGGAAACCTAATTTGAGGAATTCAAACATGGAGTTCCGTGACAGGTGGGCACGGATTTGGGAGCCGACAGCCTGTTCAAGGACTTTGGAGAGGAAAGGGAGGTTGTAGACGGGGCAGTAGTTTGCAAGGCGGGAAGGGTCAAGGGTTTGTTTGTTTCAGGTAAATTCAGTCATATTTAACATTAAATAGATAGAATTATTGTAGTGCATTAATGTGGAAACAAAAAGGATGTCTGCTCTCTCAGAATGAGGTGCAACACTGTATGGCACTAATAGTTTCCCGTGGGCATACATATAGATTGCTGTGTGATAGTCTATAAAGTTCTGTAAAAACTTACTGGGTCAGCAGTGAATGTGGAGCATGGTGTACAGCTCACCAGCAGCCCAAGTAAACATTTGATATTTATCAATTGATTGAAGCCTCTATGCTGTTGTGTGATGCGTTCTATATTAGAATACTACAAGAAAGCTTATTTGTCAGTCATTCGTTTGCTCAGAGTGACCATTTTTACCAGCAAAGTGTTTGTTGGAATCTTTCCTACATTACAACAGTGACTACACTTCAAGCGTACCTCATTAGCTGCAAAGAAAGAAAGACTTGCATTTATATAGCGCCTTTCACGACCACCGGACGTCCCAAAGCACTTTACAGCCAATGAAGTACTTTTTGAAGTGCAGTCCATGTTGTAATGTAGGAAATGCTAAAATACTTTGAGACATCCTGAGGTCATGAAATACAAAAGCAATACTGCGGATGCTGGAATCTGAAATAAAAACAGAAAATGCTGGGAATCTCAGCGGGTCGGACAGCATCGGTGGAGAGAAACAGAGTTAACATTTCAGATCGCTGACCCTTTGTCAGAACTGGCGAATGTTTGACAAGAAGAGATTCTTAAGGAGCACTGAAAGGGGGAGGGAGGAAAGAACAAAAGGGAAGGTCTGTGATAGGGTGGAAGACAGGAGAGATTAGAGAGACAAAAGGCATGATGGGCCGAATTGAAATGGTAATGGCCGGAGTTAGAAAAAGGTTAGTCTAGATAGGGCGTGAATGGTGGAATAATTACCAGCTGCCGTTGGAGACAAAGAGAAAAAAAACATAAGATCGGGGGGCGTGGGGGGGGTGGGGAGAGAGCCAAAAATGGACAGAAGTTCTGATCTGAAATTGTTGAACTGGATGTTGAGTCCAGAAGGCTGTAAAGTGCCTAAACGAAAGATGAGGTGCTGTTCCTCGAGCTTGTGTTGAGCTTCGTTGGAGCAGTGGAGGAGGCCGAGGACAGAGATGTCGGAGTGAAGCGGGGAATTAAAGCAACAGGCGACCGGAAGCCCGAGGTCACGCTTATGGACTGAACGGAGGTGCTCTGCAAAGCGGTCACCCAATCTGCGTTTGGTCTCCCCAATGTAGAGGAAACCGCTGAGGTCATGAAAGGCGCTTTGGAAATACAAGTTCTTTCTTTCTATTTATAGAATTACGGTCCCCTCTGGTATTGCACCTGCAAGGTCGAACACAGTGATTATAGCAATCATCATCATCAGAGGCAGTCCCTCGGAGTTGAGGATGACTTGCTTCCATTTGAAGACTGAGTTCTCAGGTGACTGTCACAGACTGTGTTGGCACCTCGCAATTGTTCTGTTTTAATACAATTACTCTTTCCCAAATAGAACAGGATCATTTCTAAAAATCTATGAGATTCATAATGAAGCCAACGTGTGGCTCAGGGGGTACACCTAATTGTAGTGTAAAAGTCATTTTCAAATGTTTACCTTGTATTCTGCAGTGGAGCCTTTCTCTACATTGACTGATTTGTCTGGAACTACTGTGACAATTCTATTCATAACCTTAGAATTGAGTTCACTGGCCTCCAAGTCTCCTTTTCTTTACGTGCAGGCAGGACTCTATTATCCAAACAACAAACGTCTCAAAGTTAACAACAACAACTTGTATTTATATAGCGCCTTTAACGTAGTGCAATGTCCCAAGGCGCTTCACAGGAGTATTATGCGATTTAAAAAAAATTTGACACCGAGCTGCATAAGTAGAAATTAGCGCAGGCGACCAAAAGCTTGGTCAAAGAGGTAGGTTTTAAGGAGCGTCTTGAAAGAGGAAAGAGAGGTGGAGAGGTATAGGGAGGGAGTTCCAGAGCTTGGGGCCTAAGCACCAGAAGTCACGGCCACCAATGGTTGAGCGATTATCATCAGGGATGCTCAGAAGGGCAGAATTAGAGGAGCGCAGACATCTCGGCGGGGGGGGGGAGGGGGATTGTGGGGCTGGAGCAGATTACAGAGATTTGGAGGGAACAGCAAAATGGGAAAAAAATAACCCACGGCGAAAATTTTAAAAAAGAAAGAGAATTTGCACAAGTCTAAGAACCTGTTTGATAAGAGACTCAGCAACCCTCCTCGCAAAATAAATGTTTTAAATTAAGCAGCAAACCCATTCACGGATTACAAACAGCCGCGATGCTGTCCCCAGCTGGTTGCATTGCACAGGCCTTTCACCAAAGGAGCAGGTATCACTCAAATTATCCATCGTTGCTGCATTTAACATAGCAATCCAGCTGAAATCTATTTAGACTGAAAATTATGCTGTGAGATGTGAGCTAATATAATGGGTTATTACCTATAATATATCTGACGAAGGGATTTCATACAAATGCTGGTGTTTGGTACAGCTTAACATTGACAACTGTAATTTCAGGACCATAGTTTGTAAATTCAGGTGTGATCTAATGCCTAGATTATCATTAAAAATGTTATGCATTCAATTAGGGGACAGGGGATAGAAACATAGAAACATAGAAACATAGAAAATAGGTGCAGGAGTAGGCCATTCGGCCCTTCTAGCCTGCACCGCCATTCAATGAGTTCATGGCTGAACATGAAACTTCAGTACCCCCTTCCTGCTTTCTCGCCATACCCCTTGATCCCCCGAGTAGTAAGGACTTCATCTAACTCCCTTTTGAATATATTTAGTGAATTGCCTCAACTACTTTCTGTGGTAGAGAATTCCACAGGTTCACCACTCTCTGGGTGAAGAAGTTTCTCCTCATCTCGGTCCTAAATGGCTTACCCCTTATCCTTAGACTGTGACCCCTGGTTCTGGACTTCCCCAACATTGGGAACATTCTTCCTGCATCTAACCTGTCTAAACCCGTCAGAATTTTAAACGTTTCCATGAGGTCCCCTCTCATTCTTCTGAACTCCAGTGAATACAAGCCCAGTTGATCCAGTCTTTCTTGATAGGTCAGTCCCACCATCCCGGGAATCAGTCTGGTGAATCTTCGCTGCACTCCCTCAATAGCAAGAATGTCCTTCCTCAAGTTAGGAGACCAAAACTGTACACAATACTCCAGGTGTGGCCTCACCAAGGCCCTGTATAACTGTAGCAACACCTCCCTGCCCCTGTACTCAAATCCCCTCACTATGAAGGCCAACATGCCATTTGCTTTCTTAACCGCTTGCTGTACCTGCATGCCAACCTTCAATGACTGATGTACCATGACACCCAGGTCTCGTTGCACCTTCCCTTTTCCTAATCTGTCACCATTCAGATAATAGTCTGTCTCTCTGTTTTTACCACCAAAGTGGATAACCTCACATTTATCCACATTATACTTCATCTGCCATGCATTTGCCCACTCACCTAACCTATCCAAGTCACTCTGCAGCCTAATAGCATCCTCCTCGCAGCTCACACTGCCACCCAACTTAGTGTCATCCGCAAATTTGGAGATACTGCATTTAATCCCCTCGTCTAAATCATTAATGTACAATGTAAACAGCTGGGGCCCCAGCACAGAACCTTGCGGCACCCCACTAGTCACTGCCTGCCATTCTGAAAAGTACCCGTTTACTCCTACTCTTTGCTTCCTGTCTGACAACCAGTTCTCAATCCATGTCAG
This sequence comes from Pristiophorus japonicus, assembly GCF_044704955.1. Lineage (NCBI taxonomy): Eukaryota > Metazoa > Chordata > Chondrichthyes > Pristiophoridae > Pristiophorus > Pristiophorus japonicus. Next base: position 3,809,365 of record NC_091997.1, read on the forward strand.
CACACTACCCCCAATCCCATGTGCTTTAACTTTGCACATTAATCTCTTGTGTGGGACCTTGTCGAAAGCCTTCTGAAAGTCCAAATATACCACATCAACTGGTTCTCCTTTGTCCACTTTACTGGAAACATCTTCAAAAAATTCCAGAAGATTTGTCAAGCATGATTTCCCTTTCACAAATCCATGCTGACTTGGACCTATCATGTCACCATTTTCCAAATGTGCTGCTATGACATCCTTAATAATTGATTCCATCATTTTACCCACTACTGAGGTCAGGCTGACCGGTCTATAATTCCCTGTTTTCTCTCTCCCTCCTTTTTTAAAAAGTGGGGTTACATTGGCTACCCTCCACTCGATAGGAACTGATCCAGAGTCAATGGAATGTTGGAAAATGACTGTCAATGCATCCGCTATTTCCAAGGCCACCTCCTTAAGTACTCTGGGATGCAGTCCATCAGGCCCTGGGGATTTATCGGCCTTCAATCCCATCAATTTCCCCAACACAATTTCCCGACTAATAAGGATTTCCCTCAGTTCCTCCTCCTTACGAGACCCTCTGACCCCTTTTATATCCGGAAGGTTGTTTGTGTCCTCCTCAGTGAATACCGAACCAAAGTACTTGTTCAATTGGTCCGCCATTTCTTTGTTCCCCGTTATGACTTCCCCTGATTCTGACTGCAGGGGACCTACGTTTGTCTTTACTAACCTTTTTCTCTTTACATACCTATAGAAACTTTTGCAATCCGTCTTAATGTTCCCTGCAAGCTTCTTCTCGTACTCCATTTTCCCTGCCCTAATCAAACCCTTTGTCCTCCTCTGCTGAGTTCTAAATTTCTCCCAGTCCCCGGGTTCGCTGCTATTTCTGGCCAATTTGTATGCCACTTCCTTGGCTTTAATGCTATCCCTGATTTCCCTTGATAGCCATGGTTGAGCCACTTTCCCTTTTTTATTTTTACGCCAGACAGGAATGTACAATTGTTGTAGTTCATTCATGCGGTCTCTAAATGTCTGCCATTGCCCATCCACAGTCAACCCCTTAAGTATCATTCGCCAATGTATCCTAGCCAATTCACGCCTCATACCTTCAAAGTTACCCTTCTTTAAGTTCTGGACCATGGTCTCTGAATTAACTGTTTCATTCTCCATCCTAATGCAGAATTCCACTATATTATGGTCACTCTTCCCCAAGGGGCCTCGCACAATGAGATTGCTAATTAATCCTCTCTCATTACACAACACCCAGTCTAAGATGGCCTCCCCCCTAGTTGGTTCCTCGACATATTGGTCTAGAAAACCATCCCTTATGCACTCCAGGAAATCCTCCTCCACCGTATTGCTTCCAGTTTGGTGATCGGGGGGGCCCGGGGGAGTGGGGGTGTGGGGGCGGTGGGGGACGACGAGATGAAAGGGTGGGAGCAGTTGTTGCAGGCCCTAAGTGTTGATGAATTTAGCCCCCACCCATCCCCTTGTGTTGCAGCGCAAGTAATACAGGAAGGGGCAGATAAATGATTACATTTCCAAGGCCATAAATGCAGTATGACGAGGTGAATAAAACCCAATCTCTCATGATTACAGTTGCACAAGAGAAGTGCTACCATTTCAAACGTTGTATTTCTGACTGTACATATTTCTGTAAAGTGAGTCTATCAAGGTCTCTACTTCCTTATATTAGTCCCAGCCAATAGGGCGCGAGCTCGGCCTGTGCTAAATGGAGTTCTGAGTTTTGGTTTCATATTTACGAAAGGATATACTTGCTTTGGAGGCAGTTCAGAGAAGGTTCACTCGGTTGATTCTGGGGATGAGGGGGTTATGAGGAAAGGTTGAGTAGGTTGGGCCTCTACTCATTGGAATTCAGAAGAATGAGAGGCGATCTTATCGAAACGTATAAGATTATGAGGGGGCTTGACAAGGTGGATGCAGAGAGGATGTTTCCGCTGATGGGGGAGACTAGAACTAGAGGGCATGATCTTAGAATAAGGGGCCGTCCATTTAAAACTGAGATGAGGAGAAATTTCTTCTCAGAGGTTTGTAAATCTGTGGAATTCGCTGCCTCAGAGAGCTCTGGAAGCTGGGATCTTGAATAAATTTAAGACAGAGATAGACAGTTTCTTAAATGATAAGGGATATGGGGAGCGGGCGGGGAAGTGGACCTGAGTCCATGATCGGATCAGCCATGATCGTATTAAATGGCGGAGCAGGCTTGAGGGGCCGTAAGGCCTACTCCTGCTCCTGTTATGCATATGAGATGTCCAGAGCTCGTGAAAGGCGCGATATAAATGCAAGTCCTTCTTCTTTCTTTCTATGGTATGTAAGTACTGGCATCCAACGTTTAAATGCTATTGTAGGATAATTGTTATCAACAACTGGAACAGATGAGAATCGTTGCTGATCTACAGTACCACTTCCATATAACATATCAGTGGTAACCCTTCAAAAATGATTAATTACCTGCAAAAGCACTTTTGAGATGTCCTTGGACAGGTACTTTTTGAATGCGGGTCCTTTTAATAAGAGTCTGCTGAAGGAATCGAGGGCATATTTTACAATCCCTCCTCACTTTACACAGATAGCAAACTCGCAAACTACGGTACAGTACATCAACAACAACAAATATTTCTATAGCACTTTTAAATAAATAAAAGGTGCCAAGGCTCTTCACAGGAGAGTTAGCAAACAAAATTTAACACCGAGCCACATAGAGAGATGTTAGGCAAGATGGATGTAGGTTTTAAGAAACATCTTAAAGGCAGAAAGAGAGCTATTGAGGCGGCGGAGAGGTTTAGGGAGGCAATTGCGGAATTTAGAGCTCCATGGCCGGCAGTGGTGGAGCGATTAAAATCCGGGATTTTCTTTTTCTTTTCCTCAGCTTTCTCTTTTCCTCTCACCGGGCTACAGTTCCAACGACTCTCGGATGCCTGTGCCACGTTGCCATTCACACTCGCGTCATTTCCGACAGGGATCACCAGGACAATGATCCAGTGCTACCACTTCCCTCAGAGCGCGAAAGGGAGTGAGAGGGGTGGTATTGGCAGAGCACTGCACAATGTTCCGTGCAGCACTGCCGGTTTTGCAGGCCCCTTCCCGCCCTTAAAGGATAGCAGCCCCAAGCACTCTTGGGGAGAGCCACCGTGGGTTCCAAAGAAATCAAAATGCAACACATAGGGGGGGGACATAATTACATTTTGGCCTACCTGCCCGCCATTGCCTTTATTTAGTGCTCCCCAAGCGGCCAGCCGAGGTGACAACACTTGCTGCAGCTGCCGTTGTTGACACCCGGCGATGCTGCGGGGGGGGGGGGGGTGGATGGATGACACCACGATCTGCAGGGCGCAAGATATCAAGGCGGCAGGCTTCAGTGTCAGCGCAAACCCGCCAGGGAAGTTCGCGGGCATCGGTTATTTTGCCATGCCGGGTCGGTAAGCCCTTAGCGCCTCATTACCGCCCCCCCCCCCCCCCCCAATAATGGGAGGCGCAAAAGAGGCCAATTTCTCCCCCATAGAGTACAAAAGCAAGGAAGTTATGATGAACATTTATAAAACACTGGTTTGGCCTCAACGGGAGTATTGTGTCCAATTCTGGACGCCGCACTTTAGGAAGGATGTGAAGGCCTTAGAGAGGCCTTCCAGGGATGAGGGACTTCAGTTCTGTGGCTAGACTGGAGAAGCTGGCGTTCTTCTCCTTCGAGCAGAGAAAGTTGAGAGGAGATTTCCAGCATTTTCTGTTTTCATTTCAGATTCCAGCATCCACGGTATTTTGCTTTTGTATTAATAATTAGAATGTTCCCTGGCATACATTGGCCCAGGCAAAGGGAGTGCAGTGACTGGGGACCAGGATATTTGAAACAATCCAGAAGTCCTTAAGGACCGCAGACCAAAGTTAAAGGGATGTAGCTGCATGGGGTAGAGAAAACTCTTCCACCCCTCAGAAATGTGAAAATCATTTTTAAATATTTGTCCCGCAGACTTAGAATGACTGGTTTGGGGAATGGGAAATGTCATAGAGTGGTGCTTTTCTGAAGTTTGCATCATTCGGGCAGGCTAGAGGGAGCTTTACTCTGCACCTAATGAAGTTGTAGCTAACTTTGAAGCACTTGATGCTGACACTGAGTGCCTGAAATGGGAAGTATTCCATTCCCCAGCACTAATATTCCTTACCATGATGAGTACAGAATTCACACACATTTTTGTTATGTATGTAAACATTGTAACTGTGTAAGACTTGTCACCAGAGGGTGCAACTGTTGGAGGCCCAAGGGTCACCTGCACACCTCGTGCAAGGGAGTATAAAAGGTTGCCTGCCATGCTGCTTAGGCACTCTGGAGTTGTATTAAAGAGACTAAGGTCACATCAGTTTTAGCTCACAGTACTCAGTCTTGTGGAGTTCTTCCATACTTAACAATTGGCGACGAGTAACAGATTACGAACTTTCACGCAGTCATGGCTGCCGTTGGTATTTTAGAGAGATTTGTGGAGGGTGATGATTGTGAAGCCTTCGTTGAGCGTCTCGACCAGTACTTCGTGGCCAACGAGCTGGATGGGGACGATAAAGCGATCAAGCGCAGGGCGATTCTCCTCACCGTGAGTGGGTCCACAATATACGGCCTCATCAAGAATCTGCTCGCACCGGAGAAACCAGCGGAGAAGACATATACAGAGTTGTGCACGCTAGTTCGGAACCACCTCAAGCCGAAGGAGAGCGTCTTAATGGCCAGGTATCGCTTCTACACTCACCACCGCTCCGAGGGCCAGGATGTGGCGAGTTACGTCTCCGACCTGAGACGACTTGTGGGAACTTGAGAATTTGCTGCATTTTGGGGGGAAATGTTGCTTGGCGTCGGCCACAAGGTCATTCTTTGCAAGATTCTGTGTGCCGAATCCCTAGATCTGAGCAAGGATGATAGCCCAGGCATTCATATCCACGAGCGATAATACCAGACAGATATCTTCCCAGCATCGAAGCTCACTGGCAAGTACTGTGCATAAAATAATGTCGCTAGCAGGCAGAACTGCATATGGCAGGGCCTACACGCCTGCAGCTGCAAAACCTAGGATGACTCAGAGTCCGCCATCGGGCGTGAATGCAAATCCATTAGCACCATGTTGGCGCTGCAGGGGTAATCATCGAGCCCATCAATGTCGATTCAAGCACTACGTGTGCAAAGGCTGTGAAACACTGGGGCACCTCCAGCAAATGTGCAAGAGTGCAGCGACTCACCACGTGGCAGAGTCGGCAGAGGATGATCGATCCAGCGCGGATCACGCAGAACAAACAAGAGAGGCAACTCGACCCGAGGAAGAAGTGTATGGGGTACACACCTTCACCACCAAGAGCCCTCCTATCATGCTGAAAGTCAAATTGAACGGTATTCCGGTATCAATGGAGTTGGACACGGGGCAAGTCAGTCAATTATGAGCCAGAAGGCTTTTGAGAAACTGTGGGGCAACAAGGCACAAAGGCCCAGACTGAGCCCGATTCAGACAAAGCTGCGCACCTACACCAAAGAGCTCATACCAGTCATTGGCAGTGCAACAGTTCATGTATTGTACGATGGAGCTGTGCATGATTTATCACTGTGGATTGTACCAGGCAATGGCCCAACGCTATTCGGCAGAAGCTGGCTGGGAAAGATTCGATGGAACTAGGACGACATCAAAGCACTATCTTCAGTGGATGATGCCTCGTGCGCCCAAGTGCTGAGCAAGTTTCCGTCGCTATTTGAACTAGGCATCGGCAATTTCACAGGCGCCAAGGTGCAGATGCATCAAGTCCCCGATGCAAGGCCCGTTCATCACAAGGCTCAAGCGGTTCCATATATGATGAGGGAGAAAGTCGAGATCGAACTGGACAGACTTTAACGAGAGGGAATCATATCACCAGTCGAGTCCAACGAGTGGGCCAGTCCGATTGTTCTGGTGTTGAAAAGCGATGGCACGGTCAGAATCTGCGGAAACTACAATGTAACGATCAACAGAGTCTCGTTACAGAACCAGTACCCGCTACCCAAGGTGGATGACCTGTTCGCAACGTTAGCAAGGGGGAAGTCATTCACCAAGTTGGACCCAACCTCCACCTACATGACACAGGAGCTGGCTGAATCTTTGAAAAGATTGACGTGCATCAACACGCACAAAGGGCTGTATATATACCACAGGTGCCCTTTTGGGATTCGCTCGGCTGCTGACATCTTCCAGAGGAACATGGAGATTCTGCTGAAATCGGTTCCGCGCACTGTTGTGTTTCAAGACGACATCCTGATCACCGGTCGTGACACCACCGAAAATCTGCACAACCTGGAAGAGGTTCTAAGTCGACTAGACAGAGTGGGAGTCAGGCTGAAACGCTCCAAGTGTGTTTTCCTGGTGCCAGAGGTCGAATTTTTGGAGAGAAAGATTGCGGCAGACGGCATCAGACCCACGGACTCAAAGACACAGGCCATCAAGAATGCACCCAGACCACAGAATGTGATGGAGCTGCATTCGTTCCTGGGACTCCTCAACTATTTTGGTAACTTTTTACCTGGGTTGAGCACTTTGCTGGAACCGTTGCACATGTTGCTACGTAAGGGTGATGACTGCGTTTGGGATAAATCTCAAGAGACAGCCTTTGGGAAGGCCAGAAACCTACTTTGTTCCAATAAGTTACTTGTAATGTGTGACCCGTGTAAACGATTAGTGCTAGCTTGTGATGCATCTTTGTACGGGGTCGACTGTGTTACAGCAAACCAATGTATCGGGCAAACTTCAACTGGTTGCATATGCGTCTAGAAGTCTGTCTAAGGCTGAAAGAGTCTACAGTATGGTCGAGAAAGAGGCGTTAGCATGTGTATATGGGGTTAAGAAAATGCACCAATACCTATTTGGACTTTGATTTGAGCTTGAAACCGACCACAAACCGCTCATTTCGCTGTTTTCAGAAAGCAAAGGTATAAACACTAATGCTTTGTCCCGCATCCAAAGATGGACACTAACATTGTCCACCTATGACTATGTTATCCACCACAAACCAGGCACGGAGAACTGTGCTGATGCCCTCAGTCGGCTACCATTGCCCACTACCGGGGTGGAAATGGCGCAGCCCGCAGACTTGCTTCTGGTAATGGATGCTTTAGCGAGCGAGAGGTCACCCGTCACAGCTCGCCAGATCAGGACCTGGACCAGCCAGGACCCTGTGCTATCACTTGTAAAAAGTTGCGTCCTCAATGGGAGCTGGTCGGTCGTTCCCGGGGAAATGCAAGACAAAATTAAGCCGTTTCACCGACGCAAAGGTGAAATGTCCAGCCAGTCATATTGTCTCTTATGGGGTAATCGCGTGGTTTTGCCAAAAAAATGCAGGGAAACGTTCATACGCGACCTACACAATACCCACCCAGGCATAGTCATGATGAAGGCTATCGCCAGGTCGCATGTTTGGTGGCCCGGCATTGACTTGGACTTAGAGTCACGTGTACATCAGTGCAACACGTGCTCACAACTGAGCAATGCACCAAGGGAGGCTCCATTGAGTCTGTGGTCATGGTCCTCCAAACCGTGGTCCAGGATCCATGTAGATTTTTCTGGCCCCCTTCTCGGAAAGATGTTTTTAGTTGTGGTGGACACTTACTCTAAATGGATTGAATGCATAATCATGTCATCCAGCACATCCACTGCCGCCATTGAAAGCCTCCGGGCTATGTTCGCCACCCATGGCTTGCCCGATGTCCTTGTCAGTGACAATGGACTGTGTTTCACCAACTCGGAATTCAACGAATTTATGACCTGCAATGGCATCAAGCATGTCAGGTCTGCCCCGGTTAAACTCGCATCCAACGGTCAAGCGGAACTGGCAGTCCAAACTATCAAGCAGAGCTTGAAATGCGTGACGGAAGGCTCCTTGCAGACCCGCTTATCTCTGGTTCTGCTCAGCTACCGGACGTGACCCCACTCGTTCACCGGGGTTCCCCCGGCAGAATTGTTAATGAAGAGAACACTCAAAACCAGGCTCTCCCTAGTCCACCCGGATCTAAATGATCACGTGGAAACCTGGCACCATCAGCAAAACATGTACCACGGTCGCGCAGCTGTATCACGTGACATTGATGTTAACGACCTGAATTTTATTTATCCTGAATTATGGTCATGGTCCTAAATGGGTTGCTGGCACTGCCTTGGCCAAGGAGGGGAATAGAGTGTTTATACTATTGAATGGACAAACGTGCAGAAAGCATTTGGATCAGACCAAACTGTGGTTCAGACAACCAGGAACAAGCTGAAGAGGAGATCACCATCATCGATCCACCAACACACATCCAACCAGCAATCGACCTCACCGTCAATCAAGAGGATGAACCCACCATTCCCAACAGTCCTGTCAGACCAGCTGCGATGCAGTACAGCAATGTCAGAGTTTGAACTCAGACGATCAACCAGGGAGCGTCGGGCCCAGGATCGTCTCAACTTGTAAATAATTTGTATCAAAGACTTTTGGGGGGGGGGGAGTGATGTTATGTATGTAACTGTGTAAGACTTGCCACCAGAGGGCACAACTGTTGGAGGCCCAAGGATCACCTGCACACCTCATGCAAGGGAGTATAAAAGGTTGCCTGCCAGGCTGCTTAGGCACTCTGGAGTTGTATTAAAGAGACTAAGGTCACATCAGTTTTAGCTCACAGTACTCAGTCTTGTGGAGTTCTTCCATACTTAACAATTTTGTTTTTGGGTGTGAATGAACAGCTGAACCAGATCTGGAGTGTGAAAGGCTGTCTGAGTTCACTTCATTTCTGAGGTTTGGCTGTTGTTTCCTTCATTTCACTTGCTGTCTGAAATCCAGCTACTAGTGGGCAGTATAAATCAGCAAATCTGCATTATAGATCAGCTCTGGGGTCAAATAACCCTGCTGGTTGCATAGATTTCCTGCCAAAGCCAGTTGAAAGGCAGAGCAGTGTGAACTCTCAGGCATCTGCTGCTGAATGAACCCTGTTGGAGACATCATCAGTGTAAGGTTGTGGCCCCTCTGTTCCTCTCATCAATACTGAGATCTGTCAGACATGTTGCCTGCCTCAGGTATTCACAACCTGAAGTAGTGCAATACTTGTAGCCTTCAGGAGGTGGGTGGGGGGGGCACACACCCATCTCCATGGCACGAACCTGGTATTGCAGTACTTCCAGGAACGGTGCAGTGGCTCTCGGCCTTTTGGCTAAGAGCATTGGCGCAGAGTGATCCTTGATGTGTGCAAGGTGACCTCTGGCGTTTGTAATCTGACAAGATGATCTGACAAAGAATTGGAAAGATTGGCAACGAATAAATTAAAAAAAAATACTCGTAGCCTTCAGCTGCCAAGGCCCTAAGCTCTGGAATTCCCTCCCCAAGACCTCTCCACCTCTCTCTCTTCATGTGAGATGCTCGTTAACACCTACCTCTTTGACCAAGCTTTTGGTCATCTGTCCTCATATCTCCTTATGTGGCTCAGTGTCAAATTTTAAAGAAAGACTTGGATTTATATAGTGCCTTTCATGACCAGGCCGTATCTTGCTTCACCTGTTCAGCCACATGTACCGGCCATCAACGTGATGTTTACATTGATGCCCAGAAGCCAACGTTCCTGGAAACATGAAGCTGTTCCCTCTGGCTGGAGGGTCTCGAACCAGGGGTCATAGTCTTGGGATAAGGGGTCAGCCATTTAGACTGAGATGAGGAGAATGTGAATCTTTGGAATTCTCTACCTCTGAGGGCTGTGGGGGCTCAGTCTTTGAGTATATTCAAGACTGAGATCGATAGATTTTTGAGCACTAAGCGAATCAAGGGAAAGTGGAGTTGATGTCGATGTTTAGCCATGACCTTATTGAATGGCGGAGCAGGCTCGAGGGGCTGTACCGACTACTCCTGCTCCTAGTTCTTATGTTATTATAAAATAGGTTCTTATTTGAAGAAAAACTAGAGGTCAAATTCCAAAAGTTTTATTCAGATAAAATGTGTATTGAGGTTTTTGTGAAGCTATGTTTGTGTGTATAACAAAAACATGACAAACATTGCAGACTACTCAAAACCTAGCTTTTCCATCACCTCCATTACCTTTTCTTACTCCTACTCATTGTCTATTACCTCCTTTTGTGATGCACCTTGAGACTTTCCAATATCTTAAAATGCACATCATTGTTGGAAGAGAATGACGGACTAACATTTTGGGTGCAAATCCTTTACATTTAATAGATATTGTTACCTCAAATCATCAGTTTACCTCACCCCGCTAGGCTAAAAGGCACATACCATGGCCCTCCAAGGTTTGAACAACAGAAAATCCAAAGCATCTTAAGGCTTCAAAACCTAAAAATCCACTCTTAACCTAGTGTGTTTTTCCCCATGCATAGAAAGAGAAATCAGCTATCAGAGTGAGCTCCTTACAGAGTGGTGTTCAGGTCTGTAAATGTGGTTGGTTGACTGTTCATTAACCACTCCTGTCTGAATGTCAATCAGGGAAAGAAAGAAACACTTGCATTTATATATCGCCTTTCACAACCACCGAATGTCTCAAAGCACTTTACAGCCAATGAAGTACTTTTGGAGTATAGTCACTGTTGTAATGTGGGAAACACGGCAGCCAATTTGCGCACAGCAAACTCCCACAAACAGCAATGTGATAATGACCAGATAATCTGTATTTTTGTTATGTTGATTGAGGGATAAATATTGGCCAGGACACCGGGGATAACTCCCCTGCTCTTCTTTGAAATAGTGCCATGGGATCTTTTACATCCACCCGGGAGAGCAGACGGGGCCTCGGTTTAACGTCTCGTCCGACAGTCGGAAACATGGAGTCTATGGGTAACAATCAGTCTATAACAATTGGCAAGCTCTCGATAGCAAGCGATTGGTTCTTGGTTTTACAGTTCTTTCTACAGCACCTCTGCACTCAAGTGATATTCAATATTAAATATCCTGCCAGCCTGCTTTGGGACAAACAAAGTGAGGTTGAACGATTAAGTGCAAACTCCCAGCACTTGTTCTGAAATGTAATCCTCCGTCGTGTACAAGTGCTTCCTAACTCTGCAGGGAAGTTTAGACTTAGTTTACCTCTCAACAATCAGCCACTCTGCCGAGCCGTCAAGTGTTAAGCGCGTTTCTTGTGCTTCGCAGCTGAGGTTGGATCCTCCATGCCGCTCCAATCACCTGCTGGTGATTGAGTGCCGATTTGCCACATTTGCGAATTGGAAGCATTCGCGGAGATCGCATTTGAGCTGCTGTTTTGGAATCAATTGAGAAAGAAGCTGGGAGTAGTGAGTCATCTGTACAAGCTTCAGCTTTCATACGAGCAGCTGGAGGCTGGTAAACATCGCTCCACTTTCTTTGCAGGACTCATTCTGTCTTTGTAAAACTATTGCAGCAGCTTCGAGCTGATTTTCTCTGTGTGTTTGTGCATGTGTGTGTGCCCATGTGCCTGTTCGTGTCCGTGGGGTAGGTCTCGACCTTGGGCGATCGTGTAAAACGGGTGGCGGTGAGTCAGCAGCATGTTGTACACCGCTCACAATGACTTCAATGGAAGCAAAACAGGGAGAGATGCAAAACGGCACCCACTTGCTATCACCCGTTTTACACAATCGCAAGAAGTCAAGATCTATCTGTGTCCATGCTTTTCAATTTGTATTTGTGCCTGTGTGATCCAAGACGTGTGTGTGTGTGTGTGTGTGTGTGTACACAGCACGTATATCTATGTACATCTGTGCACACCATGTGCTTGTGCATGTATCTTTGCATATGCAGTTGTGCTTGTGTTTTCAAATGTGCAGGTGTGTTTTTGTGTGTCTGTTCATACATGTACCATGTATTTCTGTCAGTAAGTGAGTGTGTGAATGTCTTTGAATATACTTGTGTATGTGCATTCCTCTGTTCATGTGTTTGTGCATGTGTATGTGTATATCTGTCTGTACACGTGTGTGTGAATGTGCATGTGTATATCTGCCTGTACGTGTGTGTGTGAATGTACGTGTGTATGTGTATATCTGACTACACATGTGTGTGAGTATGTGTATATCTGTCTGTACACGTGTGTGAGTGTATGTGTGTGTGAGTGTATATCTGTCTGTACATGTGTGTGAGTGTATATCTGTCTGTGCACGTGTGTGAGTGTATGTGTATATCTGTACACGTTTGTGAGTGTACATGTTTATATCCGTCTGAACATGTGTGTGAGTGTATGTGTATATCTGTACACGTTTGTGAGTGTACGTGTGTATGCGTATCTCTATGTGAACATCTATTTTGTTTTTTTGTTTTCTATAAAAAATATTTGCCACTTTTGACGTTCAGCAGGAGCTGAGGGGGGCCGGCAGTTCCAATCATCCAGACTGCAGCCTTTTCACCCTCTTGGAACTGTCTGAGCATTTTCTCTGACTGCTTTGAAAGAGTGATCCAGTTTTTTTGCAGAACAGCTCAGTTGACATTGTGCTGATCCTGGCTCTGTAAATGGTGTCGAGTTATCTCCCACTTTGCTTTGAACTCAGCTGCCCGTGGGATGGTGGCTGGGGGCTTGGGGACTCACATCTGCTGAACAAGACTGTATTGTCATTTCTGTGAAGCACTGAACAGCGCTGTGGGGGGGGTGGGGGGGTGTATATTTTGGCTGGAAGCTTAATGCAGATGAACTGAACTCGGAAAGTCTGTGCAAACGCTGCTGCTCCACTGTTATGTAACAGCGGACTCGAACAAACGATAGGGTGTCAGGTGAATGTTGTTCTAACGGGTTCGTCCTGCCTGATTTTTAGGAATAAAATGTGATTTTTTAAAAAATGATCAATGTAGCGTTATGATCAAATGGATTGAGATTTTTGTTCTATAAAAATAACTTATACCGAGAGCATGTTGTTTTGACAAGTCTGAAATAGTTTGGGGGTGTACAGCGGGGATGTGTGTCAAAGCTTTCTCTGTGGGCAACATAGATGCACAACAACAACTTAAATTTATATAGCGCCTTTAACGTAGCAAACCGTCCCAAGCCGCTTCACAGAATTAATTGTCAAACAAGATTTGACACCGAGCAACATAAGGGAACATTAGGACAGGCTTGGTCAAAGAAGTAGGCTTTAAGGAGCATCTTAAAGGAGGAAAGGGCAAGATGGATAGCAGAGAGGTTTAGGGAGGGAATTCCAGAGTTGAGGGCCTAGGCAGCTGAAGGCACAGCCACCAGTGGTGAATGTGCAAGAGGCGAGAATTGGAGGAGCGCAGAGATCACGGAGAGTTGCAACACACCATGGAGATTATGATACTCAGTTGCATAGATCATAGAATCATAGAATAATAGTGCAGCGCAGAAGCTGTCACCTATGGTTTTTATATTTGGAAACGCAGTAACTGCTCAATTTCATTGTTCGCCTTGCTTTCTGTTGACACGGTATTATGGTGTCTCATGTTCCATACAGACATTATTAAACATTTGACATTCACAAACACAATTAGCAGTCTGATCTTCCTTTTGTAAGTTGATAGCTATACACATTTGGGAATAAATAGCCATTCACGTAATTACTAAGAATCGATAGGTAACTTTGTCCTTGGCATCATTAGATTCAGCTCGGTGGAATTAGGAATGGCCATTTTGCAGAGAGGAGGGAATGGAGACATCGGATGGTGGTAGCTCCAAAGCAGCTGCTCATTTCCCAACCAATCGGTCACGATATTGGTGTCTTTGTCATTTCAGTCTGTTTCTCACAGTTAAGATGAGACTTGCCAACATTTGTTGGAACGTACCCTGGAGCCACTTTTGAAGTTGCGTTTCGGAGAGAGAAAGAGGGAGGAAGAACTGACTTTGTTCATTTTGTTTTGGCATGTCCTGAGGGAGTCCTGGTGAAGTGCAGGACACACTTATCTACCTTTTCCTCTAAAGGAGATTGTATTGGTGGAAGAAGGGATTCTAGAGGGAAACAAATTGGAGATAAATTGAGTAGCGCCTCTGGTGGTGAGGTGACATATACGAGCTGCGCTAGTGGTGAAATAATAAGGAAGCTGGGAGTGAGGTTATTACTGATACCTGGGGGGTATGGCAACAGGGGGAGGGGGAACTGGAGTCACTTTGCCATACCATTTGTAGTGTCCCGAAACAGGCACTCTGAGATCTGTCACAGCAAACGAGTCCCAGGAGGGCAGAGCAAACACATGAAGGACCCAGCCTCAAAGCCTCCTTGAAAAAATGCAACATCCCCACCGACACCTGGGAATCCCCGGCCCAAGACCGCTCAAAGTGGAGACGAAGCATCCGGGAAGGCGCCGAACACTTTGAGTTTCTTCGCCGGGAGCACGCGGAGGTCAAGTACATATGACAAATCAAGCACCCCTCCCATCCGTCCTTTCAACCAACTGCTGCCCCACCTGTGATAGAGACTGTAGATCCCGCATTGGACTGTGAAGCCACCTTAGAACTCACGTTAGTGTGGAAGCAAGTCATCTTCAACTCCGAGGGACTGCCTAAGAAGAAGATTCATAGATGAGGTTTATGGATTTCGTGCCAGTTGATAGTGTAAACATTTGAAGGGATATTAGGCATGTCTGTGGAATCGTTTTGACTTGTTCCTAGTGAGGGTCGAGGAGTTAGCATTTTGAGATCAGGGAAGAGAAATGTTTTCAAAAGCTTGTCATTTGGACCAAGATCAAACAAGTGGAAAGTCTTAAATTTTCATTAGAAAATGTGAGCCTTGCCATCAAAAGTTAATTAGAAAACACAGCCATGGAAAACATGTCTTTCAACATGTTCAAAACCATGCTGAATATAAACATGATGGATAATTGAAAACTGATTGCAGCATCTACTTTATAAGGTTTCTTTATGGAGCTGATGCAAGCTCCTTAGATCTTTGGGCTGGATTTTCCGGTTTTAAGATTTAGGGGAGTTAATGACGGTGGGGCGGTCCTGATACCGCCTGGAAAAAGTTTGCGCCTCAGTCAGCAAAATTGGGCAGCTGGGCCCTGAGTGTGGGATGGAGCGGAATTGGAGGCGTTACACAAATCTCTGAGGGCACTAGGCCGGCTGAGCAAGTGAAAATCCTGAGCTAATCAGCCGGCCTCGGAGCGCTCCGAGAGGCCTGGGGACAAACCGACAAACTTGAAAAAAAATCACCAAAAGTATTCCCAGTAAATAATTCGCGCCACCACTACATAAATCGCAAACAAATTAAAATAAAAAACAATGACATTTACCCGAGGTGGACATTACTTCCCTCACTGCAGCCGGTATAAGTCACAGGCGGTCCCAGCGCGGCGCTCTGTGGAGCGCTACGGATTGGGCAGGAGCCAAAAATCGATCCGGCATCACAACCAGGGGCGTTGCACACCAGCTCGCCTCTCCCGGGCGGTAATACTCCGCGCCCCGCCAAAACCAGCCCCGAAAACCCCGGCGGGGCGCTGGAAGCTGGCTACCCGCCCGGAAGAGCTCACCGCCGCCATTGCCGCCTCTCCGGGGAGAAAACAGAGGCAGCAACAAGCTGAAAATCCACCCCTTTATGTCTTCTAGCACTAGGCCACTTTGCCCTTCCTATTTTAATTTTAAGGATTAATTCCCTGGAACTCTCATAAGGGAAAAATGTCACATGTCGCCTCACATGCTCTCTCATAGTGAAGCTAGTTGGGCTGGCTCCTCCCCAAAAACACAGGTGAACAATGTTCTCATTGGTTGGATTGATTAGCCGCTCTGTTGGTGGTTTATGTTCCCAACGGTTGGCGTGGCTGAAGAAGGAATGTTGCTGTACCCTGATGTTATTGCTATCTCTAAGCACTGGGGCGAAAGGGCTGGGGGCTGTACCAAGATACCACTGTTAGCAATAATACAGGATCGTGGCTGTCCCCTCTTAACATTGTCAGGAACAGTTTTCTGGGTCAGTACAGAACTTTGTGGTCTGCAGATGAATCCCAATGGGAGACTGCTTTTCCTTTCACCCGCGCCCCAACCTCACCCAACCATTATACAGAAGCACAGTCTTTACAGAGAATTCTTTGATGAACCATTTTTTGTTTTCTGCCATTCACAGTGGCTCATTGCAGTTAAAGACAGATTTTCCAAAAAGGCAGAGTCCATTTAAACATGAGTATTTACAGCATGGGCGAACCTCCCGGTCTGCTGCCCCAATCCAGCCAATATTGGGCCTCGGGCCTCATTTGCATGTGACCAGTGAGCTACAGACACCCGTTGGGCATCCTCGCGCATCATCGTCGGTGAAGAAGATTATTCAAGTAGGTCCTGGGAGACAGAGAGTTGAGAGCTCGATCAGGAGTGAAGGGGCGGTTGGGAGAAGAGGAAGCAATTAGGAGGGAGGGAGGGTGATTGAGAGGGGTCCAAGTGGAAGCCGGCAATGTATTTACCTTTTTAGTATCAGTCCCCAGCAGTCTTTTTAAGGACCACTAGTTAGGCCACATGCAGACCAGATTTTCCTGAATGCAGCCATCAGAGAGATATAGTCAAGCCCAATTTTTCAAAGGGTCATGAAACAGGCACTGGGCACCAGGTCCATCATCTGTTACAGGCGCGAGCTCTGGAAGCCTCTTTTTATGTCTTCACCAGCATGACTGGTGGTGCACTTCCAGCACAGAATGAGCATGTGCCCAACCCCCGTATTAAATGGTTAGGTGCCCTTTTTGCGCCTGAAAAACAGGCATGACGGCATCGCATTTCATAGCCATTGTGAGAAAAAAAATGAAGCATTTTTGAGTAAGATAGTTTTGGCTCCTTTTAATTCTGTCACAGTACATGAAGGATTAAAGACCAGCTTTGCTCAGAGAAGACTGTTCCAGCTCATTTCGTAACAATTGTTTGCAGCAATTAAATGGTTTGCCTAAGCCAGGTGCCGAAGTGAGCAGTCAAGCCATTCAGTTCAAATACAAACATTCTGTCTGACTTGTTCATATACGTGTTTAATTGGCTATTCTTCCTTCAATTTAACTGACAATTATTTAAAATGTGCTTTGTTGTGTCATTTTGAAGTTACCAATATGTCTTTTAAGTGACAAATCTGTGTGTAACCTTCAGAAAGATATAGTCAAGCCAGATAGCTTCCCTCGACAGTGAGAAAATGAAAAGCATTGCCATGTAAGAATATTAATGGTTGGGATCTAGTGGTTATTTCCTGTTGCACAAGGAGCCTAGCTAAGATGAATAATACTGTGAACGTATATGTTGCGTCACTGTTGCTGGCACTAATTGTTTTGATTATTTAATAAGTTTGTTTGTCGGTTAAAGTTGAGGTCTTTGCCTCCTGAAGACAAGGTGGGCCCCATGGAGATGCACAATGAGACTCGTAGCCGACATTAATTGAAGAGTGATGTCTGGTCATGCTCTGAGCGCGCTATGGATTTGCCTGCATATCTGGATAAATTAAAATACTCTGGCCGTGAACTTTGGCCCATTTGCGCAGGCCAGTTTGGATGAAAAAATAGCGGCCTCCTCGCTTCTGTGCACTTCCGGCGCAGAACGCGGTGGCCGGCATTTTGGTTCGGCCAACAGCGCCTGTTTTTCAGCGCTGTGGAATTTCACCCCCTCTGCTTGGGACACAGGGAGCTAGAACCTTAAAACTGGGAACCTAAAAAGAGTTAAGAAACTTAAGTTGCGTCTTGCAGAGATTGGTCGACCACTGTCAAGCCCACCACCTCCAGTCAAAGGTTAATGTGCACAAACTGCAGACGCCTGTTGGGCATTTCTTAAACCCATCGGTATCAAGCTGGAGACTCTGTTTTTGGGAGATGAAACCTCGCGTACGCTTGGCGTAGAACATGAGAGAAATGCCCGGGCGAAACCAAAAATGCAACTCCATCATCATCCTTGTGTTGTGGTGGAAAACTATGACACAGCCTCAAAGAAGTCTTTTTGCATTGAGGCAACACGCAAATTACATTACGTACTGCATGATGGTGCTCTATTACTGGGTTTTACGAAGGGCTGTGAACAAAGATCTTGATTCCACAACTCATTTCTGTTATTACTAGGAAATCCACTGAAGCATTGCTCCTAAATAATGTGAATTGGGTCTTAACTCTGCCCTGCTACTGTTGGTGGCTGTTGTTCAGCTCTGTGAGAATATATGATGCAAGTGAGAACATGATGCCAGCTATGCTTGTTTTCTAAAGGTAGGCACGCGGGCTAAGGGTAGTCAGCCAGGGAGCTGTTTTGAGTAATAAGTCAGGATGGAGGCTAGTCGGTGAGAAACTGTCATGGTCGCTGTTTCTTTTTTCAGATTGTCATTGGGTGCTTTTTTTAAAAATGTGATTGGTTGCTTGGCCATTTTTTTCTCATGCATGTGTGATGATTGGTTGGTTATTTTGTTGGTAGAAATTGATTTGGCTGTTTTTGTGGATGTAACCAATTAGAGAGGAGAGAATAACCAATGAGAAAGCAGAAAAACAAACACTATCAAAACTTCACTGGAGAGAGAGGAGATTTTTCTCGGGTTGACTGCCTGAAAATGGTTGGTCCCAGGGCGGATAATGAAGGAAAGGGCGCACAAATTTTCCATTGCCTCCCATTGGGGACAGAGTGCTTCATTTGCCCCTTGACCTGTGTGCCATATGTAAATGAAGGAGAGAAGGAGGTACTTGGTTGGACAATCCATTTCCCTCAATCACCATCCCAGTTCTGAATCCAGGGCACAATGCTATGTATCAAGGATGCATTCAGAGTTTTTTTTCTGGTGAATTGCAGGTATAAGCGAGTTCTTCAAGTCTTGCTCACTGGCCCAATAAAACACAAATGCACCATGAGACCGTCAGACTTGTTTTAACAGACCTGTCAAATAGCGGTCAAAATTCTGTTTGCACCGCCACTCGTTAGCGCCGGAGAGGGGCGACTAAAGACTTGCCGTCAGCGGGGAGCGGGTTCCTCGGCACATGGGAAATTTAGTTGGGCGGTCGGGGCGGTGCCAAGAGGTACTGCTGCGCCCTCTACCACCGTGGTGACATCATTGAGTGTGCAATGCCCCCTTGGTGCAGTGGCTGGGAAGTTAGGCAGGTTTGGTGGCCTTACCGTACATCCGTACAGCCTGGGAAAGCTGTTGGTACATCGGGGATCCCGGGGCGGTATCGTCCAGAGATCAAGGTAAGCTGTTAACTTTACTTTTTTTCAGCATTTATGTATTAATGGCACCAGTGGGAAAGTGTGGGCGTGGGTCAGAGAAGTTTTCGGAAACTTTTTTTCCCCAGTTTTTTCAACTCGCCTGCCGGCAGCCTATCGTTGGGAGATTCGGTCGGCCTCCTGCGCTACCGCTCCGATGGCAACTGAGGATGATTGTGCAATGCCACTTTTATCGCTGCTCTCTCATCTTTGGGCGGTAAAACTTAATTTGGCAATTTGAGGCGGTGATTACTGCCTGATGGTAAAATCACCATTCAGGTGGTGTCACTGCCTCAAACGGTGGGACTGAATTTCGACCTGTTAATGTTTGTGGGAAAATGTAGCCTATTTTAATTTGTGTCACTGTTAAAACTAAACAGCGGTCCCTGTGTCTAAGTAAGATTAACAGTTCTGCTCTTTACGAAGTGCATGTGATGTTATTGGGCCTTGTATGATCATCTGCACCTACAGTTGAATGATATCCTGTCCGGAGATGCTTGGAGCTGGACCGAAATAAAACCATAGGTGCAGCAGATGGCACTTTGTGTTCAGCACGGACAACTTGAGTCATAACAATACTTCCACACACAGCAATTGTTTGCGGAGCTGGGGATTCCAGCTCTTGGCCACTTGCCTGTAAGTGGAAGTCAAACCAATTGAAAACACGCTAAATTAGAATTGAAATTGGGATCATCCAGATGGCAGCAAAACTGGAGCTGAAGCCAAAGGTGCATTTATCTCATGTGGATTCAGTGATACGTAGCCACGGCATCCATTTTCCTTTGTGCTCTGGTTAGGATGATGTGCCCAACAAAAACAGAAAATGCTGGAATAGCACGGCATATTAGTAAGTATCTGAAGAGGGAAGGATTCCTTTGCTTTGGACCACAAGGTAAATTCACTGATCCCATGCTCCTAACGGGATCTGCGCTCAAAGGGAACGTGAATTAGAGATGGAGCTGCAGCACGGATTCTCCAAAGTACATTCCCATCTGGGAGTGCAGGATCGGCAAGTTTACCTATAATTGCCAAGTTAACCATTATCTTATTATCTAATAGATGGGTGGGTAGCCCAACATCATAACCCTGCAATTCCTAATGGTCAAGAAACATATTTTCTTCTCTCTATTTCTCTTGTGCAGTCTCATTGCTTTTTTCCCCCTGTGGCTAGTCTTAGACAATCCAAGTATAAGGTCCTTGCAATGACCTCAGTGCTGTCTTGTGGACCGTGTGTTGCTAAGGAACGGGTACATGATGGCTGTTATTAGGAGGCCCTGTTGGGTAACGTATGGGCACCACTTAGCAAAACATTCAACAACTGGTGCCTCATAAGATATTGCCCTGTAAGGGAATGCCCCCATTAATTGTCATCTGCTGTACGGGAAAGTACATGCTGGGTCAAACATCAACTGACAGTTCAGTTCAATACCAGGTTGATAGCATAGTGATTATGTCACTGGACTAGAAATCCGAAGGCCTAACTAATAATAACGTGCGTTCATGACAGTTTGAGAATTTGGAAATTTAAAAAGTGGTAAATTCAGTAATAAGGGACATGAAGCTGTTGGATTGTTGTAAAAACCCAACTGGTTCACTAACGTCCTTCAAGGAATGGCCAGTCTGGTCCATCTGTGGCTCCAGTCCCATACTAACATGATTCACTCTAACTGCTCCCTGATGTGGCATAGAAAGTCACTGAGTTGTATCAAACCGCCACAAAGGCAGCTATTGTCAAAGGCAGCTAGGGATGGTCAATAAATACCGGCCTTACCAGCGACGACCACATCCACATTCGTCAGAATTAATTTTTAGCAAGAAAGAGATGAAACAAGGGAGGTGGTTTTAATCCTAACCTGCCCGGTGAAAACCTGGCGGACGGGCAGTTAAAATCAGCTTACCCACTGACACCGCACCCATCCGCTGTCTTCTAATTTAAGCTGCTCTTCTGAGCAGGCGGCAAGGACTGAAGTTAGCAGCGTCCCTTTTTAAATATGACGTGATGTCATCGGGCCCTGACTGCAATTTTAACTCTGGCCTCAGCGGGTAAGGCAACTGTGACATTCTCACCGGGTGAAGAGACTGGGAAAGGACCTGGGACCAGAGGAGGTCCAAAACAGGTAGTTTCTTTGTGGGGTCTGGAGGCGCACTCTCCTGCTTCGACCTCCCCCGACCCGGTCCCAAGGCCCCCCTCCGCCCGCTCTGCAACATACCGTGTTGCTGGTGACCGTTCCTTTAGTGCCACCCAAAATTCCACTCCTGCCCACAGCTATTGTTTTCTGCCCATTTCAGGGGGGCAGCTGACCAGTGTCGTTCACTTCGCCCCTTGCCCTCCCAATTCCCGCTCCTGAGTAAAATCAGTACGTGTGCCGATTGCACATGAGTGCAACCCATATCTTCCATTGCTTTTACATTCAGCAGATTATGCTCTAGGTTGTTTCTGTAACAAAACCCCGTTTAATGTGGCCAGGCCATTGGCTTAGCCAGACGGGACCGGCTAGATGTAAAGTGGGTCTCCACTACACTCTCATCAACGCAAGTACCTTGCTGGATGTTATCCCAGTGTTCAGAGACTTTTATTTCCACTCACCGGTGCTATCTAGAGTGGGGCTTGAACCAATAACCTTTCGACTGGGAGGTGGCAATACTACCATTGAACCAACGCTCACTCCAAGGCCACGACTTGGCTGGCCTCAACTGATCTTCCAACTGTAACTATAGTAGTTAGCATAAAGAATTCTCAGTAGAACTGCTGTGTGTTTGACGTAGAGAAGATGTTTCCACTGGTGGCAAGAGCAGGTGGTCATAAATATAAGATAGTCACTAATAAATCCAATAGGGAATTCAGGAGAAACTTCTTTACCCAGACAGTCGTGAGAATATGGAACTCGCTTCCACTAGGAATAGGTCAGGCAACTAGCATTTAAGAGGAAGCTCGATAAACAATGAAGGAGAAAGAAATAGAAGGATCCAGGTGTCGGTGGGGATATTGCACTTTTTCATATATCATCATTTATCATCATATGCTGATGGGATTAGATGAAGAAGGGTAGGAGGAGGCTATTGTGGAGCATGGAACTGTTGGGCCAAGTGGTCTGTTTCTGTGCTGTAAATACGATGTAATTCGATGTAATATAGGCAACATTTTCAATCCACCAACACCATAATGGATTATTTTGATAAATGTTTTTCTTATATCTATGAAGTCCTAGAAGGAGGCTCGTGCTTTATGGAACTGTTGTACAGCAATGGCCAAACCTCCAGTGAACAGGGGCACCAGGAGGACAAGTCTGGAAAAAAGAAAGTACATGTGGAATCTTTAAAAGAAAAAATCAAAAGCGCAACATAAGCTGGATGGAAATAAAATAATCTGAGAAAGAGCAGCATGGAGAGAAAGCAAGAACATTTCAGATTCATTTCTGCTTTTAAAGAAAGAGCTGAAGAGATTTCAAGAGGCTTAAACCCCGCTCTCTGTTAATAAGTTTGCTTTTCAATCTTTGCACTGAATGATTGCCAAAGGGCCTGCTCGGACAAAACTTTCACAAGTCAGCAGCTGCCAAATGGAAGAGAGTTACTGAATAGCTGTTATATAAGTAAAGCAACATTCAGTTTTCTAATAAATTCAGTCCAGCTGATTTGCCGTTTGACCCAAATTTCAGAAAAAAGGGCCCCAAAACGTATATTTTTTTCAGAATGAATTGGCCGCGTTAAATAGTCACGGACCAATATATGTTACTGGTGATATAGTCTAACTAATTAGTGCCACGTTGACCAAGGCACATGATCTCATACTGTTATTAAGGCCTCAGATATGGATTAACGGCTCATAATTATCCTATAATATCCTCTTCGCACTGTCGGGGTGCTAGCTAGGTTATAGGCTTCTTTTCGTGGCTGAATTGCAGGGTGTTTATTCCGCATCTAACCTTTGGAGGAAACAGAGTAAGGGAATGAGAAGGAACGGCTAGAGGCTCCGATTGGGAAAGCGCGATAGTTAGGTCAAGTGATTTATTATCAAGCAGATCTGTGCGGACACAGGCATCTCCACTGTTTCCAGGGCCTTTCATGCAAGACGCCGGCTCCAGTTAGGATTTATCATGCCATCATGTATTGCACTAAGTAATTTACACAGTTGTTGAGCGGCAAGCCACACTGGTGAGGCAACACAACTTGTTTTCGACT
This sequence comes from Pristiophorus japonicus, assembly GCF_044704955.1. Lineage (NCBI taxonomy): Eukaryota > Metazoa > Chordata > Chondrichthyes > Pristiophoridae > Pristiophorus > Pristiophorus japonicus. Next base: position 3,832,601 of record NC_091997.1, read on the forward strand.
GTTAGACTGAAGGTCTGGCGAAAACTATGCATTTTTGTCCGAGAGTTAGCTTGGTATTGGCTTCTTTAATTCCGTCACCGTAAACAATCATAGGAATCAAGTCTCAGCTTAACTTGATACATTGTCATAGCAACAAGTCAGTAGACCACTCGGCAATTTGCTCGAGGGAAGAGCCAAGCCATCAATTTAAATACAAATACGCTTGATGATTTTTTTTTAAATTCTCAGATAAAACAGATAAGAGGCTGGATTTTCATTGGGGCTTGCGCCTGTGTTGGCGCCTCGGAGAGACGGTAATGGATTTGCGAATGAGTCCCGGAAGGGCAGCCAGCCTCCGGCACCCCGCTGGGAAATTAGGTGGCGGTTTGGTGGGGGCGATGAGCAGTACCGCCTGGGAGCGTCGAGCCACTGTGCTACGCCGTCGGTTGCGACAGTGCTATAAATTTTGTTTCGAGCAGGACCCACAGTGTTGTGTATTGCTCTGGTACATTAAACGTATGATAAGTACAGTGGTGCACCACAGAGGGCGCTGTGGTGGGAGACCTGAAAGTACCTGCACGAGGCAGTATAAAAGGCTGCCCACCACACCTGTGGAGCACTCTGGAGCTGTTCAATAAAGGACCAAGGTCACAGCAGTTAGATCAACACCAGACCGCGGGGAGTCAGTGATTTGTGTGCGACATACACGACAGTGGCGACGAGGAAGCAGATGAACTCCATGCAACCATGGCTACCCTGGGCTCGCTGAAGGATTTTACCGCAGGCAATGATTGGGAGGCCTTTACGGAAAGACTCGAGTACTACTTCACAACAAACGACCTGACACGAACGCACTGAGAGAGAAGCGTAAGGCGATATTGTTCTCCAGTTGTGGAGATGAGGTTTACTGTCTCGTCAGGGATTTGCTGGCACCCGCGAGCGCCAGGGACAAGTCATACGAGGAGCTGACTGAACTCATTCGTGACCAGTTGAAACCGAAGGAGAGCATCCTCACGGTCAGATACAAATTTTACCATCACTGCAGACCTGAGGGCCAGAATGTCACCAAATACGCTGCGGACCTCAGGAGACTCGCGGCGCCGTGTGATTTTGGGGCACACCTTGACGAGGCTTTGCGGGACGTTTTCGTCATGGGGATTGACCACGAGGGCCTCCTTCACAAGCTGCTGGCCACGGAACCCACAGTCACTCTGACAAAGGCCATCACCATCAGCCGGGCATACATGACCTCAACGTGCAGCACCAAGCAGATGATCCACACAGTTTCGAACCCAGCAGGTACTGTCCACAGGATAGCGCCCACCACGGACAGAACTGCAGAACGTGGCTCTGCCCGGGGCAGAGAGCACGGACCTCGGGATCCTGGGACTCAGAGTCCGCTGAGGGAGGCCAATCAAGCAGCACCATGCTGGCGCTGTGGAGGAAGCCATGGGGCTCACTGGTGCAGGTTTGCAGAGTACACGTGCAATACCTGCCACCTGAAAGGCCACCTTCAGCGTATATGTAAAAGAAATCGGACTCACCATGTGGCTGAGGAGATGGGGGATGATCCACTGTTCAGTGAGGAGCAGACAGAAGAAGATGAGGTGTTGGGACTGTATACGTGTACCGACGATTCGCCCCCAGTGATAATGGAAGTAAAAATTGACGGAGTCCCAGTGAGTATGGCAGTGGATACGGGATCGGGTCCGTCGTTGATGAGTCAGAGAACTTTTGATAAACTGTGGGATAACCCGGTCGCATGACCCAAGCTGGTCCCGGTCACGGCAAAGCTGTGTACCTACACCAAGGAACTGATCTCGGCAGAGCGGATGTGCAGGTATCTCACGGGGGCGAGACACACGGTTTACCCTCATGGGTCATTGCAGGCAATGGGCCGACGCTCCTCGGCAGGAGGTGGATGGGGAAGGTCCGTGGGAGCTGGGAAGACTTCACTCCTCCACAGACCGCTGCTCCCCGAGTTCCCAAAGAGCAGCTCCAACCGAGCTGGAGCTGCAGCCTAAATCCACACACAGGCGACAGCAGCCCAGAACTCCTGCCCCCAAGCAATCCTGCAGCCTCAGCCTCCACAGATGAGCAGACCCTGGAAGAACGAAGTTGCAGGTCAGCCTCCACCCTGGAAGAACAAGTATTGCTGAGGTGCGGCCCGGCGGGGCGCTGGGGTGAGAAGCGGGAGGCCCATCGCTGGCCGGCGGATCGGAGGGGCCCACGCAGCGGAACAGTCGGGTGGCGGCAGTGGCTGCGATGGTGGCGGCCACGGCGGCCGCAGGAGGGGCGGTCACTGCGGGAGCGGAGGCTGCGGCGGCGGCGGGCGCGACTCGGAGGGACGTGAGGCAGAGTGGCGGATGTGACTGGTCGAGTCCAGGGAGCCACTGCTGCAAGAGGGACTGATCCGGGCCGTTTTGCTTTTTCCCTTTCCCTCCTTCCTTGTTTCTTCTTCTTTCTTCGCCAGCGAGCTCAAGATGGTGGGGAGCCTCGTGGCAACGGAGACAAAGGCCAGCAGAACACCTAAGATGGCGGCGCCCAAAGGAAGCCTCCCGGGAGTCTTAAAAGGGCCTTACACCACTGCGGTCCCCACATAAAGACTTTTGGACTTTTGTAAGGCTAGAGCGAGTCTAATTGTGCTATGTGAATGTAGGAAGATGGATTTATGACAAGAGTTAATATTTTAATGCTGGGTGGTCACTGTGTTTAGAATAATGGACATGAATTGCGAATTATGATAAGAGTTAATATCTCAATGCTGAATGGTCACTGTGTTTAAATTCAGGGACGTGGATCCGGGACCAACATTACCAATGGGCTAATGCGTTTTTCGATTTAGGGGATTCAAGCAATGGCTTTTTGAACTGGGGGGGGCGGGGGGGGGAGTGATGTTGTGTATTGCTCTGGTACATTAAATGTATGATAAGTACAATGGTGCACCACAGAGGGCGCTGTGGTGGGAGACCTGAAAGTACCTGCACGAGGCAGTATAAAAGGCTGCCCACCACACCTGTGGAGCACTCTGGAGCTGTTCAATATAGGACCAAGGTCACAGCAGTTAGATCAACCCCAGACCGTGTGGAGTCAGTGATTTGTGTGCGACATATACCACACACAGCGCCCCCTAATGGGACTGCCTGGGAAAGCGGGCGGTCCAAGCTGTTCCGGCGGCTGTGAGGGAAGGAATGAATACATGAGGTAAGTGTGATTGTTTTTTTTTTGTTTTATTTCTGCGATTTCTCTGTATGTGGGGTGAGCCAGGTATTGGGAATGGTTTTTTTTGGCGATATTTTTTTGTTACAGGGAAGCCTCTCATGGGGCGCTCCGAGGCCGGCTCTTTAGCAACGGATTTTCAGTTTCTTAGCTGGCCTAGCGCCCTCAGAGTGGTGTGGAACGCCTTTCTTAGCGCTCTGCCCCACACTCCGGGCCCAGCTGTTACATTTTTTGGCTGCTAACGCAAACCATTTCCCGGCGCAAAATTTACCGCCCCATCGCCATTAGTCTCCAACAACGTTTCCAACCGAAAATCCAGCTCAAGAACTTACCTTTATATAGCGCCGTTTACAACCTCAGGATGTCCCAAAGCACTTCACAGCCGACAAAGTATTTTTGAAGCGTAGTCACTCTTGTAATGTAGGATAATGAAGGAGCCAATTTGCGCACAGCCAGATCCCACAGACAACGGTGAGCTGAGTAACCAATTTAACTGCTTTAGTGATGTTGGTTGAGTCACAAATGTTGTCCAGGACATCGGGAGAACTCCCTTGCTCTTCTTTCAGAAGTAACATGGGATCGTTTATGTTTGTATGAGCTGGCAGACGGGATCTGGGTCTAATATCTCATCTAATGGCATCTCCGGCAGTGCAGCACTCGCTCAGTGCTGCACTGGAATGACAGCCGAGATTACGTGGTCAAGTCCTGGAGTGGGCTTGTGTTCACTTAAAGCCAGAGGTGCGTCTTACTGGCAGCTTTTGAATTCTATAGACAAGTTATTTAAATTCTTGCTGGCTCCAGCTATTGTTTTTGAAGGGATTTATCAGCCTGATCTTTTCAAGTCGATGATACAATCTGGGTTTTCAAAGGGGCTTGGCTGGAATCTTTGAATTAAATCTGTCCGTAACTACCAAATGTTGATGTCGTAAGCTGGGTACATCTATAATTGCCGAGAATATAAAAAGAACAGCTTTTAAATTAAAAAACATAATTAAAATTTAGCTTAGCATTGAAGTCTCAAATTATTCATTATTTTCTATTACGAGGACCTCGCTGAGTTTGACAGCGACAGTAAAATGCATGTTATGTTGCTGCTACGATGCACTTGTTCAATAAATTTGTTTGACAGAGAAAGTCTAAAATAAGGTTCAGTGCGGTTTTATTCTGCTGCTGTGGAGGCAGCGGTTTAGACCCAGTGGCTATCATGATCTAAACAAGGGGTTTCTGTTTTGTTATCGCAGCAATGCTATAAACGTATCGAGATATCCGGCCCAAGTGACAACAGTCTTGAGGATACTGGGAGGCTAGGCTTCCTTGTACTTCATTCGCTGTAAATCACTTCAGGGCGTCCTGAGGTAGTGAAAGGCTAAAAGTCTATTTTTTTTAGGCTTGCCGACAGGACTGGTCCGAAACATGGAAAGCAAACGCACTTTGCGAAAAAGCGGTCAGCAGGAACCCAACAATGTAGCAAAAAGCATGAGGCTGTGATTTGCCCCACAATAAATAGTCAGCTCCGACCTTGCCATCGGGAACGGCACTTCAAGGTGTCCCAGGGCTGCTCTCATGCACCTCCAGCTCAAGAAGCCTCCCAGGAAGCTGCTCCACATGCAACGGATGAAGCAGTGAGTCCTAAAGGCAGGCTGAAAGGGGTTATTTTATTTAATGCCGTTCTGCGCCAGCTCTGTCGATTACAGCTCGTGAACAGATTTCCTTTTTAATCGGCTGTCTCAAGCTGTACTTTTACTCCGTGTCTACCATTAAAAATTTCCGCCTTTATATATTCATTTCAGAGGCAATGTTTCACAGCAGTATGAGCACATGTTGCCTGTTAATTAGTTCACCTGACAAGAGCAGAATGCCCTGTACAAATATCTGAGAGTTAAGCTGCCTCCATTTGTGAGAGATGAGGCAGCCAGTGCTGGCTGGACATGTTTTTTATGCCAGTTCTCAGTAATTTTTCTCCCTTGACTCTCCCCTTCGCTCCTGAAGGCATTGACTCTGTGCTGGTTCCATGGGTGCCAGTTGTCCTCTAGCTTGCCCAAGTGGCTATTATTCTGGCTTACATAGAAAATATGAGCAGTAGTCGGCCATTCGTCCCTTCGAGTCTGCACCGCCATTCAATATGATCATGGCTGATCCTCTATCTCAACACCATATTCCCGCTTTTTCCCCCACACCCCTTGATGCCTTTTGTTTCTAGAAATCTATCTATCTCCTTCTTAAATATATTCAGTGACTTGGCCTCCACAGCCTTCAGTGGTAGAGAATTCCACAGGTTCACCACCCTCTGACTGAAAACATTTCTCTTCATCTCGGTCCTAAATTTCCTACCCCGTATCCTGAGACTGTGACCCCTTGTTCTAGACTTCCCAGCCAGCGGCAATATCTTCCCGACATCCAGTCTATCCAACCCCGTCAGAATTTTATACGTTTCAATGAGATCCCTTCTCATTCTTCTAAACTCTAGTGAATACAGGCCTAGTCGACCCAATTTCTCCTCGTACAACAGTCCTGCCATCCCAGGAATCAGTCCGGTGAACCTTCGCTGCACTCCCTCTATGGCAAGTATATCCTTTCTTAGGTAAGGAGACCAAAACTGCACACAATACTCCAGGTGCGGTCTCACCAAGGCCCTGTGTAACTGTAGTAAGACATCCTTGCTCCTGTACTCAAATCTTCTTGCAATGAAGGCCAACATTCTATTTGCCTTCTAATTGCTTGCTGCACCGGCATGTTTGTTTTCAATAACTGGTGTACAAGGACACCTAGGTCCCTCTGTACATCGACCTTTCCCAAGCTAATACCATTTAAATAATACTTTGTCTTTATGTTTTTCCTATCAAAGTGGATAACTTCACATTTATCCACGTTATACTGCATCTGCCATGTGTTTGCCCACTCACTCAACCGATCTAAATCGCCTTCCAGCATCTTTGCACCTTCCTCACAACTCACAATCCCACCTAGTTTTGTGTCGTCAGCAAACTTGGAAATATTACATTTGGTTCCCTCATCCAAATCATTTATATATATTTACGGCTTGACGATGTGCATTGACGTTATTTGCTTGAGAGATGAAATATAGGCCAAGCCGGATTGCGTGTTTGTGTGATTTCCATGCATGTGCTCTTCCAGCAGCGGATATTGGACAGAAACTGGCCCACTAGCCGATTTCCCCCCCGACCTGACCCAGGGGAGCTGAGACCAACTGTCGCGTTGCGACACTAAGATCAGCTAACTCGGCAAAATGGAACCAAAACGTGGTTCTTACTGCATGACTCAACTGCTAACTGGACAAACTCGCTGAGCCATTGCCAGAGGTGGAAGCATTACAAGCATGTCTTCTTGCTGGATGATGACAAAGCGACATTTATAGTAACCGCTTGAAACTCCACATTGGGCCTGCGATTAGGGTTGCCGAATCTGGTTAGACATATTTCTGGAGATTTTATCACACAACCTTGCTCCCATCTATCCTGCTTGGTCAAACAGCCTTTTTTTCCATCTCCAATATTTGTTACAACTAATAAACGGATGTGCTCAAAAAATGTCTGAAAAACACGCACAATGGGCGGGATTTTCTGGTGTACTTGCGGGCGCGATTAGAAGCGGGTCAGGTGGGAAGTTTGAAATAAGTTGGAGCGGGTCGGGAACCTGCCCTCACCCGCCTGCCCTTGAGCACGTTTGCCAGCGTGGCAGTGACCCGTAGGGCAGAGGCGACCGAGATAATTCAGATGATTGTCAGACCCTTAAAAGTCTTTTTAACCTTACCTTTAAAATTTCCGTGGATAAACACAGGAATCACGCAGCTCGGGAACCATGTCTGTGAACCTGAGGCGGAAGTTGAGTGGCCATTGATCCAGCTCATTAGTGCACAGCATGAAAAGTTCAATAAAAACTCTCAGCTGACACTTGGTCACTTTCCTAAGGCAGATGCTGTTGCTGGCTGCATTGTCACGACAGATTTAGATTTCTAAAGGTTGCAAGTCTTTTCAGCAAAGTTGGGACTACTGCCACCTCATTGGTACCACCTCTCACACATTTGACAGATTGCTTCTGTCATCTCTACTTGACCTGCCATCAATTACATCAGCATGGGTGCCATTTATACTGTCTCACCTTGATCCTCAGAACTGGACCACAATCAGCCCCAACACCAGCGACAGCAGGCACACCAGCAGTACCAACAACACCACCACAAACCTTCTCTCAACCACCTGATGCTGCACAGGACAGAGGGCATCAGCACAGAGCTGTACCATGCTGGAGGTGATACCCCCAACACAGGGTGTATAGGCAGAGGATGGGCTTCCTCAACATGACTGAGCAGCAGGGCCAAAGGAGACTCAGGCTATTGCAGACATTGCCACACTGCTGAAGTAAGACCTGCAGCCCAGAGGAGCGGGTGGACACACCCTACCAGTGGCTGTCAAGGTCACCAGCGCCCTCAACTTCTTCGCCTCAGGCTCCTCCCAGGGATCTGCAGCAGACATTTGTGACATCTCGCAGTTGGCCGCCCACAGATGCATCACACAGGTCACGGGTGCCATGTTTGACAAGTCAGCCAATGATATCAATTCTGCCACTGATGAAACCAGTGTTACTGAGTGGGCGCTGACCTTTGCCACGCTGGCTGGCTTCCCACGGGTGCAGGATGTCATCGACTGCACACATATGGCCATCAGGGCATCCCATCATAACCTAGGAGTCTTTGTCAACTGCAAGGGCTTCCCCTCCCTCAATCTGCAGCTCGTCTGCAACCATAGGAAGATTATCATGCATGTGTGCGCCAGATTCCTGGCAGCTGCCATGACTCATTCGTCCTGTGCCCGTCCACCCTCCCTCAGCTCATTGCTGCTCCAAACAAACTTTCCGGCTGGCTGCTTGGAGACAAGGGCTATCCACTGAAGACGTGGCTCATGACGTCCTTGAGGAGGCCAAGTATTGAGACCCAAGAGGGATATAATGAAAGCCACATTTCCAGCAGATGTGAGCAGACAATAGGCATGCTGAAAAAATGTTTTTTAATCATTCATGGGATGTGGGCATCGCTGATAAGGCCAGCATTTATTGTCAATCCCTAACTGCCCTCAGCTGCCTTCTTGTTCGGCCATTTCAGAGGGCAGTTAAGAGTCAACCACATTGCTGTGGGTTTGGAATCACACACAGGCCAGACCAGGTAAGGGCGGCAGATTTCCTTCTGTAAAGGACATTAGTGAACCAGATGGGTTTTTTACGATAATCCGGTAGTTTCATGGTCACCATTAATGACACTAGCTTTTTTATTCCAGATTTATTTCATTAACTGAATTTAAATTCCCCAGCTGCCATGGTGGGATTTGAACTCGTGTCTGCTGGATCATTAGTCAAGGCCTCTGGATTACTAGTCCAGTAACATAACTACTATGCTAGTGTTTCCGACTTCCTGACTTCAGGTGCCTTGACAGATTTGGAGGAGCCCTTTAGTACGCACCAGCCAAGGTCGCCAGAATCGTGTGGGCTGCTGCGCCCTGCACAACACAGCGTGGCAGCGAGGATTAGCACTGCACGAGAAGCAAGTCACTGAGCACACAGGAGGACCATCAGCTGGAAGACGAGGAGGAGGATCAAGAGGAACCTGTGGTCCAGATCCCACTAGCCCCCGAACATATTGCTGCCCAAAGGCCAGGTATGGTCTCAGCATGGCCAGATTTACTTGCAAGGTATGTCGGTGTGAGTAAGGATGTGCAGGAGTAGGGCTGGGAAGGCAGAGTGATGGGGATGTGATGAGAGGCAGAGCAGGACGAAGGTTAGTGTGGCTTTGGACTCTTCTTTCCCGATCTAATGAGATCATTGCAACGTTTGTGGCACTGCCCCCAGGTCCTCCTGACAGCATCCCTGCAGTTTGGAGCCAGGCTCCCTTGGTCTGCTGGGGAGGTCTCTTCTGCCCATCGGAAGGGAAGAGGACCTCCCTACGTGCTCTCACTCCCTCCACAAGCATATGGAGAGAGGCATCTGCGAACCTGGGTGCAGTCCTCTGTCTCTGTGCAGTCATGTCTGACACTGTTTGGAACACTCCAATGGTGCAGTGCAGTGGCTGCACACTCCTCGATTAACCTTCAAATGCAATGTGGCCAAGACTCCTTTCGATATCCCAGCCTGTAATGCGCCATCGATGACGACATCAGACCCACAGCATTTAATCGGGCCGGGTAATTCGCAGGGCGGCCTTAATAGGCCCCATTAATGGAAAGTCAATCCCTGCAGCGGGATGGAATGAGGAACGGGGTCACGACCTTTCATGCCGACTGCCCACACCCAAACCGCCCAGGTACTGAAAATCCCAGCCAATATTTTAATGCCTGATTAATCTTTAATTCCTGGAGCCTCCATATTTAGAGGCAAGATGAGCATTCCGGAATAGTAATCAAAGAAGGCTCAATAGCTACGAAGAAAACCTATTTCCCAAAAACCGGGTGGGTTGGGGCTGGGTCAGAGGTTAAAATTCAAAAAATCTGAAACCGGAACCCAAAAGCCACCTCAAACCCGCCCACTTCTGGAGGCAGGACGAGGAGTAGGCGACCAATCCACTTGCAGGAAGCGGCTTGGTCATTTAAATATGTTAATGAGGCCGTGTGCCTTCATTTTAGCAGACATTCTATTTTTAACCAAAGGCGGCTGGACTTCCCAGGCCTCGGGAAATCCGTCAGGTGAGAGGAGGCAAGAAGGGCCGAATCCATGAGGTAAGTGCCTTTACAACACTGCTTGTGGGCCGGGGTGAGCAGGAGTTTTTCCTCCAGGCCCAACAAGCTACCCAGTAAATGGCCCCCTCACCGCCCGGATTTGACTGTTCCTCACCTCCGCACCATCGGATCCAACGCACCCCCCCCCCCCCACCCCACCACCACCTCCGACCAGCATCTGCTCTCCCTGACCACCATCGGAACTGCTCCCGAAATAGGACACTCCCCCTCTAGTATTGGACCCACGCCCACCCCGCCCCACTAGGCCTTTCAACCCAGCTCAGCGGTAGCCTTGTGTCAATCAGGGCTGGCTGTGGATTGTAAATTTAAAGTCATCCTGCAGTTAAAAACCGCAGGGCGCTGGGCCACTTCCGGGTTTCCCGACCTCAAAACAGCTCTCCCAACACGGACCGTGGCACCGAGCTAAAATCCAGGCCCACGATTCTCGGACTGTGCGTGTGAGTTTGCCTGTGGATTCTGTGCAGGAAATTGGAAGAAAAGTCAGACTGCACAGCTTCGAGGCATTATGTCGGTCTTTTAACACTAAGAAGATGTGCTTTTTACTTTCTTTCACTTTCAAACGCGATCAAACGCCTGACTAATTCTAAACTCTTCACTAAACCACTTCTGTCAGCTTCAGACCCCACCCCCAGTCTCCTGTTCCCTACCTGTCCCAGACTCCAACATCCTCACACTCCTCTGTGTGGCAGACGTCTCTATACTGCTCCTTCCTAACCTCATTCCTGCATGAAGAATGACTGATATTTGATGGGCTTTCCCTGCCTCTTCACTACTGTTGAAAGAGATAGGCCACTTTCACTGGTGCTGTGCATGTAGGGATACCACTGCTGCCATAAAACTCCCTGGGGTGGAAATTCGGTTGGAGGCTAATTACGGCGCTAATGGGGGCAGGATGGGAAATTTTGCTCCAGGAAATTCACCAGCTGGGCCCGGAGTGTGGGGCGGAGCACTAAGGGAGGCGTTCTGCACCTCTCTGAGAGCGCTAGGCCGGCTGAGCAACTGAAAATCCCCAGCTAAAGAGCCGGCCTCGGAGCGCCCTAAGAGAGGGTTTCCCGGAAAAAAAAAATTGCCAAAAATACCATTCCCAATACCTTCCTCATCCCACGCAAACACAAATCGCAAAAATAAAAACAATAAAAACAATCGCACTCACCTGATGTATTCATTCCTTCCCTCACCGCTACCGGGACAGCTCGAATCGCCTGGTTTTTCAGGCGGTCCCACTAGGGGGCGCTACAGGGACAGCGCCAAACAAAAATTTGTTCTTATATTTTTAACCAATAAGGGAATTAAGGGATACGGGGAGCGGGCGGGTAAGTGGAGCTGAGTCCACGGCCAGATCAGCCATGATCTTGTTGAATGGCGGAGCAGGCTCGAGGGGCTAGATGGCCTACTCCTGTTCCTAATTCTTATGTTCTTATAAAAATCTTTGCGCTGTTGAAACCGAGGGTGTTGCACACCGGCTCGGCACCCCCGGATGGTACTGGTCAGTGCTGGCGGCAACGGCTCACTGAATGTGCCGAGCGGCATGAATGCCGATGCTCGCGGCTCCAAACCCCTTTGGCGCCTCGTTCCAATCCTTTCCAGAGGCATTAAGCTAACGGATTTCTACCCCTGTCTTGTTGCAATAATGAGACCTAAACAGAAAGGTGAGTAGTCAGGGAATGTGGATGCAGGTTTGCCACAGGGCAGGAAGTGAGAGGGAGGAGGTGTTGGGAGATGCTAACAGATGGGCAAAGTAGGGAGATGAATGTGTGTGTGTTTGAGAGTATGAGACAAAAGGAGGAAGGGAGAGATCACTGGGCTAGAAACACAGAAGAGACAAAAGAGTTTGGACAGCTCGGTCTCGGTGTTTATTCACTGAGGAGTCACTCTCAGAGCACAGCCCCCAAGCAGCAACATCAGTTTCCAAAAGTATTTTTACAAGTTGGATGTAACCTTTAAGGTTCAACCATGTCACATTTGATCATGCAGCATGGAGATTGGCCACTCGGAATGACTGTCATCTGTTGAACTGTACCCCAGTGCGAGTTAGTACCAGGGGAACCCTGTACCCCAGTCAGAGTCAGTGTCAGGGGAACAGTACCCCAGTGAGAGTCAGTACCAGGGGAATTGTATCCCAGTGAGAGTCAGTGTCGGGGAAACTGTATCCCAGTGAGAGTCAGTGTTGGGGGAACTGTACCCCAGTGAGAGTCAGTGTCGAGGGAACTGTATCCCAGTGAGAGTCAGTGTCGGGGGAACTGTACCCCAGTGAGAGTCAGTACCAGGGGAACTGTACCCCAGTGAGAGTCAGTACCAGGGGAACTGTACCCCAGTGAGAGTCAGTACCAGGGGAACTGTACCCCAGTGAGAGTCAGTGTTGATGGAACCATACCCCAGTGAGAGTCAATGTCGGGGGAATCGTGCCCCAGTGAGAGTCAGTGCCAAGCAAACTATGCCCCAGTGAGAGTCAGTGCCAGGAGAAGCATACTCCAATGAGCGTCAATGTTTAGGTAAGTGTACTCCAGTGAAAGTCAGTGCTAGGGGAATCTTAGACTAGCGCTAGAGGTACTGACCCTAGTGAGAGTTGGTATCAGGGGAACTGTATCCTAGCGAGAGTCAACGCTAGAGTGTTTGCACTTTCAGGAGAGATAGGGAAAAATTGGGGAAAAGAACAAAAAAAATGCTCATGAGAAGGGGGATTATATTGGGGCAGAGGAATCCCCCTTTAATTACACGGCCGTTTACATATAGGCTGTCCCTTTAAGAGGTGCTGTCTTGTTGACCTTACTGATGTGTGGTCCAAAGCATTCTGATTGTTTGTCAGGAGCTGGAAGTCACTGATTCACGTAGATTGAGTCGGTCCATTAAAATTTCAGGTTGAGGGCCAGCCCCAGGAGTCCTCTCTCATCTCCGAGCCATGGGGAACCATCAGCACCTCGGTGAGGTTCAGCAACGGCCTGTTGACGCGAGAGTCACTGGGGCCGCCTCACCTGCTCGCCGATGAAGTGGCGGTGTGTGTCCCGTGGTTGGCGGGCAGCATGGCCGCTGCCTTGCAGCGTTCTGCAGGCGAGAAGCGAAAGTGCGCAGGCGGCAAGCACGAACCGTGACGTCGTCTCCTCTGCCGTTTGCTCGTGGCAATGCTCGGGAAGGTTGACCTTCAATCACGGGAGGATCGCCGGGCAAACTGGGAAGGATTGGCCAACCCTGCTTCGGGGAGTGTGAAGGCACCCTGTTCCATTTCGTTGCGGTGTCAAGTCGGGCCTGAGCTCTGCATTTTGCACTGCGCAGGTTTAGCGCTGGTGAGAGAGACACAGGCGAGCGCGAGCCAGTTGCCAAGCTTGCAGTGTGGATGCAGCCTTGAGAGGAGTATTCAAACTCTCATGAGGCCAACGGCCAAGCAGGATCCAGAGCTGGTATCATGTGATCTAAACCCCTTAGAAGCCCCTTCTGAACAAACACATGTACAACACACTCACACAGATAGAGTCCACCAAAAGAAATCAAATCGAATAGCGCACATCCTGAAATCTCTCTCTCTCCCTCTCGAGTTACCACAGTGTAATCTGTCACACCGTAATGGTGTGTGCACCTGCAGTATGAGAAAAATGAATTAAAACATCATTGGTCACCAAGGGATTTCGCTGGTATGTATGAAAAGCATTCTTATTTATATTCCACTGGTATGAGCTGTACTGTTGCCAATAGACAATCGCCTGTTGCCAGAGTGTAGTTCGAACTGCCTGTCTTGTCCCGTATTTAGTAGCTCTACACTGCTCTGCCTTCAAATCCCATATAATGATCCCCCTTATTATAATTACATGACGAAGATTTTCTAATTGTTTTAAGCATAAGCATAGCCGAGGCTGTTTATTTGTTGGGCTGTGAATTGCCGTGCTCCTCCTACTCCCTTTTAACTTCTGTCGCTGCGAAGATGCACAATTCTAATTGGTGCTTGCCAAATTTTATTGCCAAAGTTTAACTGAGACAATTGCCTGGGTTACCTCAGTGCTCGAGCAACGATCCCTGAACGCAGGGGAAGTGCAAGGAAAGCGTCCTCTCTCAGATTCACCGTGACGTGTGCTTCTGCGGCCGGGATGAGTCCGTGTTCCACAGTTTTATCGAATGTGAGAAGGGGTTGCAGCCCCCTGTTTCACTCTTTGAAGGGGCTGCTCCTAAACTTCTGGCTGCACTTCCGTCCCAGGGCCCGTGGGGATGGTCTCTCAGACTGCCTGCTTCTCTTCTGTGGTCTTGTCCGCGCTCCGATGGCCCCGGAGAAGGAGCACGCGGTGTCTGCCGGTATACTTGAGGCCTTCCATGGCCGGTGGGTGTCGCAGGTGTAATGTATGCACTTGTAAGGATGCTGACAGGTTTGTGGAGCTGCTGCACTGTGAGTGGCTTAGCCAGACACATGATGTTCACAAGACTCAATAAAACCCCAGTCAGTTGTCTAGGTCATCCACGAAGAGGTGTGCAGTTGTGAGCTGAGTGAATGAACTGGTAAAATGTAGTGTGATTGTTAAACCTTTGTAAATAAACCAACTCGTTCTTAATAACAATGTGCTGCTATGAATTCGTAAACAAAGAACCCATGAAGCAAATATATTACAGCAGGGACTGCAGTGTGCACTGGACATGGGTAATAATATTAATATTTAATTGTCAAAAGTTTCCATTGTTCCATTTTCACAGTTAAGTTCATTTGATGAGAACACCATCACCTCCAAGTTCTTCTCCGAGTCACACACTATCCTGACTTGGAAATATCTTGCCGTTCCTTCATCGTCGCTGAGTTAAAAGTCTGGAACTCCCTCCCTAACAGCACTGTGGGAGTACCTTCACCACACGGACTGCAGCGGTTCAAGAAGGCAGCTCACCACCACCTTAAGGGCAATTAGGAATGGGCAATAAATGCTGGCCAGCGACGCACACATTCCCTGAATGAATAAATAAAAAATGGTCGGGGGTTGGGGTGGGGGGCACATAAAAAGAATGGGTTTTCAGTTGATGACACTGGGGTAACCCAGTGTCTCCTTATTGGTTCATCAGAAAAGGCATACTGGTATTAAAAATAGGGAAAGGTTTAGAGTGACCTGATCATTCAGGAACTGGGATTCAGTCCCTCAGTATAAACCCAAGAACAACAAGTCCCCCAGCCTCCGAGAGAGAAAGATTGGCCAATGCTTCAGGATTGCTGAGTTATTAGCTTTCAGTTCTGTTAAATGGTCCCACCTGAAGGATTGACACTTCCGATGCCGATCGACTTGTTATGCACTTAGTTAAGAACAGGAGTAGGCCATTCAGTCCCTTGAGCCTATTCCACCGTTCAATTAGATCATGGCTAATCTGTATCCTACCTCCATCTACCTGCCTTGGTTCCGTAATCCTTTGTTCCCTTACCTAACAAAAACCTATTGTAATGTATGCACCTGTGAGTATGCTCACAGGTTTGTAGAGCTGTTGATGGTCCTTCAGCCTGACTGCCTGCCTCTCTTCCGCAGTTACGTTCGCACCCGGGTGTCCCTGGAGATGGAGCACGCGGTGTCCACCGGTACGCTCGCGGCCTTCCGCGAGAGGTGGGCGCCAAAGGGACTGGAGTGCATCATCTCAACAGGGAACAAAATGTTAATTTAATTTGATTTGAGACTGAGTTGGCAGTCGTGAGCCTGGTAACACACGCAGTGTATTGCAGGCAACACCAGGAGCACTGCTGAAAGACTGCAGCAGGCTCATGTCACATACTCAACTGTTTTAGCAGGAATGCAGGCGGCCAGTAATTGTCAGTGCGGCCCAATCCTGTACTCGATTGCCAAACACTGTTTAAGCATCAGCGTTCTCTGACATCTGGCGTCAGGAAATGCTATTTTCAGGTTTCGAGGGATTTGAAGGAATCTTTTGGCACCACACAGGCCAGCCTCCCGACGTGCCCAAATGCCCTCTCAAGCACTGCCTGGCCACGAGGAACCCACTCCTCTTTCACTCACATTGCAGCTCATGTTTCCTCCTCTCATCCATCACACTTGTTGTGGTCCTGCCCTGTTACCCTGGTCCAACAGCACCTCCAATGTTGGAAAGTCTGCGTATCCCAACACTGTCTGGCACTTGAGTCTTAAGTGAAGAATTCTGTCTGTGGTCCAATTGTGCCCAACACTCAAATCCATTGGCGACTATTATAAGGAATTCCGTGATGCACATAATGATTTTAAGGTGGCATTTCTCAGTCAGTCAGTGCACCGCCCAGGGTCTAACTGAGTCATACTGACAGGGGAGATAAAAGAAAGAAAAACACCCAAGTGCTGGCAATCTGAAACGAAAGCAGAAAATGGTGGAAATACATCGCGGGTCTGTCAGCAAAGAGAAAAGACAGGGTTGACTGATAGGAAATAAAGGGTTAATGGGAGTAGTTCATAAGAAGGAGGGTTGATAATGGTGTACCTCGGGTCAGTGCTGGGTTCACTTTCATTCTCGATATATAAATGATTTGGACTTGGACATAGAAAGCACGTTATTGATATTTTCTGATGACGCAGAAGTGTGCGATCTGGCAAACAGCAAAGTTGAACTGTACAAGACTCCAGGAATTCAAAGACAGATTAGCAGGATCAGAGCGGCAATTTAATGTGAGGTAATACATTTTAGGAGAAAAACAAGGACTGAGAGTGTATACTCAATGGACAGATGTTGAAAAGGACAGAGAGATTGAGGGGTTCAAATACCGAATTCTTTAAAGGTGCGGGTGCAGATAGATAAAACCATTAAAAACAGTCATTAACAGTTTGAGTTTTATAAATAGAGGCAATAAGTATAGCAGCAAAAAAGTCATGACCAATCTATACGAGGCAATAGGCTACAGTTAGAATAGTGTGTGTAGTTTGGACCCAGAATTACAGACTAATCCTATAGCACATCTCACATTCACCAGATGTCTCGAGGATGCAAAGCTATACTTAAAAGAGACTTGAGGCTAAGAGGAGCTTTAATAGAGGTTTTTAAAATTAAGAAAGGCTTTGTCAGGGTGAATAGAGAAAGACTGATCCTCTGTTTGGGGTCAATGACGAGGAGTTATCAATTTAAAATTGTTACTAAGCGCGGGAAGAGAAGAGTTAGAAGCATATTTTTGAGACAGTTATTTGGCACAGAATGCTTTGTGGGTGAGACAGAGACCAGTGCATCTTTTAAGGGAAGAGTAGCTAGACATTTGAAGCAGAGGAAGATACAGGGCTGTGGGGAATGCAAGGCAATGGGATTAGTTTTGGATTCTCCAAGCAAAGAACTTGCACAGACACGATGGGCCAAATGGCCCTCCTTGCTGCTGTAAACATCTACATAATGGGTCAGCCGCTTGATGGAAAAGCAGAGAATTGTTTTCTAGTACATCTTGGTGAGGCAACAAAAAGTACGTGCAAATTGCGAAGACAGTGAAAAGGCAGTGGCGAGGTCCACACAGAGAACAGGGCAAGGAATTGGGAAAAGGATCTCGGGTGCTGAAGGTCCGAATTTAAAACCGAACATTTTGGAAACCTGGTTAAACCACCAGCCTGAAGAGAGAATAAAACAGGTCCATGCTCTGTATAGGCTGCTGCTAGACTGTGTTCCGATAAAGGGTCTGCGGCCAACATAGATAACCAGACAGCGCGCACACAGACAGCAAGAGACTCGGCCAGCTCCTCCTGCTATAACGTCTGAAGTCGCTCAAGTCAAGGTTCAAACAGAGGCCTGCAGGGCACCCAGGAAGGGCGAGATACGTGGAAGGTCCCAGCTGCTGTTATCAGCTGGGATGGCAGTTCAAATGCTACAGTTTGCGTCAGCCTAAGGAGGGGGAAATAATCAGCCAGGGTTCCCAATCCTGTTTTGCTAGCCAATGACTCCTGGTGGAAAGTGCATGTGTGTGGACATTGGATGAGGGAAGATATGGCGTGGCTGTGATACCCTCCCATGGTTGAATGGCCCGCTGAGACTCACTGTCTGAGCTTTCACATTGAGCCCCTCTGAACCTATGGGAGGAATTTCAACCCCAAAAAACAGGTGGGTTGGGGTCGGCTGTTGTGATATCTTGAGACACAGCTACACAAGCAAACACACTTACAAGATGGCTGCTAAAGAACTGTGCAAATTCTGCTGAACAAAATTGCGGCCCATTATCAGACACAATTTCTTCTGAGAAGAAAACAATATTCGCAAATTGTCCAGTGTTTTACTTGTTGTTATTGTCCACATCGGAAATACCTCTACCCTGTTCGAATGACTATCTATCACTATGAACAATTGCTATCCTTCAAACCTGAATCCCGACCCCAACTCACCTCCAGCCCGCCCACTTCTGGTTTTAGCGGAGGTGGGATGTGGGACAGGCAGCGAACCCGCTCCCATGAGGCGTGTTGGCGTTTAAAATATTTAAAATTAAGCTGGAAGCCTTAGATTTGACCTGTTGCGCAGGTTTAGCTGTGGTCGACCGGTGTTCCCGGGATTGGGATTGTAGCTGCGGTGAGATGAGGGCAGCGAGTCAGCACCATCGGGAGACGGGGGTGGGGTAGGGGCACGGGAGTGGGGGGGCGGGGGGGGGAAACAGAAACAGATTTACTGCTTGTTCATCTCATTTGCCCTTTGTGGGATCTTGCTTGTGCAATGTGTGCTGTGTTTGCCTTCATCCTCAATAAGTTATTCTTGAAGTACAGTCACTATTTTTAATGAAGAGCTTTGGGGCATCCAGAGGACATAAAAGATGCAATAGAACTGCAAGTTATTCCAAACTGCAGCAGTGGCAGCTACTGTTACATATAGCCAAATGTTACTATTAACTGCGCTGCGTTTGGTCAGATTTTGAGGAGATCCTCACAGAAGCAGAGTGTGCCACCATATTGGGTGGGCATTGGCACTTGTACTTTGCTACAAGATAGCCTTGGCAATGCCAGGAACATGTTAGGAGTGGCGTGGGTGCTCACAGAATGGGACCAACTGCAAACTCATTTGAAATGGCGCAGTGTTTATTCTTAAGAATGAGATATACAGGAGATACATTTAAGGGGAAGCTAGATAAGCACATGAGGAAGAAAGGAATAGAAAGATATGCTGATCGGCTTTGATGACGAGGGGTGGGAGGAGGCTCGAGTGAAGCAAAAACAGCGGGATGTCAAGTTGGGCCGAATGGTCTGTTTCTATGCTGTAGACTAGGGTTAGAAATTCGTCATAGCCAAGGATTGGGCGGTGTTTAGACTAAAACTGATTAATAGCGCCAGTTGAAAATCGTCTAGGCTGCACGCAAAATTCATCCTCACTCCTCATTAAAATGATTGCAATCCATGATTCTCGTCTACAAACCCAACTTCATTGGCATTGCACTGAAAAGATGAACCAATATCGGAGACAGTCTAAACACAAGTAATGATCGCCAGAGGGTTTTTTCACTACTTAAAGGAGGAAGTTCATTGATGCTGCAACACCTCATTCTCAGCATTGTTGGGTGTGGAGCTGCCTTAACAAGGACAAGGTGAAGGAGCAGTTATTTACAAATCCTGATGGCAGATCGCCGCCCCAGGGAGCGAGCGTGGAGGTTTTCCGATGAAGCTTTGGAGGCGTTGGTTTTAGCGGTGGTGAGAAGGTGCGCGGTCCTGTACCCACCAACTGGCAGGAAACCCTCGCCACAAGTCTGCCAGTCGATGTGGAGAGAGATGGCACACCACGTCATGGGCAGCACTGTGGTCCTCAGGACCCACACACAGTGCAGGAAGAGGTTTAACTAGCTCACACTGGTGGTCAGGGTGAGTGAAGGCTTCAACAAATGCTACGTACCACCATCTGTGCCACAAGCTTCACACACTGCTCAATGTACCACACCCCCAGCACTCCCCAACCAACAATCTCTACCCCAGCAACACTCACACCCACATCTCACACCTTGCACACATTGACAGCTATTCAACTGCAGCAGGCACATGGGTCATTAGTTCTTAGAATTCATGTGATAGGTTTATAGATAAAGTTATGGATTGTGTTTGGAATATTTTGTGGTCTCTCTCATTTCACCTTTGTGCTCAGGAGGATGCTATGATATGGCGTGAGATAGGGATGGTATGATGGTGATGTGGTGTGCTACGTGAATCCAGGTTCTATTCATGCGAATCAGAGTCTGATGAGCCAATCATAGACAGCCAGTTTGGAAGGACAATTATCTCATTGCCTCCGCTCCCTCCGCCGTAGATCCCGGAGGGCAAGGTCCACAGCCAGTACAGCCCCCATGACTTCTAGCAAGTGTTGTAGGTTGGAGCTTTTCCGAAATAATTATGAAATGTTGTCCTTGGCACAACACACAGGACCTTGAAATGAATAAAGAAAACTCTTCCAGTAACAGGAAGTAGCACACAGCCACTCAAACTTCAAAAACCTGTCGGGTCCGAGTGAGTGTGAGGATCCCTTTAAATAGCGCCGCTGGAGCCGGCTTCCTGCTGCTGCATGCCAGCTGAAGCTGTCGGTGTTCTCTCCAGCCAGTAAGCTGAAATGAACTTGGGAGACTGGGCATCAAGTGAGCGTTGCACACTCACAAACTCCCTGATGGTGAGGTCCCCAGCGATCGCGTTCAACAGCAACGCTACCGGCAACACCGATATGGCGTGCGGCATCAGGTGGCGTTAAAGCTCTCAATGTTTTAGTGCCACTGGGCCGCAGATGTGTGGCAGAAATCACACAAATTTCTCCCCCTATGTAATCCTATGTCATGTATTAAAAATGAAGCATGTGTTTAAATCAAAACTCTGGTCTATAC
The DNA here is from genome assembly GCF_044704955.1 of Pristiophorus japonicus. Taxonomy (NCBI): domain Eukaryota; kingdom Metazoa; phylum Chordata; class Chondrichthyes; family Pristiophoridae; genus Pristiophorus; species Pristiophorus japonicus. The sequence continues at coordinate 3,853,280 of NC_091997.1, forward strand.
GAATGAGCTGGAGTGCTTCCAGCACCAAGCATGAGACTCCTTACATTATGAAAGTCTCCTTTTTAATTATTGTTTTCAATCTTAAAAATTTTGTTCATGTGCTTGTGTCTATAATAGCAAGCCGTCCCAAACGTCATTTCTACCCTTCCTGTACAGTGTGTCCCTGGCAGTTTTCCAAACATATTATTTGACAGTTCTGAATTTGCAGTACTCCGCGGGTGTGTTTCGAAAATTCTAATATTGCCCCATATGTTATTCCTCAAGTGCCCAGAGAATTACAGTATGAACTTCATAACTTCTAAAACTTTCTTAAAAAGTTTTAACAATCAGAAACCAGCACATTAAACCCTGCCAACCTGATGTAACCTTGGGATAGGGAACTAGTGGGAAGGTTGATGCATCCTCAATTCAGCTTGCCGTTACCAGAAGGAGGAGGAGCCAGCACAGCTGCCATCACTTCTCTTTAGTCTCATGTAAAAGAATGTCTCTGAGCCCTTTACAAGGGTGTAGAAGTCGAGTGGTTACAGTACTGGACGAGCAACCCAGAGGTCGAGACTTCAAATCTCACACAATTTGGGAGAGTGAATTCATTAAAGGCTGGTGACTTATGGGCTGGCACCGGATGAAACCTGCCGGATTGTCATTAAAAACCCCAACTGGTCCGCTAATGTGCCGCCTCCTATCCTGTCCAGTCTACATGTGACTCCGACGTGATTGACTCTGAATGGCCTCGGGATGGGCAATAAATTTGGCCTTGCCAGTGTCACCGATATTCTCAGAACATATCAAAAAACACTTGAGTGAGGAGAGCTGGAAATCTGAGGTGGGGAGAGGCGGAAGTCAAAGATATTGTCAAATTGGCTTTGTGAATGTTTTTGAAAGGAGGAAGAAAAGCCAACAAAACAAAGTGAATTTGCTCGAGCCTGATTAGTCTTTTGATCAGCTCCTCAATTCAGGTCATTAAGATGATAGCTGTTTTTTTTTACTCACCCTTTAACATTAATCGTAAACCAACCCTTGATGTAACCCGCTCCGACAAAAGTAACCCAGATGTGTCCTGTCAGAGTTAAGGACATATGAAAATCAATGACATCAAAGAACAGCATCCTATCCACACCCTGTCTCATACGGACACACGGACACACAGGTGGACATGCACAGACATAAGGGCCCCACAAACAGCAGCGGGATAAATGACCAAAACTTTTGTTTTAATGATCTAGATTGAGCGTTAAATATTAGCCAGGACACTGGGAGAACTTTTTGCTATGGGATCTTTAACACCTCATCCAAGAGGCAGCACCTCCAACAGTGCAGCACTCCCCAAATATTGCACAGGAGTGTTAGCTAAGATTATATGCTCCAGTCCCTGGAGTAGGACTTCAACCCACAACCTTCTGACTCAGAGGTGAGAGTGCTACCCACTGAGCCATGGCTGATAACATTTGGCTGTGCTTCTAGAGCATAACAGCACATATATACACACACGTAGGAACAGGAGTAGACCACTTAGCCCCTCGAGTCTGTTCTGCCATTCAGTTAGATCGTGGCTGAACTGTACCTCCACTCCATTTTCTCGTGAGTTCTGGATCTCCACTACCCTTTACTGTTTCCTGGTTTCACTTTTGAATGACCTGGCTCTAATTTTAAGATTGTGGCTCCTTGTTCTGGATTTCCCCCACCAGAGGAAATTGGTGCTCTGTATATCTACCCTATCAAATCCCTTTATCATTTTAAACACCTCGATCAGATCACACATTCTGTCAACACACAATCCACCCCTTCATAAATCTAGGCTGACACTCCAGTGCAGTACTGAGGGAGTGCTGCACTGTCGGAGGTGCCGTCTTTCAGATTTGCAACGGAAAGGGGAGGGCCCTTGGAATGCGTCAGTGCTACACGGAGAGGCCGTGGAGCGCTCCAGCTTTCGACCAGGTAGCACACACCCCCGAGCCGGCCCCGACGGGAAGTGGAGGTGAGGTAAAGGGGAGAAACTGGAGGCAGTGCTTTGGGCGGGAAAGCATCTCCTCAGCGTTGAGGGCGGATGAGAAAGGAAGCTGGAAGCGGTGCTTTGGGGAATCTGTGATCTAACTCGCACCAAGTCCCGCTCACCTATCACCCTCTGTGCTCGCTCACCTACATTGGCTTCCAGTTAAGCAACGCCTCGATTTTAAAATTCTCATCCTTGTTTTCAAATTCGCTCCACGGCCTCACCCCCTCCCCGTCTCTGTAATCTCCTCCAGCTCCGTGACCGTCTGAGATTTCTGCACTCCTCCAATTCTGGCCTCTTGCGCCTCCCCGATTTTCATCGCTCCACCATTGGTGGCCCTGCCTGCCCACTGTTCAAGTCACAAGACGAGCCTCCCACCTGCATTTTGTGCAGTTCTGTAATTTCACATGTTCTTGGTTTATATTCAGACATTTTGTAATTGTCGCCTTTTTGGAACGGTGGTCAGTTTTTCTAGTTTTTCAGCTTGGCATCCATGCATGCATTTAAAATAGGGGCAGGAATGTGCTCTTGCAAAACAAAAGGCTTCAGAAATGGTAGGTGCACATAGGTAAGTCAGTCTTAATCATGGGTTTGTGGAAATCTGGAAAAATAAAGCACCAACATGGATTACTCAAGGGTGGACTCTCAACTTTGCACAAGGATGCAAGCCTGCCATCTGGTGGTTAAACTTGTACTGTAGTATTCAATATCAATGAGATGATCAGACAATAATCAGGCTCCATGCAGCATATTTCCCTGCCGCCTTTGTACCCCCTTCCTGTGAGTCCAGGGAGTCACTGCCTAGTGTAAATGGTACTGGGAGAGACATGAAATGGCAAAATGTGTGATTTGGAGTAACCTTATCTCCGCACGCTTGGCAAACCGAGGGTGAGTTTGCTGTCGAGAACAAGCATTCCTGTGGGGCATATCACACTCGTGGTTTTTGTGTTTGTTTACGAGTTGAATCGGGATACGCATCTGTCACCTGATCACGCCTTAACTCAAACTGTGGATCGAGCGTTGTGCATTAACTTTTAAGCACCACTTTTGTAATATATTCAAGAAGTGAATGTTGCACACTTCTAAGAAGATGGCACACACAGATTAGTAATGGAGCTGGGGGTTATTAGGACACAATCGGCACGCTGATAGCGTATTGTGGCGATGACTGGAAGAGCAGTCACAGTGGATGGATCATCCTTACTCTCTCTATCTCTATCTCTGTTTGCTTTACCTCTTCACTGTTCGATTCTCACTATCTCTATTTTCCGTCTCCTTCTGCCTTGCTACCTGCGGTTAAAGTTTGATCTTGGCATCAGTTGAGTTGGCTCCAGCTCTCCCTTCCTCCATATTTGTTTGTTTGTCTGCTTCTGTAAGTGTAACCATTTCCTGCCTGTCTGTCTGTATTTCTGATTTGCAACCTGTTTTTCTCAGAATTTCTCTGTCTTCTTTTTTCTTTTCTCTTCCCCTCCCTCTCCCAGCCCACTCTCATCATGCCTCCTTTCATTTCATCCCTCTCGAGTACTCTGCCCTCCCAAATCAGCACCCCAACCTTTCAGCTCTTCCTCAACCATCTTCATTCTTGTTTTCAAATCCCTCCATGGCCTTGCGCCTCCTTATCTCTGTAACCTCCTCCAGCTCCACAACTTTCCGAGATAGCTGCGCCCCTCTAAATCTGGCATCCCCAGTTTTAATCGCTCCACCATTGGCGGCCGTGCCTTCAGCTGCCGAGGCTCTCGGCTCTGGAATTCCCTCCCTAAACACCTCTCTTCTCCTTTAAGATGCTCCTTAAAACCTACCTCTTTGACCAAGCATCTGTCCTAATATCTCCTTATGTGGCTTGGTGTGGTGCTCCTGTGAAGCGTCTTGGGACGTTTTATTACATTAAAGGTGCTTTATAAATGCAAGTTGTTGTTGTTTCATTCCTGTTCTGTCCTTTGCCCTTCCTCTTTATTTCCCTCTCTCTCTTGTTGTCCGTCTCACTGCCTCGTCCTGTGTCTGTGTTTCTATCTTTTTCATGTTTTCTCCTTACCTCTTTCCTACATCACAACAGTGACTTACCTTCAAAGTACTTCATTGGCACTTAGGGATGTCCTGAAGTCGTGTAAGGCGCTATATAAATGCAAGTCTTTCTTTCTCTTTGTCGTTCTGCTTCTCCGTGTCTCTTTCATGTTCTCTCCCCGTCTGATGCTATACCTTTCTGTCTCTCCTTCCTCCTCTCTCATTCCGTGTTGTCACACAAGAAACAGAAACATCAACTTCAAATAGCAACAGAAAAAAATACAAGCAGAGAAAAGGAAATGAGATCAAAATAGAAGCTAAAAACAAACAACAAGGTATTGACAACATAAAACTGTAGCAAACAGAACATTAAAAAAGCGAACATCAGCCCGTGTAACACTAGCAACGACTGAACAATGACTAACTGTTCAAAGGCAGGCCTGAATATAGCCCTATGACAGTAGTTATACAAACAGCACGGTGGGGCACAGCCTTGTTATTACCCAAGCTACAGGAATACCAAACATTCCCTCACTTATAGTGCGGATGATTTGGGGGAAAATTGCAAGGATTTTAGTTCAGATAGTCGGGCTGCTGTATGGCTACTTTTTATTGCCAGTTCTGATTGTGACAACCTTCTAAACAATTTAACAAATCAATGCATGAGATATTCTTCCTCCTGTCCCCATATCGCACTGGCACTCCTCTCCCTGTTTCTCTCTTCCCCCCACATTACTCTCGAACCCTCCTGTCCACACTGGTCCTGCCCCAGACCCTGTCCACACTGGTCCTGCCCCAGACCCTGTCCACACTGGTCCTGCCCCAGACCCTGTCCACACTGGTCCTGCCCCAGACCCTGTCCACACTGGTCCTGCCCCAGACCCTGTCCACACTGGTCCTGCCCCAGACCCTGTCCACACTGGTCCTGCCCCAGACCCTGTCCATACTGGTCCTGCCCCAGACCCTGTCCACACTGGTCCTGCCCCAGACCCTGTCCACACTGGTGCTCTCCTTACAAGTTCATAAATCGGCTCAGCTGCACTTTTTTCTGCCCCAGAAAATAGTGCCGTGGCATCTTTTGCATCAGCCACAGTGCGCAGATGGGTTTAAGATCTCATCCGGAAGACAGCACCTGCTGCAATGCTGCACTGCCTGGGTGCTGCACTGTAGTGTGGGTCTGGACCGCGTGTTCAAGTCCACAGTGAGTCTTGAGCCCACAACCTACTGATGTGGGTGAGAGTGCAACTAACCGAGCCAAGCTGACACCTGAGCAAAAATTTATACTGTTTCAGGAAAGGAGCCTGACCGACACACTCCCGAAGATCACCATAATCATCATAGGCAGTCCCTTGAAATCGAGGAAGACTTGCTTCCACTCTAAAACTGAGTTCTTAGGTGACTGTACAATCCAATACGGGAATTACAGTCTCTGTCACAGATGGAACAGACAGTGGTTGAAGGAAAGGGAGGGTGGGACAGGTTTGCCGCACGTTCCTTCCACTGCCTGCGCTTGTTTTCTGCATGCTCTCGGTGACGAAACTCGAGGTGCTCAGCTCCCTCCCGGATACACTTCTTCCACTAAGGGCGGTCTTTGGCCAGGAACTCCAGGTGCCGGTGGGGTGTTGCATTTTATCAAGGAGGCTTTTGAGGGCGTCCTTGAAACGTTTCCTCTCTCCCCCTGGGGCTGGCTTGCTCTGCAGGAGTTCCGAGTGGAGCGCTTGCTTTGCGGGTCTTGTGATCACCATAATACTCCTTTAAAAAAATTGGAGGGAAGAAGGTAAATAGAAAGAAGAAAATAATTCTCTTTTCATAAAAAAAATGTTTTATGAGGTATGAAATATCTGAAAATTGTTAAAATAAGAATTTCAAATGTGTCCTCAGCTGAACCAATTGGAACTGTGCCAGATCACTGAAATGTCTGACTTGTACCATTTCCAGAATGCATTTTTTCAAATATTTTTTTCTTTCCCACCCCAAAGTATTTTTGATGCCTTGTCTCTCATGAAAGCAGCTTTTAGCAAAACAAATTGAGCCTGGCTAAATCGATAATCTGCGTACTCAGCTGCCGACACGAGACATCTGGCAGTATAGCCAAGAATCTCGGCGCAACTGGTCCTGGCCGCTGGCCAGGGAGAGGCTCAGGATGGGTAACGTGCAGAGGTGACACGAGGAGCTGCACACAGGTTGCGGTTGTTCACGGCTAGACGGCTCGATCGAGATCGGAGTCTCCCGGAGCCAAGCGTCCCCTCGATTACTGTGGCTCGATACATGATCCGGTCTGCTTCGTGCTGGATTAGCAAGCCGAGAGAAAGCTAGCTAGAGGCCCCCATTTTAAGATCAAACATGCTGGCTCGCTCAGTGCCGTCGTTGGACATTTTGTAGAGCCGGTTTATTTAGTTTGCTCCTTTTTATTTAAACTAAGACAGTTTAACGTTTTGTTTCAGAGAGCTGGCATTTTGCTTTTTTTCTTTGCTTCTTCCTGACAACATTTTTTTTTTAATCAAAATTTGGGGCCGCATTTAAAATAAAATTCTGCGTTGGAGTTAGCTGATGTCAGCCAGGGCATCAAAGGGCAGCACAGTCACCTCGGTGCCCCTGCGATAGCAAGGGTAATAAAATCCAACACTGCTCCGACTCCTGGTCATTGGGTGTGTTATGTATGCATGTTAATGATGCACTGTAACACTAGACCTGAATGTACCTTCACCCTGTATATACCATACCTGTACACCAGAGGGTGCTGCTGCTGGAGACCGAAGGGTCACCTGTACACTGCAGGTAACCACGTATAAAAGGGAGCTCACCTCTTGGTGTCCTCACTCTAGGAGCTGCAATAAAGGACTAAGGTCTGTACAGTCCAAGTGCCATACCCCTGCCTCGTGGAGTTATTAACAGAGTGCTTGCATACACAATAACTGGCGACGAGGTTACGAATCTCCACGCACAATATGTCTAATCTAAGCAACTTTCAACAATTCACTGATGTGGAAGATTGGGATACTTTTGTGGAAAGGTTAGAACACTTTTTCATTGCGAACGACCTGGCTGGGGACTCATCGATCTCGTTGGCGAACAAGCGCAGGGCCATCTGCTCAGTAGTTGTGAGCCCAATGTCCACGGCCTCGTCAGAGACCTGCTAGCCCCAGCGAAGACGACAACCAAGACCTATGCGGAGCTCATAACTTTAATACAAAAACAACTTAAACCCAAAGAGAGCAGCCTCACAGCCAGGCACCGGTTTTACACTCACCGGTGGCCCGAAGGCCAAGAAATTGCTAAATATGCTGCAGATCTAAGAAGGTTGGCTGCGCCGTGTGATTTTGGCGACCACCTCACCGAAGCACTAAGGGGCATCTTCGTTATTGGAATCGGCCATGACAGCCTCCTCCGTAAACTGCTCTCTGCGGACACTATGGTCCATGTGCAGAAGGCAATCAAAGTGAGCCAGGCTTTCATGATTTCGGTCTGCGACTCCAAACGGATGATCATCCACACCCAGGACTCTAACTGTCATGTATTCAACTGTCATTGTAACCCATTTATAAACTGACCTAAGTTGTACACCGTGAGAACATTGACCATCAGGTGGTAAACTTGTGGGAGACACGTATAGTAAGGACATATTACTAACCCGACGAGCACAGTGAACAGAATGGCGACTTTCAGAGGCAAGAATGCTTCCCCGAGTCCCGCAACCCTGAGTCCAACCGGCTAGCCCCGTGCTGGTGCTGTGGAGGAAACCACAGGCCCCACCAGTGCCGATACAAAGACTATACCTGCAAAAGCTGCAACGCTAAAGGTCACCTTCAGCGAATGTGTAGAAAAAGTTTTACTCATTGAGTCGCTGAAGAGTTGGCCGATCACCTGGGCTCCGACACTGATGAAGACAAAGCTGCTCAGCCCCTGGATGAAGGGTACGGAATATATACCTGCTCCACTGAGAGTTCCCCTTGGAAAATGGAAGTGGAAATCAACAGGGGTTCCAGTTTCGATGGAGATCGACACAGGGGCGAGCCAGTCGTTGATGAATCAGACGGCCTTTGAGAAACTCTGGGACAATCCCGCCGAGCGACCCAAAATGTCCCCAGTCCAGGCAAAGCTGCTCACCTACACAAAAGGCACCATCCCAGTTGTTGACAACGTATACGTCCAGGTGTCCCATGGCGACGCGATGTACAAGCTCCCCTTGTGGATCATTGCCAGTGATGGTCCAACACTGCTAGGAAGAAGATGGATGAAGCAAGTCCAAATCGCTCGGAGCGATGACGGCCTACGGGCCCCGGCGATCGACATCCCACGCGGCCCCAAACTTGGATCCATCGCAGCCCCTAGAAATCCTACCATCCAGCTCAACTGCGTGGCGACGTCACAGACAGCACAACACCTCGGCGAGATGATCCAACCCGAACGACCAGACTTCAACTTCCGGGCCGTGGCAGGATTCCAAGGGAAGAAGATCGGCGCAGAAGGTAGATTCCCGGCGTCTGTGGCAGAACCTGAGGAGAAAAGGATCACCGCATCCTCGTGGAAAGAGAGGAGATGCACCATGAGGCAAAGAATCTGGAATATAGATGGCCGCGACCAGACCACGAGGGGCAGCGTTGAAGGAGCAAAGATTGCAAGGCCCTCTTAAAGGAGACCGGCAACCCAAGACAATTAAAGGGAAAGCTCCACTCTAGGCACAGCGATGCCAGTGATATTAAAAATAAAAGTGCTGTAAATGAATGCAGGTATACAAATGTAATGTTAAATGGTGATGCCGGCAAAGCTAAAAATGATGTAAGTAACAAGTTTGTACCATTGAACAAAGATGCCAGAAATGCTAATGTGATAAATATAACCCTGTATAGAGATACCAATACACAAGAAAGCGTTGTAAGTGCAAGAGTAAGTGAAAGTGTAAAGAGTTATAACAATGTTGAGTCGACTAGTTGCGATTGGAGCCTATGTGTCATGTATGCTAAAAGTAGAATGATAAATGATACCGGGTTCTACATGTATACTGTCAATGCCAGAGGAAACCCCCCGTGGGAGACACCCAGGTCCAGCGGGCTACCTGACCATGTAGCCTGCGCTTTCAGGACCAATGTGATGCCCCAGGAAGGGCCCACACACACCCAGTGGGAGCAGACCCACTGCAGGGAGAGCGGTCAATGGCCAGCACAGCCGCCACCACTGGCAACCTGCCCCAGACCGGCCCTAAACCCCCTGGCCACCAGGGGCAGCACCGGGAGCGAGAGGCCAGTATCCTCCAGCTTTCCCGGCGGAACCTGGGATAACCAGACTTCCACCACCAATGGAGGACAAGGAGCCCACACAGCCCTGTGGCCCTGCCCACCAGCAAACGCTACCACTTACCCATTCTACAGTGTATGTACCTTACCCATTGTGGAATCCTCCAAGAGTGACACCCACAAGGTCTTTATGTGAGGCGGGGGGGGGGGCGGTGGGAATGATGAGGCCAGCCTCAAGCACAGGGATCACACCTGGCACCCACACAACCCTCACTACAACCTCCCACAGACCACTATTGATCACCTCCCCATGTCATGGCAATAAGGACTTGGGAAAGGCTTAGGGGGGAATGTTGTTATGTATGCATGTTAATGATGTACTGTAACACTCGATCTGAATGTACCTTCACCCTGTATATACCATACCTGTACACCAGAGGGTGCTGCTGCTGGAGACCGAAGGGTCACCTGTACACTGTAGGTAACCACGTATAGAAGGGAGCTCACCTCTTGGTGTCCGTGTAAAGTCCTGACCCTGCAGTACAGATTTACATGAGGCACATGCTGAAGTCAAGGTCACTCTGGACCTGCACCTTTATTTCACAGCTCTCGAGTGCCACACTTGCCTGAGACCTGCCTTTATATACCTGTCTCCTGCAAGTGCACCCCTGGTGGTAAGGTATGCTGGTGGTTACAGGTCATATCTTATTACAGTCATGTATAGCATGTTAGGATACAGTTATATATAATAATGTAAGATACATGACATCACTCTCCCCAAGGTCTTATTGTCTTTATAGGTTCAGTCTCTCAGGTGGTCTATGCTCTCACATGGAGCGTCTTAGTTGTGGTTCAGTTGTTTGCCTTGGTGCCTGTTTTTCTTTCGGTGTGATTGCTGGTATCTTGCCTGGGCTGTCTGTTCATTCAGTATGATTGTTGGTATCTCGCCTGGGCTGTCTGTTGAGACTGCCCTTTCCTCAGGTTGTTCCCTCTGTCTGTCCACCAGGTGTGGTGTGAGTTCCACATTGTAGTCTGCCTCTGGCTCTGCAGTGTTGTTGGTGAATCTACTTTTTACTTGGTCTACATGCCTCCGGCAGGTTTGGCCATTGTCCATTTGTACAACCAGTAGCCTGTTTCCTTCCTTGTCTGTCACTGTCCCTGCAAGCCATTTGGGACCCCTGCCATAGTTTACTACAAACACTTTGTCCCCTATCTCATTCCACCTCCCCCTCGAATTTCGGTCATGGTACTCAGTTAGCTTCCGGCGCTTTGCCTCAACAATTTCATGCATGTCTGGGAGGATTAACGAGAGCTCGGTCTTTAAGGTTCGTTTCATCAATAGTTGCGCGGGGGGAACCCCAGTCAACGAATGCGGACGAGATCTGTATGCCAGCAGCAGTCGCGACAGGCGGCTCTGCAGCGTGGGACCTTGGATTTTAGGCATGCCTTGTTTAATGATCTGCACTGCTCGCTCCACCTGGCCATTGGAGGCCGGCTTGAACTGTGCCGTCTTAACGTGATTTATGCCGTGGTCAACTATAAAATCTTGAAATTCTGCGCTGGTGAAGCACGGACCATTATCACTGACCAATATGTCAGGAATTCCGTGCGTTGCAAACATGGTTCTAAAGCTCTCCACAATGGTGGAGGTTGTGCTTGAGTTTAAAATGGTGCATTCGATCCACTTTGAAAATGCATCGACGAATACGAGGAACATTTTGCCCATGAATGGGCCCGCATAGTCTACATGCACCCGCGACCACGGTTTGGTGGGCCAGGGCCAGGGGCTTAGGGGGGCCTCCCTGGGGGCATTACTGAGTTGGGCACAAATGGTGCACCGACGGATGCAGAGCTCCAAGTCCGCGTCAATGCCAGGCCACCAGACGTGGGATCTGGCTATGGCCTTCATGAGGACGATCCCCGGGTGCTTGCGGTGGAGCTCCCGGATAAATGCCTCTCTGCCTCGCAAGGGCATAACTACTTGGCTGCCCCACATCAGGCAGTCTGCCTGTAGTGATAGGTCATGCATGCGCCTATGGAAAGGTTTGATCTCCTCAGGGCAGGCATCGCGAGCCTCTGCCCAGTCACCAGTCTTTTGACTAAGGATAACGTGGGGTCGCTGGTCGTCCAGGCTCTGATTTGGCGAGCCGTCATGAGCCAACCTGTGGATTCAAAGGCATTGATTGCCATGACCATCTCACAATCCTGTTCGTTGGACCCTTCCATGGTCACCAGGGGCAGCCTGCTAAGCGCATCGACACAGTTGTCTGTGCCTGGTCTGTGTTTTATCGTGCAGTCGTAAGGCGCCAGCATGAGTGCCCACCGCTGAATGCGCGCCGAGGCGTTGGTGTTTATTGCCTTTCTCTCGGATAGCAGGGACGTGAGGGGTTTGTGGTTGATTTCTAACACGAACTTGGCTCCGATAAGGTATTGGTGCATCTTTTTGACACCGTACACGCACGCGAGCGACTCCTTCTCAACCATGCCGTACCCGCGCTCTGCCCGCGAAAGTGACCTGGAGGCATAAGCAATGGGTTGTAATTTACCCACATCATTGACATGCTGTAAAACGTACCCGACCCCAAACGCTAATGCATCCCATGTAGGAAATAGCTTTTTTCCATGGATTAAAAAAGGCTAAAACACTGTTGGAACATAGAAGGTTGCGTGCCTTATTAAAGGCGCGTTCTTGGGCGTCCCCCCAAAACCAATCGCACCCCTTTCTGAGTAGCGCATGGAGAGGCTCCAGCAGCGTGCTCAAGTTCTGCATAAAGTTCACAAAGTAATTGAGTAGCCCGAGAAAGGCGCGCAGTTCTGAGACATTCCGGGGCCTGGGTGCCAGACGAATTGCTTCTGTTTTGGACTCTGTTGGGCGGATTCCATCAGCGGCAATCCTTCTGCCCAAAAGTTCAACCTCGGGCGCGAGAAACAGACACATGGATTTCTTAACTCTTAGGCCTACCCGATCCAATCGCTTTAGAACTTCCTCCAAATTACGGAGATGGGAATCGGTGTCCCTGCCCGTGATAAGTATGTCGTCTTGAAACACAACCGTCCCCGGGATGGACTTGAGCAGACTCTCCATGTTGCGCTGGAATATAGCAGCTGCCGACCTGATGCCGAATGGGCATCGATTGTACATGAAAAGGCCTCGATGTGTGTTGATTGTGGTGATTAGCCCAGACTCTTTGGTCAGTTCTTGCATCATATACGCAGATGTGAGATCTAGTTTCGAGAAAAGTTTTCCTCCAGGCAATGTGGCAAATAGGTCCTCCGCTCTGGGCAGCGGGTATTGGTCCTGTAGGGAGACTCTGTTTATGGTAGACTTGTAATCCCCACAGATTCACACGGATCCATCAGGCTTCATGGCGGGGACGATGGGACTTGCCCAGTCGCTAAAGTCCACGGGTGAGATAATGCCTTCCCGCAGAAGCCGGTCCAGTTCGTGTTCAATCTTTTCCCTCATCACATAAGGCACAGCTCTGGCCTTGTGATGGACTGGTCTAGCATCCTGTGTGATGTAGATTTTAACTTTAGCCCCTTTGAAAGTGCCCACACCTGGCTGAAAGAGATGTTCAAAACGACTTAGAACTGTTGAGCAGGAGGTCCGTTCCTCTGACGACATGGCGTGAACATCATCCCATTTCCAATTTAGTTTTGCCAGCCAGCTTCTCCCCAACAGTGCTGGGAGATCCCTGGGGACAATCCACAGGGGAAGTCGGTTCACCGTCCCTTTGTATGTGACTGAGAGCATGGCGCAGCCAAGGACTGGGATGATTTCTTTGGTATAGGTCCTTAGTTTGGTGTCGACTCTTGTGAGTTTTGGTCTGTTGCTTTTGTGCGGCCACAGCTGTTCAAATTGTTGGACGCCCATGAGAGATTGACTAGCCTCCGTGTCCAATTCCATGTTGACGGGTATCCCGTTGAGTAGGACCCTCATCATTATTAGAGGCGTCTTGTTGTAAGAACAGTGGACATTGATCGTGTTGACCCGCTGTACCCCAGCTTCCCGGGCACTGTCCCCACTGTCTTCTAGTCGGCTTTCCGACCCTTCGGATTCGTATACCAGCCGAGCTGCTGTTTTTCTGCACATGCCGTCCAGCTGCCCTGTGTAGTTGCAGTTTCTGCAAACAGCATGCTGAAATTGACACCCCCTTGTTGAGTGCCTTCCCCCATATCTCCAGCACAGACCGCTTCCATTGTTTCCGAAGGATGAGCTGCGTCTGGCTGATCTCTCTTGAGCTTCTCTCAGTCTGTAATTGATTGCTCGCATTGTGGGTTGATGAGGTGTGAACGGCCATTCCTGTGACCCTTGATGGCTTCTGGCGCCACTGCCTGCTGTTGAAGGCCTGCTCTCCTGCCTTTGTCTGTGTGTGGGGGTAGCGGCCCGTTTCACGCTGTGAACCCCTTGTTCCGATGTTTCGTTAGTTGTCGTACCCGCAGTGTAGATCAACCTCGTTTCTTCTCCTGCCAAGAATGTCTGTGCGACCAGTGCTGCTGCCTCTAGGGTCAAGTTCTTGGTTTCTATAAGCTTTCGGAATATGCCTACGTGGCCTATTCCTTCAATAAAAAAGTCTCTCAGTACTTCTCTCCTTAGTTCATCGGAGAACTCACATAAACTATCCAGCCTCCGAAGTTCCACCACAAAGTCTGTAGTTGTAGAACCTGTGTCTGGCCATATGTAGGCTGCTTGCTGGCTTCAGATGGTCTCTCACCAGTGTGCTCAACTCCTCAAACAACTTGCTTGTTGGTTTCTCTGGTGCCAGCAGGTCCTTCATTAAGGCGTATGTTTTCGAGCCACAGCTGGTCAAGAGATGGGCTCTTCTCTTGTTTGCCTTATCGTCGCCCAACCAGTCTTTGGTTACAAAGCTTTGCTGGAGCCTTTCTATAAAGTCCTCCCAATTGTCTCCAGCATTGTATTTCTCATCTGAGCCGTTGGTAGCCGTTCTGTGGATTCTGTGATCCCGTAACTCGTCGCCACTGTAAAGTCCTGACCCTGCAGTACAGACTTACATGAGGCACATGCTGAAGTCAAGGTCACTCTGGACCTGCAGCTTTATTTCACAGCTCTCGAGTGCCACACTTGCCTGAGACCTGCCTTTATATACCTGTGTGGAACAGGTATGCAGTGTCTCCTGCAAGTGCACCCCTGGTGGTAAGGTATGCTTGTGGTTACAGGTCATATCTAGTTACAGTCATGTATAGCATGGTAAGATACAGTTATATACAGTAGTGTGAGATACATGACAGTCCGGACTCTGGGAGCTGAAATAAAGGACTACAGTCTGTACAGTTTAAGTGCCATACTCCTGCCTCGTGAAGTCATTAACAGAGTGCTTGCATACACAATAGGGTGCTGTTAACCTTTGCGAGGAAGTGTGTGTGTGCAGAGATCAGTTGCTGACGGGGTAGAGCCAGGAGTTGATGTTTTGTTTTCCACTCCCGCATCTTCCTCTGCGTGATGGAGGGGCCTGGTGACACTTCGCGGCCTAGGCGCACATATGGCAGTGAGTGGCCATTTGAATGCAATAGTGGAGAACTTCCAGTACCCGGGGACCTATAAACCATCAGGAGTTAGTACCTCAGGAGAGAAGAGAAGGAAACTGGGTGGTGGTTTGGTTGGGGTGGGGGTGCTGTTACTCCAGCATCCTGCAGTAATTGGTATTGCCAGCGACATTAAGCTGGAAGGCAGTGGCTTCTCAGCGAATGATGAACAACGACAACAACTTGTATTTATATAGCGCCTTTAACATAGTGAAATGTTCCAAGGCGCTTCACAGCAGTGTTATGAGATAAAAATTTGAGCTGCGTAAGTCAAAATTAGCGCAGGTAGCTTGATCAAAGAGATATGTTTTACGGAGTGTCTTGAAGGAGGAAAGAGAAGCTGAGAGGTTTAGTAGGGAGTTCCAGAGCTTGGGGCCCAGGCAACAGAAGGCACGGCCACCGATGGTGGAGCGATTATAATCAGAGATATTAAAGAGGGCAGAATTAGCGCAGATATAGATTACGTTCCTTCATCGTTGTGGGTCAAAATCCTGGAACTCCCCACCTAACAGCACAGTGGGAGCACCTTCACCACACACGCTACAGTGGTTCAACGGCCTGCTCAAGGACAAATAGAGATGGGCAATAAACATTGGCCTTGCTGGCGAGACCCATATCCCGAGAATGAATATTAAAATATCAATAAATAATGCCATGGCTTTACTACCCATGATGCCATTCAGTGGGGTCTGCGAATATAGGTATGAGCGGTGCAGCACATTGAATCCTGATTTGCAAAATGAACCCTGTGCTCATCCTTTACTCAGGATGCGCCTCTGAAGTTCCAAGGAGAGCAGGTCAGGCAGAGGAGCAGGTCAGGCAGGGGATTGTTAATAGAGAAGAGCCACCTTGCATGCAGCAGCAACCTTGAGGCCAGTCCAGCCCAGCAACAGGGATTCATCACTGAATCATCTGCAGCAAGGTCACCAGAGGCTCGAAAAATGGTGGCAACAGCCCTGGAATAAATGATTCAGATATACTGTACAAGGCTGTGTCCCAGTTGAAGCAGACGTCAGCTGAACGTTGACCATTGCAACAAGTTTGATTGTGTGAGCATTTCATAGTTGCAAAAGTGAGTATTTATTGCAGTCAAATATTTAAATGATCCTCGTTAACGACACCATGAATTAGGACACCAAGGCCCATAGTGCTGGTTAGATAGAGTAAGACAGATGAGCTAAATCAGGCGGTAGTGATTTTAAAACATTTGTTCTTGGGATGTGGCCGTCATTGGCAAGGCCAACATTTATTGCCCATTTCTAGTTGCCCTGAGAAGATGGTGATGGGCCATCCTCTTGAACCATTCTTGTGGTGTCAAGTATGGATTTTTTTTTATCTTTCATTCACGGGATGTGGGCGTTGCTGGCAAGGCCAACATTTATTGCCCTTCCCTAGTTGCCCTCGAGAAGGTGGTGATGAGTTATCATCTTGAACCGCTGCAGTCCGTGTGGTGAAGATACTCCCACAGTGCTGTTAGGGAGGGAGTTCTAGCGTTTTAACTAAGCGACGATGAAGGAACGGCGATATATTTCCAAGTCAGGACTGGGTGTGACTTGGTGGTGTTCCATGCACCTGCTGCCCTGGTCCTAGGCTGAAGAAGCCATGGCGAGTTGCGATGTGAAGCTTGAAGTTGCGTAGCGAAGGAAGGGATGTCTGAGTCAGGTAAGATTCCAGAGTGCAGGTGAACAGGTTTTACAGTCTCATGCAGTTCGCCAATAAGTTAATCAGACAGGACAATACTCCTATTTTTGTAACCAGTATCAACACCAGGTCAGATGCCCCACTATTTCAGTTGACAATCTCCTACTGTGAGACATTTCTTACAAGACCAATCTTTAAGGAAAGCTTTCCCATGGAACGATTTTCTATCTTCTCTATTTCAAGTGGAATCGCAAAAGTGCTCTAACGGAACTTGTGTACTGTTTTTCTACGAGAAGGATTCAAAGACAATCTTCCTCCTTCAGTGGATTCAATGAGTGCGACTGCCAATTATTAATAAATCATGGCAATTTGTGCTGGAATTTCATGCTCACTGCGAACTAGGTAGAAACAGGCTCTTGCCACTTAAGGACCCTTGAGGGTACATATTTTGAAGCTTTGCCCCGTAACTTTCCAACATGTGCTCGCTCCATGTGAGGTCCTATTGGAAGCTCAGGAACCCACGTGGAGCTTAAATATTTGACTGCAATAAATACTCATTTTTCCCCCTTGGTTCCAGAAGCAGCCTATTGTCCCATCAGTCTGAGCAAGATTTAATCCCAAGATCTCAAATTGAAAACGCTGAATCCATTTTGGGCTGTTTTTGCTCATGCTAGCTGATGGCCTGTGGCATTGCTCATGGGTAGTCTGAGTGCACAGCACAGCTGGGATGTTTAGTTGCTTATCTGGCCTGTCTCTTCCAGACCGTTGCTCAGGTACACCCTGAGAGGAAATGGTGTGGAGACATTCTAAGATCAGTTTGTTGTTGGAAGTTCCTCGAGAATGATAGCTGCTTGGCTCCTATTCTTGGGCAGGGACCAGGATCTTGAAGGTCAGAGAAAACAACAGAAAACAACTGGCTTTCTCGCTCATGTTGTGCACTTTTTTTTCCTCAGCAAGTTTGTTGAGTTGCGATTTGGTGCTTAATACAAAGTGTGATGGACGAGTTAGACACAGGGCCCAGATCTTTACTGGGGTTGGGATTTCCGAGCGAGGTGGAGGAGCCGTAGTCTGGAAGTCTGGGTTTCCCCAAATGCCACGTGGAGTTTTAACTCCACAGGGTGCATGGTTTCTTTCAGCAGGTTTCCCACCCCGGAAGCGACTGACTGACAGGCTTGGCTCTCTGTCAGGTGGGGAAGGCTGCGGACCAGGAGTAGGTAGGTTTCCTGCTGCTGGAGCAGAAGTGGTGGAGAGTCATGGAATGTGTGGTAGCAGCGTGGCTTGAAGGGTCAGGGCTAATCACCGGGGCTCGGTCAGAGGTCAGAAGCAGAGATGGAGGGTCGTGGGGCATTAGATTGTGGGGGGTGGGGGAGGTGATCACGGTGTGGGGGCGGTCAGTGAATGCAAGGGGAGGGGTTAGTGATCACGGAGAAACACTGTTTTGTCTGTATTGCACTTATGAATGACTCCACGAGGCAATGTATTGTACTCAAACTGTAGTGACCTTGGTCCTTTATTCGTAACACCAGAGTGAGGCACAAGCATGCTGAGCAGCCTTTTATACTGGGCCCTGCACACCTCAGGTCTCCTACTGCAGTGTCCTCTGGTGGACAGCCTCTGTCACAGGGGCAGGAAACCCCGGTCTGCAGCAGCTGCACCCTCTAGTGGTGCCAGCATAGTATATACACACTGTAAACCTTATTGAAAGTACATCAGGTAACAAGTCTCCATCTTATGCAACTATACAGTGACTACACAGAGAGTATATCTATAGTCTGCATGTATATGACATAGTCTGACATCGGTAGTGGGTAAAATGATGGAATCAATTATTAAGGATGTCATAGCAGTGCATTTGGAAAGAGGTGACATGATAGGTCCAAGTCAGCATGGATTTGTGAAAGGGAAATCATGCTTGACAAATCTTCTGGAATTTTTTGAGGATGTTTCCAGTAGAGTGGATAAGGGAGAACCAGTTGATGTGGTATATTTGGACTTTCAGAAGGCGTTCGACAAGGTCCCACACAAGAGATTGATGTGCAAAGTTAGAGCACATGGGATTGGGGGTAGTGTACTGACATGGATTGAGAACTGGTTGTCAGACAGGAAGCAAAGAGTAGGAGTAAATGGGTACTTTTCAGAATGGCAGGCAGTGACTAGTGGGGTACCGCAAGGTTCTGTGCTGGGGCCCCAGCTGTTTACACTGTACATTAATGATTTAGATGAGGGGATTAAATGTAGTATCTCCAAATTTGCGGATGACACTAAGTTGGGTGGCAGTGTGAGCTGCGAGGAGGATGCTGTGAGGCTGCAGAGCGACTTGGATAGGTTAGGTGAGTGGGCAAATGCATGGCAGATGAAGTATAATGTGGATAAATGTGAGGTTATCCACTTTGGTGGTAAAAACAGAGAGACAGACTATTATCTGAATGGTGACAGATTAGGAAAAGGGGAGGTGCAAAGAGACCTGGGTGTCATGGTACATCAGTCATTGAAGGTTGGCATGCAGGTGCAGCAGGCGGTTAAGAAAGCAAATGGCATGTTGGCCTTCATAGCAAGGGGATTTGAGTACAGGGGCAGGGAGGTGTTGCTACAGTTGTACAGGGCATTGGTGAGGCCACACCTGGAGTATTGTGTACAGTTTTGGTCTCCTAACCTGAGGAAGGACATTCTTGCTATTGAGGGAGTGCAGCGAAGGTTCACCAGACTGATTCCCGGGATGGCGGGACTGACCTATCAAGAAAGACTGGATCAACTGGGCTTGTATTCACTGGAGTTCAGAAGAATGAGAGGGGACCTCATAGAAACATATAAAATTCTGACGGGGTTAGACAGGTTAGATGCAGGAAGAATGTTCCCAATGTTGGGGAAGTCCAGAACCAGGGGTCACAGTCTAAGGATAAGGGGTAAGCCATTTAGGACCGAGATGCGGAGGAACTTCTTCACCCAGAGAGTGGTGAACCTGTGGAATTCTCTACCACAGAAAGTTGTTGAGGCCAATTCACTAAATATATTCAAAAAGGAGTTAGATGAGGGCCTTACTGCTAGGGGGATCAAGGGGTATGGCGAGAAAGCAGGAATGGGGTACTGAAGTTGAATGTTCAGCCATGAACTCATTGAATGGCGGTGCAGGCTAGAAGGGCCGAATGGCCTACTCCTGCACCTATTTTCTATGTTTCTATAACATCACTCTCCCCCCAAGTCCTTTGTGCCAATTACCTTTGCACTATGTGCTCTGGCTTAGCTCTCCCCAGACTTAGGTGCCAATAGCCCTTGCACCTTGCCCATGCTTTGGCTTGGCTCTCTCCCTGTTAACACCCAAGTCCTTTTGCCACAACACTGGGTCGTGGTAACCAGTTTGGATGGTTCGATGATGCAGTGGAAGTTCCAGTGGGTTCTGGGTGTGATCCATGTGTGTGTCCATGGCTACATACATCCATTTCCCCCACACAGCAAGATCATGCAGCAGGCCCGTTACATTAACATACAGGATCAGACACAGTGCAATTATAAAGAAAGGAAGTTACAGTTTGTATCGTGATACCTTGATTTAGTGACTTACATTCATTACTTAGGGTAGATTGCATTCATGGTTCAGTCAAGGTAAGTACTGAGGTAGCAGTACAGGTATGTGAGGACGCTAGTTCCAGAGCAACCGGACAGGGTCCTAGTCGTCTGATAGCGGCACTGCGCCCCCTACTAGCGGGGTGGACTTGGCTCGCTCACCTAGCCAGGACTCAGGGCCTTTGCCGTTGCCTAGTGGTGGGCAGAGCCACAGATGTGTGTGGCCTCCCTGTCCTCCTTTGAAGGCTGCAGAATCTTCTGCCTGCTCTCTAACGGTGTTGGGAACCTGGCTGTTCCAGGTCTCATTTGGGGAACTCGTTGGTTTTGACCTTTCGCTCCCGGACATGGCCGAGGTAGTGACTGGGTCTGGGGGCTGCGCTGTCTCCACCCGGGTGGTGGGCATCGGCGACCGACTGCGTGTACTGGCTCCATTTTTGTTTCCAGGTCCGTGGCGAATAGTGCCATCGGGTGCCTGCAGTGTGGGATAGACCTGGGGCAGGGTATCAGGATCAGTGCCTTCACCCTCCTGCGGTCGTTGGCCTATAACTTGTGGAGACACCTGGGGCAGGGTATCAGGATCAGCGCCTTTCCCCTCCCGAATTCGCTCGCTTGCTACTTTTGGGGACACTCTATTCCCGACATCTTGCAACAACATTTTGTTCTTTATATTAGGACTGGTACCGACATCTCTCAACAATATTTTGTTCACAATCTTAATCGGTTCGTTATATTGATTGCCGTGCATACAGTGTCTCTTTAAGTTCAGTTGGTTGCAGGTCTTCTTTAAGAGAACCCTGCTGGCTTTACCCCAATCAAATCCTTTGTTAGACACCACGTGTTGGTCCCTCAGCGTTGTACCTGATATGGCCGTGGCTATCTTTTTTTCCAGCCAGGCTGCCCCTCGCTGCAGCAGGGACGCCATCTTGCCTCTGTCCTCGAGGTCAACTGTCTTGATCCTTCTCTCCCGTGATTCTGCCACAAAAGCTGGAAGAGTGCCTGTGAATTCGATCTTCCTCCCCAGGAGTACTGCCACTGGAGCCGGGAAGGTACTTTTAGGTTGTTCCGGTCGGATCATTGCCACACAGTCGTGATGGACGGTCTGTGCCTCAGGTGCTGCGCTGGTCTGTTCTCTGGTGCCTGGCCCAAGCGAAGGTGAGGATTTGCTCTGCCTCTGAGCACGGGGACCCTCAGGTCTCCCACCGCAGTGCCCTCTGGTGGACAGCCTCTGCCACAGGGGCAGGAAAACCCAATCTCCACCAGTTGCACCCTCTAGTGGTGCCAGCATAGTATATACACAGTGTAAACCTTATTGATAGTACATCAGGTAACAAGTCTCCATCTTATGCAACTATACAGTGACTACACAGAGAGTATATCTATAGTCTGCATATATAACATCCACGATCGTGCCCAGGGGGTTTGGGCGTTCGATCATGGGGAAGGGATCACCTTGGGGACCTGGGAGGAAGCAATCTACCTTCTCCTGGCCCACAAGCAATGCTGGAATCGCACTTACCTCTTTCACGCTGCAGTCCTCGGATACCTTTAGCTGCCAGGTGTCCTGTGACCTGGGAAACCCGGCCGGCCAGGGTTAAACAACAACTTGTATTTATATAGCGCCTTTAAGGTTGTGAAACGTCCCAAGGTGCTTCGCGGAGTATTATGAGATGAAACAATTTGACACCGTGCCGCATAAGTAGAGATTAGCGCAGGCGACCAAAATCTTGGTCAAAGAGGTAGGTTTTAAGGAGTGTCTTGAAGGAGGAAGGAGAGGCCAAGAGGTTTAGGCAGAGAGTTCCAGAACTAGGGGCCTAGGCAGCAGAAGACACGGCCACCGATGGTTGGACGATTATAATCAGGGATGCTCAAGAGGGCAGAATTAGTGCAGATATAGATTACGTTCCTTCATCGTTGGTCAAAATCCTGGAACTCCCCACCTAACAGCACAGTGGGAGCACCTTCACCACACACACTGCAATGGTTCACGGCCTACTCAAGGACAAATAGGGATGGGCAATAAACGTTGGCCTTGCTGGCAAGACCCATATCCCGAGAATGAATATTAAAATATCAATAAATAATGCCACGGCATTACTACCCATGATGCCATTCAGTGGGGTCTGAGAATATAGGTATGAGCGGTGCAGCACATTGAATCCTGATTTGCAAAATCAACCCTGTGCCCACCCTTTACTCAGGATGCCCCTCTGAAGTTCCAAGGAGAGCAGGTCAGGCAGAGGAGCAGGTCAGGCAGGGGATTGTTAATAGAGAAGAGCCACCTTGCATGCAGCAGCAACCTTGAGGCCAGTCCAGCCCAGCAGCAGGGATTCATCACTGAATCATCTGAAGCAAGGTCACCAGAGGCTCGAAAAATGGTGGCAACAGCACTGGAATAAATGATTCAGATATACTGTACAAGGCTGGTCCCAGTTGAAGCAGACGTCAGCTGAACGTTGACCATTGCAACAAGTTTGATTGTGTGAGCATTTCATAGTTGCAAAAGTGAGTATTTATTGCAGTCAAATATTTAAATGATCCTCGTTAATGACACCATGAATTAGGACACCAAGGCCCATAGTGCTGGTTAGATAGAAACATAGAAACATAGAAAATAGGTGCAGGAGTAGGCCATTCGGCCCATCGAGACTGCACCGCCATTCAATGAGTTCATGGCTGAACATGCAACTTCAGTACCCCATTCCTGCTTTCTCGCCATACCCCTTGATCCCCCTAGTAGTAAGGACGACATCTAACTCCTTTTTGAATATATTTAGTGAATTGGCCTCAATAACTTTCTGTGGTAGAACATTCCACAGGTTCACCACTCTCTGGGTGAAGAAGTTTCTCCTCATCTCGGTCCTAAATGGCTTACCCCTTATCCTTAGACTGTGACCCCTGGTTCTGGACTTCCCCAACATTGGGAACATTCTTCCTGCATCTAATCTGCCTAAAGCCATCAGAATTTTAAATGTTTCTATGAGATCCCCTCTCATTCTTCTGAACTCCAGTGAATACAAGCCCAGTTGATCCAGTCTTTCTTGATATGTCAGTCCCGCCATCCTGGGAATCAGTCTGGTGAACCTTCGCTGCACTCCCTCAATAGCAAGAATGTCCTTCCTCAAGTTAGGAGACCAAAACTGGACACAATACTCCAGGTGTGGCCTCACCAAGGCCCTGTACAACTGTAGCAACACCTCCCTGCCCCTGTACTCAAATCCCCTCGCTATGAAGGCCAACATGCCATTTGCTTTCTTAACCGCCTGCTGTACCTGCATGCCAACCTTCAATGACTGATGTACCATGACACCCAGGTCTCGTTGCACCTCCCCTTTTCCTAATCTGTCACCATTCAGATAATAGTCTGTCTCTCTGTTTTTACCACCAAAGTGGATAACCTCACATTTATCCACATTGTACTTCATCTGCCATGCATTTGCCCACTCACCTAACCTATCCAAGTCGCTCTGCAGCCTCATAGCATCCTCCTCGCAGCTCACACTGCCATCCAACTTAGTGTCATCCGCAAATTTGGAGATACTACATTTAATCCTCTCGTCTAAATCATTAATGTACAATGTAAACAGCTGGGGCCCCAGCACAGAACCTTGCGGTATCCCACTAGTCACTGCCTGCCATTCTGAAAAGTACCCATTTACTCCTCCTCTTTGCTTCCTGTCTGACAACCGGTTCTCAATCCATGTCAGCACACTACCCCCAATCCCATGTGCATTAACTTTGCACATTAATCTCTTGTGTGGGACCTTGTCGAAAGCCTTCTGAAAGTCCAAATATACCACATCAACTGGTTCTCCCTTGTCCACTCTACTGGAAACATCCTCAAAAAATTCCAGAAGATTTGTCAAGCATGATTTCCCTTTCACAAATCCATGCTGACTTGGACCTATCATGTCACTTCTTTCCAAATGCGCTGCTATGACATCCTTAATAATTGGTTCCATCATTTTATCCACTACTGATGTCAGGCTGACCGGTCTATAATTCCCTGTTTTCTCTCTCCCTCCTTTTTTAAAAAGATAGACTGAGACAGATGAGCTAAATCAGGCAGTAGTGATTTTAAAACATTTGTTCTTGGGATGTGGGCGTCGCTGGCAAGGCCAACATTTATTGCCCAACCCTAATTACCCTGAGAAGGTGGTGGTGAGCCATCTTCTTGAACTGCTGCAGTCCGTGTGGTGAAGGTACTCCTACAGGGAGGGAGTTCTAGGTTTTTAACCAAGCGACGATGAAGTAACAGCGATATATTTCCAAGTTAGGACTGGGTCTGACTTGGAGGTGGTGGTGTTCCATGTGTCTGCTGCCCTGGTCCTAAGTGATAGAGGTCGCGGGTTTGGGAGGTGCTGCTGAAGAAGCCATGGTGAGTTGCGATTTGAAGCTTGAAGTCGAGTAGCGAAGGAATAGACGTCTGAGGGAGGCAAGATCCCAGAGTGCAGGTGAACAAGATTTTACAGGCTCATGCCGTTCGCCCATAAGAAATAGGAGCAGGATTATGCCACTTGGCCCCTCGAGCCTGCACTGCCATTCAATAAGATCATGGCCGATCTGATCAGCGACTCAGTTCCACTTCCCTGCCCGCTCCCCATAACCCTTTATTCCCTTATGGCTCAAAAACCTGTCTATCTCCGCCTTACATATATTCAATGGCCCAGCCTCCAAACCCCCCCGGGACAGAGAATTCCGTGGAATTACAACCCTCTGAGAGAAGAAACTCCTGCACATCTCAGTTTGAAATGGACAGTCCCTTATTCTAAGACCATGTCCTCGAGTTTTAGTTTCCCCTGTGAGCGGAAATATCCTCTCTGCATCCACCTTGTTGAGCCCCCTGATTATCTTATATGTTTTGATAGGATCACCTCTCATTCTTCTGAACTCCAATGAGCTCAACCTACTCAACCTGTCTTCATAAGTCAACCCCCTCATCTCCGAAATCAACATGGTGAACCTTCTCTGAACAGCCTCCAATGCAAGAATATCCTTCCTTAAATATGGAGACCAAAACTGTACGCAGTACTCCAGGCATGACCTTACCAATATCCTGTGCAGTTGTAGCAGGACTTCTCTGCTTTTATACTCTATCCCCCTTGCAATAAAGGCCAACATTCCATTTGCCTTCCCGATTACTTGCTGTACCTGCATACTAATTTTTTTGTGTTTCATGCACAAGGACCCCAGGACCCTTTGTACTGCAAAATTTTGCAATAAGTTAATGTTTCAGTAATCAGACAGGACAATATTCTTATTTTTGTAGCCACACCTATTTCGCAGTGAGCATGAAGTCAGATGCAAAATTAGGCTTCCTCTATCCTGCCTCACTATTTCAGTTGATAATCTCCTTCTGTGAGACATTTCTTACAAGACCAATCTTTAAGGAAAGCTTTCCCATGGAATGATTTTCTATCTTCACTATTTTAAGTGGAATCACAAAAATGCTCGAACGGAACTTGTGTACTGTTTTTCTACGAGTTGGAATCAAAGACAATCTCCCTCCTTCTGTGGATTCAATGAGTGCGACTGCCAAAATTGTGTCAATTATTAATAAATCATGGTAATTTGTGCTGGAATTTCATGCTCACTGCGAAATAGGTTGAACCAAGCTCTTGCCACTTAAGGCCCTTAAGGGTACATGTTTTGAAGCTTTGCCCCATAACTTTCCAATGTGTGCTCGCTCCATGTGAGGTCCTATTGGAAGCTCAGGAACCCACATGGAGCTTAAATATTTGACTGCAATAAATACTCATTTTGCCCCCTTGGTTCCAGAAGCAGCCTATTGTCCCATCAGTCTGAGCAAGATTTAATCCCAAGATCTCAGAACTGAAAACGCTAAATCCATTTTGGGCTGTTTTTGCTCGTGCTAGCTGATGGCCTGTGGCATTGCTCATGGGTAGTCTGAGTGCACAGCACAGCTGGGATGTTTAGTTGCTTATCTGGCCTGTCTCTTCCAGACCGTTGCTCAGGTACACCCTGAGAGGAAATGGTGTGGAGACATTCTAAGATCAGTTTGTTGTTGGATGTTCCTCGAGAATGATAGCTGCTTGGCTCCTATTCTTGGGTAGGGACCAGGATCTTGAAGGTCAGAGAAAACAACAGAAAACAACTGGCTTTTTCGCTCATGTTGTGCACTTTTTTTTGCCCTGCAAGTTTGTTGAGTTGCGATTTGATGCTTAATACAAAGTGTGATGGACGAGTTAGACACAGGGCCCAGATCTTTACTGGAGTGGGATTTCCGAGCGAGGTGGAGGAGCCGTAGTCTGGAAGTCTGGGTTTCCCCAAATGCCACGTGGAGTTTTAACTCCACAGGGTGCATGGTTTCTTTCAGCAGGTTTCCCACCCCGGAAGCGACTGACTGACAGGCTTGGCTCTCTGTCAAGTGGGGAAGGCTGCGGAAGGATCCACGGCCCAGGAGTAGGTAGGTATTGATACGTCCTTACTACACAGTATAAATGCACACGACGCCCATGCTCGAGAGAAGGTCAGTCTGTGACCTGTCCTTTATTCCTTAGCACTCAAGTGATGAAGGTGGGTGGAGCTTCCCCTTTTATACCTGAAGGTCCAGGTTAGGAGTGTCTCCCACCTAGTGCTCAGTGTTCTCACGGTGTACAATTTAGGTCAGTTTATACATGGGTTACAATGACAGTTGAATACATGACATCACCTCCCCCCCCAAAGTCTTATTGGGATCACAGGTTGAGTCTCTCTGGTGGTTTACGCTCCCTTGTAGAGCGCCTGAGTTGGGGCTCCGGTTGTTGGGCGCTGGCCTGAGTGTCTGCTGTTTGCAGTGCCTCAGGCCTGTCCGGACTGCCCACAGTGACTGGGCTTTCCTCCCTTTGGTTCCTGTGTTCTGTCACCTGTGGTGGAGTGAACTCTATATCGTGTTCTTCCTCTGCTTCTTCTATGGGGTTGCTGAACCTCCTTTTTGTTTGATCCACATGTTTGCGGCAGATTTGTCCATTGGTAAGTTTAACTACCAGAATCCTATTTCCCTCTTTGGCAACCACAGTGCCTGCGAGCCATTTGGGCCCTGCAGCGTAGTTGAGGACAAAAACAGAATCATTTACATCAATACATCGCGCCCTCGCATTCCTGTCATGGTAGTCATATTGTGACTGGCGCCTGCTCTCGACAATTTCTTTCATGGTGGGGTGTATAAGGGATAATCAGGTTTTGAGTGTCCTTTTCATTAGTAGCTCTGCGGGTGGAACCCCTGTGAGCAAGTGTGGTCGGGATCTATAGGCCAACAGGAGGCGTGATAAGCGGCATTGTAGGGAACCCCCTTGGAATCTGAGCATCCCCTGTTTGATTATCTGCACTGCTCGTTCTGCCTGGCCGTTTGAGGCCGGCTTGAACGGTGCCGTTCCAACATGGTTAATTCCATTGCCTGCCATGAAGTCCTGGAATTCAGTGCTTGTGAAGCACGGGCCATTGTCGCTGACCAAGATGTCCGGTAGACCGTGGGTGGCAAACATTGCCCGTAGACGTTCTACCGTGGCAGAGGATGTGCTTGAATTTAAAATGTCACACTCGATCCATTTGGAGTAGGCGTCTACTACAACCAAAAACATTTTCCCCATGAAAGGACCTGCGTAGTCCACATGGATGCGTGACCAAGGCTTGGTGGGCCATGGCCAGGGGCTAAGGGGGGCTTCCCTGGACGCATGGCCCAGCTGGGCACACGTGTTGCACCTGCGAACACAAAGTTCCAGATCTGCGTCTATCCCTGGCCACCAAACGTGTGACCTGGCAATTGCCTTCATCGTGACAATGCCCGGGTGCCCATTGTGGAGTTCTCTGATGAACACCTCTCTGCCCATCTGGGGCATGGCTACGCGGTTTCCCCACAGTAGGCAATCGGCCTGAATCGAGAGTTCATCCTTGCGCCTGTGAAACGGTTTAAATTTCTCAGGGCATGCCCTGTACGTGGCTGCCCAGTCCCCATTCAGGACACATTTCTTGACGAGAGACAATAGCGGGTCTCTATTTGTCCAGACTTTAATCTGACGGGCTGTCACGGGTGAGCCTTCGCTTCCGAAAGCTTCAATAGCCATGACCATCTCAGCACCATGCTCGGTAGCCCCCTCAGTGGTGGCTAGTGGGAGCCTGCTGAGTGCATCGGCGCAGTTTTCGGTGCCCGGTCTGTGCCGAATTGTGTAGTCATAGGCAGCTAACGTGAGTGCCCACCTCTGTATGCGGGCCGATGCGTTTGCATTTATGGCCTTGTTGTCGGCCAAAACGGACGTTAGGGGTTTGTGATCTGTCTCCAGCTCAAATTTCCTGCCAAACAGGTACTGGTGCATTTTCTTTACCGCATATACACATGCGAGCGCCTCCTTTTCTACCATCCCGTAGCCTCTTTCTGCCTGGGACAGACTCCTGGAGGCATAAGCTACCGGCTGTAACTGACCCTTGGCATTGACATGCTGCAACACACACCCGACACCATAGGACGACGCATCGCACGTTAACACAAGTTTCTTACATGGGTCATATAGCGTTAACAGATTGTTGGAACATAACAAATTGCGTGCTCTATTAAAAGCCCTTTCCTGGCTGTCCCCCCAGACCCATTCGCGACCTTTGCGTAGGAGCACGTGTAGCGGCTCTAGCAGCGTGCTCAATTTGGGAAGAAAGTTACCAAAATAGTTCAGGAGCCCCAGGAACGAATGCAGCTCCGTCGTGTTACGGGGTCTGGGTGCTCTCTGGATCGCTTCCGTCTTGGACGCAGTAGGGCTGATCCCGTCTGCTGCTACCCTCATCCCCAGGAATTCTACCTCTGGAGCGAGGAAGACGCACTTCACCTTTTTCAGTCGCAGACCTACCCGGTCCAGTCTGCGTAGCACCTCCTCCAGGTTGTGGAGGTGTTCTTCAGTATCGTAACCCGTAATGAGGATGTCGTCCTGAAAAACCACCGTCCCTGGAATCGACTTGAGGAGGCTTTCCATATTTTGTTGAAAGATCGCGGCGGCCGAGCGAATCCCGAACGGACATCTGTTGTACTCAAACAACCCCTTGTGTGTCGTGATGGTGGTCAGCTTCTTCGACTCACTCGCCAGCTCCTGGGTCATGTAAGCTGAGGTCAGGTCCAATTTTGAAAAAAGTTTGCCACCGGATAGCGTCGCAAAGAGGTCCTTCGCTCTCGGTAGCGGGTACTGGTCTTGGAGTGACACCCGATTGATGGTGGCCTTGTAATCACCACATATCCTGATCGACCCATCCGCCTTGAGCACCGGCACAATCGGGCTCGCCCAGTCACTGAATTCAACTGGCGAGATGATGCCTTCTCTCAACAGGCGGTCCAATTCGCCTTCTATCTTTTCCCGCATCACATACGGCACCGCTCTGGCCTTGTGGTGTACTGGTCTGGCGTCCGGGTTTATGTGAATCACTACCTTGGCCCCCATGAAAGTGCCGATGCCGGGTTGAAATAATGAGTCAAATTTGTCCAGGACCTGTGAGCATGATACTCGCTCCACAGAGGAGATTGCATTGACATCGCCCCATTTCCAGTTCATGACAGCAAGCCAACTCCTCCCCAGTAGTGCGGGACCATCCCCTAGGACAATCCAGAGTGGCAACCTGTTCTCCGAATCTTTGTGGGTCACGACTACCGTGGCGCTGCCTAGCACCGGAATGATCTGCTTTGTGTAAGTCTGTAGCTGTGCGTCAATCGCCGATAATTTTGGCCTCCTGGCCTTGGATGCCCACAACTTTTCGAACTGTTTGATACCTATCAGGGACTGGCTGGCACCCGTGTCTAACTCCATTGATACTGGGATGCCATTGAGGAGCACTTTCATCATTATCGGTGGCGTCCTGGTGTATGAACTGTATACGTGCTCCACATGAACTCGCTGAACTTCAACTTCCAGCGATTTCCCCCAGTGTCCATTTCTGCAATTTCTGCAAGTATTTTGCTCATCTCTGCAAACTCCGGCTGAATGTATGCCTCCACGCCTCCAGCATGAGTTGCGGTTTGAAACAAAAGGTCCCTTGCCAGTCGATCGTCCCTGACTGCCCCTGTTATTGTCCTTGAGTGCGCCATTAACAGGTGTTGATGGCCCCATTACTGGCCGCATTGTCCCTTGCAATGGCGTGAATCGCTGTTCAGCTTGCCATTGTCTCTGTCGAACTCCCCCTCTGGGTTCGACTACATGTTGGGGCATGCCTGACTGCCCTTGTCTGCCTGGAGAACTGTGTGCTGCTTTAACAATGTTGGATTTCTGTCCCAACCATTCCTTAACACAGTACCTCTCGTCTGTTCTGCTAGTGGCCATGCTCGTGTGGTTTAAATCCCAGTTTCTTGTCGCCATTGATACGTCCTTACTACACAGTATAAATGCACACGAGGCCCATGCTTGAGAGAAGCCCACTCTGTGACCTGTCCTTTATTCCTTAGCACTCAAGTGATGAAGGTGGGTGGAGCTTCCCCTTTTATACCTGAAGGTCCAGGTTAGGAGTGTCTCCCACCTAGTGGTCAGTGTTCTCACAGTGTACAACTTAGGTCAGTTCATACATGGGTTACAATGCTGGTTGAATACATGACAGGTTTCCTGCTGCTGGAGCAGAGGTAGCGAGGGCAAAGGTAGGGGGGTGCGGGCGGGGGCGCGTGGAATGTGTGGTAGCAGCGTGGCTTGAAGAGTTGGGGTAATTACCAGGGGTCGGATAGAGGTCAGAGGCAGTGATGGAGGGTCGTGGGGCATTGGATTGTGGTGGGGTGCGGGAGGTAGCAGGGTGTGGGGGGGGGGGGGGGGGGGGGCGGAGGTGGCAGGTGGGATCGGTGAACAAAAGGGGAGGGAAGGAAGCAGCTTACCTTGGGGACCTGGGAGGAAACACTACCTTTTCCTGGCCCACAAACAATGCTGGAAAAGCACTTACCTCTTCCACACTGCAGTCTTGTGGCCTTGGAAACCCAGCCAGCCAGGGTTAAACAACAACTTGTATTTATGTAGCGCCTTTAACATAGTGAAACATTCCAAGCCGCTTCACAAGACTATTATGAAATGAAACAATTTGACACCGAGTCGAGTAAGTAGAGATTAGCGCAGGTGACCAAAAGCTTGGTCAAAGAGGTAGGTTTTAAGGAGCGTCTTAAAGGAGGAAGGAGAGGCCAAGAGGTTTCGGCAGAGAGTTCCAGAGCTTGGGGCCTAGGCAGCAGAAGACACGGCCACCGATAGTTGGACGATTATAATCAGGGATGCTCAAGAGGGCAGAATTAGTGCAGATATAGATTACGTTCCTTCATCGTTGTGGGTCAAAATCCTGGAACTCCCCACCTAACAGCACAGTGGGAGCACCTTCACCACACACACTGCAATGGTTCACGGCCTGCTCAAGGACAAATAGGGATGGGCAATAAACGTTGGCCTTGCTGGCGAGACCCATATCCCGAGAATGAATATTAAAATATCAATAAATAATGCCACGGCTTTACTACCCATGATGCCATTCAGTGGGGTCTGAGAATATAGGTATGAGCGGTGCAGCACATTGAATCCTGATTTGCAAAATCAACCCTGTGCCCACCCTTTACTCAGGATGCCCCTATGAAGTTCCAAGGAGAGCAGGTCAGGCAGAGGAGCAGGTCAGGCAGGGGATTGTTAATAGAGAAGAGCCACCTTGCATGCAGCAGCAACCTTGAGGCCAGTCCAGCCCAGCAGCAGGGATTCATCACTGAATCATCTGCAGCAAGGTCACCAGAGGCTCGAAAAATGGTAGCAACAGCCCTGGAATAAATGATTCAGATATACTGTACAAGGCTGTGTCCCAGTTGAAGCAGACGTCAGCTGAACGTTGACCATTGCAACAAGATTGATTGTGTGAGCATTTCATAGTTGCAAAAGTGAGTATTTATTGCAGTCAAATATTTAAATGATCCTCGTTAACGACACCATGAATTAGGACACCAAGGCCCATAGTGCTGGTTAGATAGAGTAAGACAGATGAGCTAAATCAGGCGGTAGTGATTTTAAAACATTTGTTCTTGGGATGTGGCCGTCACTGGCAAGGCCAACATTTTTTGCCCATTTCTAGTTGCCCTGAGAAGATGGTGATGGGCCATCCTCTTGAACCATTCTTGTGGTGTCAAGTATGGATTTTTTTTATCTTTCATTCACGGGATGTGGGCGTTGCTGGCAAAGCCAACATTTATTGCCCTTCCCTAGTTGCCCTCGAGAAGGTGGTGATGAGTCATCATCTTGAACCGCTGCAGTCCGTGTGGTGAAGATACTTCCACAGTGCTGTTAGGGAGGGAGTTCTAGGTTTTTAACCAAGCAACGATGAAGTAACGGCGATATATTTCCAAGTCAGGACTGGGCGTGACTTGGAGGTGGTGGTGTTCCATGTGTCTGCTGCCCTGATCCTAAGTGGTAGAGGTCGCGGGTTTGGGAGGTGCTGCTGAAGAAGCCATGGTGAGTTGCGATGTGAAGCTTGAAGTCGAGAAGCGAAGGAAGAGACATCTGAGGGAGGCAAGATTCCAGAGTGCAGGTGAACAGGATTTTACAGGCTGATGCAGTTCGCCAATAAGTTAATGTTTCAGGAACCTTCAGAGAAGGTTCACTCGGTTGATTCCAGGGATGACGGGGTTGACTTATGAGGAAAGGTTGAGTAAGTTGGGCCTCTACTCAATGGAATTCAGAAGAATGAGAGGTGATCTTATCAAAACATATAAGATTATGAGGAGGCTCGACAAGGTGGATGCAGAGAGGATGTTTCCACTGATGGGGGAGACTAGAACTAGAGGGCATGATCATAGAATAAGGGGCTGCCCATTTAAAACAGAGATGAGGAGAAATTTCTTCTCTGAGGGTTGTAAATCTGTGGAATTCGCTGCCTCAGAGAGCTGTGGAATCTGAGACATTGAATAAATTTAAGACAGAAACAGACAGTTTCTTAAACGATAAGGGGATAAGGGGTTATGGGGAGCGGGCAGGGAAGTGGAGCTGAGTCCATGATCGGGTCAGCCATGATCTTATTGAATGGCGGAGCAGGCTCGAGGGGCCAAATGGCCTACTCCTACTCCTATTTCTTATTATTATTCTTGTTAATCAGTAAGGACAATATTCCTATTTTTGTAGCCAGTATCAATACCAGGTCAGATGCAAAATTAGGCTCCCTCCATCCTGCCCTACTATTTCAGTTGACAATCTCCTACTGTGAGACATTTCTTACAAGACCAATCTTTAAGGAAAGCTTTCCCATGGAATGATTTTCTATCTTCACTATTTCAAGTGAAATCGCAAAAATGCTCTAACGGAACTTGTGTACTGTTTTTCTACTAGTAGGATTCAAAGACAATCTTCATCCTTCAGTGGATTCAATGAGTGCGACTGCCAAAATTGTGTCAATTATTAATAAATAATGGCAATTTGTGGTGGCATCTCATGCTCACTGTGAACTAGGTGGAAAGAGGTTCTTGCCACTTAAGGCCCTTAAGGGTACATTTTGTCAATTATTAATAAGTCATGGCAATTTGTGCTGGAACTTCATCTCACTGCGAAATACGTTGAACCAAGCTCTTGCCACTTAAGGCCCTTGAGGGTACATGTTTTGAAGCTTTGCTGCACAACTTTCCAATGTGTGCTCGCTCCATGTGAGGTCCTATTGGAAGCTCAGGAACCCACATGGAGCTTAAATATTTGACTGCAATAAATACTCATTTTGCCCCCTTGGTTCCAGAAGCAGCCTATTGTCCCATCAGTCTGAGCAAGATTCAATCCCAAGATCTCAGAACTGAAAACGCTGAATCCATTTTGGGCTGCTTTTGCTCGTGCTAGCTGACGACATGTGGCATTGCTCATGGGTAGTCTGAGGGCACAGCACAGCTGGGATGTTTAGCTGCATATCTGGCCTGTCCCTTCCAGACCGTTGCTCAGGTACACCCTGTGAGGAAATGGTGTGGAGACATTCTAAGATCAGTTTGCTGTTGGAAGTTTCTCGAGAATGATAGCTGCTTGGCTCCTGTTCTGAGGTGGAGGGTCGTGGGGCGTTAGATTGTCGGGGGGTGATTGGTGATTGCGGGGGGAGGGGTTGGCGATCACGGAGAAACACGATTGCGCCCAGGGGGCTGGTGGGGGGGGGTCCGATCACGGGGAAGGAAACAGTTTACCTTGGGGAGTTGGGAGGAAGCACTCTACCTTCTCCTGGCCCACAAGCAATGCTGGAATCGCACTTACCTCTTCCACACTGCAGCCCTCGCCTACCTTTAGCTGCCAGGTGTCCTGTGGCCTGGGAAACTCGGCCGGCCAGGGTTAAACAATTTGTATTTATATAGCGCCTTTAATGTAGTGAAACATCCCACGGCGCTTCACAGGAGTATTGTGGGATAAAACAGTTTGGCACCGAGCCGCATAATTAGAAATTAACGCAGGTGACCAAAAGGTTGATCAAAGAGGTAAGTTTTAAAGAGCTGTCTTGAAGGCGGAAAGAGAGGTAGAGATTTAGGCAGGGAGTGCCAGAGCTTGGGGCCTCGGCAACAGAAGACACAGCCACCGATGGTTGAGCGATTATAATCAGGGATTAATCAGAATTAGAGGAGCGCAGACATTTGGGGGGGGTTCGTGGGGGCGGTGGGCTGGAGGAGATTACAGAGATACGGAGCTAGAAGAGAGATAAAATATGAGGCATGCAGACTCATTAAAATATATAAATGAACAACTTGCCTCCTGGGAGCGGGATGCTTGTCTGCCCTGCGTCCTGTCTCCATTAAAACTGGAAGTGCGTGGGTTCGAAGTGGGTTGGTTTTGGGTTTGAAATTTAAAAATGTTGACATCCCTCCCTACCCAAACCCAAGTGGGGGGGGGGGGGTTAAAATTCCCCTCAAGATCCTTTTCAAAGCAGCCAAGCAAGGCAGCCAGCATCAGTAAGGATAGGGAGCATTAAACTCTGAAGTTCTTACGGCAGTGATAACAAGTTTTTACTTGACAAAAAAAACCGCAGCCAATATTACTATTTCACTCAAAGTCATGTTACAGTTTGCTGTCTGATGTAAAATGTTAACAGCTACCACTTGCATCTATATAACGCCTTTAACGCAGTAAAATGTCCCAGGGCATTTCACAGGAGTGTTATCAAACAACATTTGTCACCCAAGCCATGTAATGGGATATTCGAGTAGAGCTTGGTCAAAGTGGTGGGTTTTAAGGAGCATTTTGAAGGAGGAAAGAGAGGTGGAAAGATTTAGGGAGGGAATTCTCGAGCTTCAGGCCTCGGCAGCTGAAGGCATGGCCACCAAGTATGTTGTAGAGATTGGGGTCTTCATTCCTGATTTTCTTCAGTATTGATCTATGATGCTGATAATTGTGAAACTTGGCTGTAGTCAAAGAGTCTCCTGCCATGGCCCAGGCCCTCTGTCAGCTGATGGAGGTGCTTCCCAACCCACTACTGATAGCAACAGTGGGGGAAAAACAAGCAATCGTTGCTTTTATCTCTTAAGTACCTTAACATTCACAACCCATGAAGTTGTAGTAGCTGCAGCGAAATGAGATTGTGACATGAGTGACAACGCTTTAAAATTACTGAGTTGGTTGTGAAGTGCTTCGGACATCCCGAAGCCATGAAAATAAGAAAGACTTGCATTTATATAGCGCCTTTCACGACCAGCGGATGTCTCAAAGCACTTTACAGCCAATGAAGTACTTTTGGAGTGTAGTCACTGTTGGAATGTAGGAAACACAGCAGCCAACTTGTGCACAGCAAGCTCCCACAAACAGCAATGTGATAATGACCAGATAATCTGTTTTTGTTAGGTTGATTGAGAGATAAATATTGGCCAGGATAACGCCCCTGCTCCTCTTCGGAATAGTGCCATGGGATCTTTTACGTCCACCTGAGAGGGCAGACGGGGCCTTGGTTTAACGTCTCATCCAAAAGCTGGCACCTCCGACGGTGTAGCGCTCTCTCAGCACTGCACTGGAGTGTCAGCCTAGATTTACGTGCTCAAGTCCTTGCAGTGGGACTTGAACCCATAACCTTCTGACTCAGAGGCAAGTGGGTGACTCGCTGAGCCACGGCTGAAAGGCAGGTTCTTTCCTTTTTTCCTTAGCGTGATGAGTGATGCTTCCCGCTGGCACTGTGAATGTGGACAATCAGCCCCACGTGGAGTGCCGACCAGAGCTTCCAGCACAATGACGCCAGGTTTCCAGAGAACTTCAATGATTCCACAGGACTGACCTTTCAACTAGAGTCAGACAAGGCAGCACAACTCAGTGGCTATTTCCATTCTGAGGTCACAGACATGCTCCCCTGACTCTGTCTGGGTTCTGTGGAGCCTACCTTTTCCTTTCAGCCCATTGTCTATGCAGTAAATTTGCATAAACATCATGGAAACTCTATTCCACTTGCTACACTGCCAATCATTTGTTAGGTAAGGGTTTTTAGGGATATGGAACCAAGGCGGGTAAATGGAGTTGAGATACAGGTCAGCCAAGTCTAATTGAATGGCGGAACATGCTCGAGGGGCTGAATGGCCTCCTCCTGTTGCTATGTTCTTCGAGGGCAAGCTGGAAGGATGGATGCTGTGATGATGTCCATTCCAAAACTGATTATTGGACCGTGTTTTGTACTGTTACCTTACAATCCCACTGCCTGGCTCTCTTGGAGAGCGAGGTGGGATGGGGGAATGGAATTCCTGTACATCCTCGGGAAGCAGCCAAGATCCAGAATAGCTCGTATAGCCCACTGACCCAACGGTTGCTGCTGGCAACCACACACCGTGTCCACAAGCCCTGACCCACCTGCAAACTGGTAACATTCTGAATTCATCTCTGGATCGGGCTCATTTCTGTCGAGCTTCCCAGCCCCCCCACTTCCTCCTGGTCTGGAACGATCCTCATCATGCTCAGACCAGTGGTCATGTTAAGAACGTCAGGCAGAGTGAGATGCCCTTGCTGGACTGCCCCATCCAGTTTTGACTCAGAGGATCGGCATTTAGATGTAATATTCTGCATTCATATCCAGCTAGTGGATTCATAAGATGCAGACGTACTCCCGTGTGTGCCTGATGCCAAGCTCTGTCAGGATCTATGGAGCCGGTGCTACCTTGCAGCTCTCCTGTGCCGATGCAATAAATTCACACAAATATCCTGGAAATTATTACCATTTGCCGCACTGCCACTGTTTCAATTGCAGTTGAGACGAAGGCAGAGGACCTGAGGTGTTGTATTAGCAGTAATCAGAGAGCATGATCAGTGGAAGTTTATTCTGCAACAGATAGGAGTTATTAATTGGTTTGAACAAGCCTGTTGTGGCAAAACAAAACCTGGTAAGGACTTCTTTGTTTCATTTTAAAGCGGGTGGAAAACTTTGTTCTGTGCAAATTGATAGTTATCAGTGTTAGGTCAAATTTGCAGTGTTCCCCACAGGGTTTAACACCATGCAGTGACCACCAGCTGGAAATTGGAATGGGGAAACAGGCTCCCAGATTAATGACTATTACAAAAAACAACAAACTATTATATATATGTGTCAGATGTCTTTTCATTGCATCCAAGTTGAAAATGATTGAGTGGCTTTTTGCGAGGATCTCGCCTTGAGGATAGTAGAATGTCTCCCAAGTGATTTTACCGCACCTTATTTTTAACCCTTTCCGTACAGAATTCCTTTGTGTGGCTTCTGCGTGTGAAACAAATGTGGCCAGCAGGGAAACTTACCTTTTAAAACAAAACGTAAGACGCATGTACTTCTAAAATTCAGGACACTGCCACGGTTTAATTCAGCTTTAGGGCTAAGTTCAAAATTGGAATTGCTTCAAGTAAATGTCACAGTGATAAGAATGATGATACTGCATTTGTTTTCAGTAAATGAGTTTTTGGAAATGACTTGCAGAGCTAGTTAGACATGCTCCGTCTGAAAGTAACCTTTGTTTTTAACATTTTCTGAGGTCTCGGCGCATTTGCTGAAATGCTGGCGGGAACTGAAGCCGTGAAAGTGAGGACCAAAGGGGAATTGTCCTCTGGTCCCCATCAATAGAAATTTCCCCTGTACAAGACCCAACTTCCAGCATGGGTTTCTCAACACACGTCCATAGCGCATGTTGTTGGTGTGCTATGATCTGACAGAATGGCGGAACTCACCCGATTGCTGAATGGCCGACTGCCATTCCTATGTTCCTATGATGTCACTGCTCTGCTGACTGCACGTTGCAGCAATGAAGGTTGAGTAGTCTACCTTCAGAGCTCCCAGGGCAGAACATCAACCACCAAGACTTCTATCCTCTGCCCGATTTTATGCCCATTAATTTTTAAAATCTTGGGCCTATGCATTGGGCATGTCTCCAAGTCCCCTAGCTCTGCACTAGGTGTCAAAGGTGAAAACTTACTGCTATATTTTCATTTCATTAAAGTGAGGGGCTTCACATATACCAAACCTCAGAGATGCTGACTTCCCAAGTGTTGCTGGATCCCTTCAGAAAGAACTTGTATTTATATAAAGCCTTTCATATCCTTAGGACATCCCAAAGTGTGTCCACAGCCATGAATTACCTTTGAAATGTAGTCACTATGGTTATGGAGGCAAAGCAGCTGCTAATTTGCACACAGCTAATCTTTTTTTGTGGTATAGATTGAGGGATAAACCTTCGCCAGTTCACCGGGACAATTTTCCGACTGTTCTTCAAAGAGTGCCATGAATCTTTCACATCCACCTGAGCAGGAAGATTGTTTAACATCAAATGTGACAATGCAACACTCTCTCAGTACTCCAACCAACATGAAGATGGTAATGATGGAAGTTTGGAGCCAAAGCTTCCACGGCAGCAGTTGGAACATTCATGTGAGATGTTCTTACTGTGTCTATGATGCACGTAACTGAGGTGTCCGCTGCAGATATTGCTGGTGTGTTGCACGTGATAGTGGATTGCAGTGCAGAGACTCCCGGAACAAGCACTCTACTCCGAGCTCCGTCGCGGCAAGCGAGTCCCAGGAGGGCAGAGAAAACGCTTCAAGGACACGCTCAAAGCCGCCTTGGCAAAATGTAACATCCCCACCGATTCTTGGGAATCCCTGGCCCAAGACCGCTCAAAGTGGAGGAGAAAGCATTTGAGAAGATGCCGAATGCTTCGAGTTTCTTCGTCGGGAGCACACGGAAGCCAAGCAAAAACAGCGGCAAGAGCGTACGACAAACCAAGCCCCCCACCCACCCCTCCCTTCAACCAACACCTGCCCGACCTGTGACAGAGACTGTAGATAGCGTATTGAACTCATCAGTCACCTTAGAACTCATAGTGTGGAAGCAAGTCATCCTCGACTCCGGGGGACTGCCTAAGAAGAAGAGGAATGTTGGTTCAAACTAACTGTTGATTGTATGTAGATAAATGACTTAAAAATAATTTTGTAACTTTAATAAAATTAAAGCGTTCAAAGAGAATGCAAAAGAAACCATGTTGTTTTTAAATGTCCCGATCATATTTCTTCCGGGTTGCTCACATCAGTGTCCTGGAGATGAGTCTTTCATTCCTGGAGAGTCGAGGACAATCCTGGCACGTTCACAACCCTGCCTACTACTCATGGATTCTTTGATACCAGTGAAGCAGTTCACCAGGTGCCCTACAAGCAGTAAAGGATCACCATCTATCTCAGCTTTGTTAGTTGGCATCATACAATGGCTCTGGAACAATGCTGTTCTGTTTTTGTTCTCAGGAATCACTTATTTCAAGAAATCCATGCAATTTTGGCCACTGGTTGGAAACGACAGTGAAAAACGGATTTTTCTCCTTTTTTGAAAGAAGGAGAATATGGTCCATGTAAACTCCTGACACTTGGGAATTGGTATCTTTTTTGCATTTGCCAGTCCTGGATGAAGAGCCAAGGTTCACAATGCAAGGTTGGAAGAAGTGACCGAGAAGATGAGATTAATCAGAAAATAATGGTTAGGCGATGCCAAGTTTAGGTGAGAGATTGTTGGTAGAGGAGACTGAGAGAGATATAGTGTCCCACAAGTCCGGGCAGATAGAGAATTGGATTGGGAGATAGTGACGGATCCCATCATTTATTCCTACAGCTAGTTACACCTTCTGAAGTTTCCTAATCTTTAAATACAGCAGCTTTGATTAGCCACAGTGTAGGAGATGCACTGCACCTTTAACCGGAGAGGTGTACCCAGGTCTCAAGTCCAGAGACTTGAGTTCAAAAATTTAGGCTGGCATTCCAGTGAAGTAATGTCTGCTGCACGTTAAACCAAGGCCCCCGCGCTATTTCGAAGACGAGGAGGGAGTTACTTCTGGTGTGAGGGCCAATATTATTCCCTCAATCTACATCACTAGAACAGATTATCTGGTCATTATCACATTGTTGCTTGTGGGAGCTTTCTGTTCGTAAATTGGCTGCCGTGTTTCCTACATTACAACAGTGACTACACTTCATTGGCTGTGAAGCGCTTTGGGACGGCTCGAGGGTGTGAAAGGTGCTATATAAATGCAAGTCTTTTTTTTTCATATCCTGAATATTTCTGTAATCCAGCTCCTGGCTTGTGCCAGGATGGGGGAACAGAAAGAGGAACGCAGCCTGAGATGTCTGGAGCCTCCCCTCCCAGCTACCAGCATCGGGCTCTTCTGTCTGCTGCAGGGGAGCAGAAGGTGGGATAGGGGTGGAGGTCCCAGCGCCAGCCCCAATGCTGGGATTCTTCAGGCGCCCCTTTGCTTGGATGCCCAGCAATCTGACGGTGTGGAAATGAGACCAGGCACCCTCCTCCCATTTTCTACGGTTGTCATGGCTACTCGGCTGCAGGCTTAGTTTAAGTGCTAATGGGGAAGGCCTGGAAATGCTGAGGCTGTGTCGTGGGGGTGGAGACCTAACATAAAGGGTCTCTACCAATGTTCCCTCGAATTTTTTTCCTGTGCATAGCCGCGCATGTGCGGTATCGTCCAACGGCAGCAGCTGGTGAGCGACCTGCGCGGGACCAATTGGCCCGTGCACCTTCGGGCGAACCTTGGTCTCTACCCCGCTTCGCTGCCCCTTGGAACTGGGCATTCCCCGAGCGCTGAAAGGGGAAAATCTTCCCTTGACATGGTGACAAAATGCCCCTCATTTCTCGGCTAACTGAGCAATAAAAGACAGGTTAATGCCGTTGCATCTGCTGGTGAAGTCACCAAGTTGTGCTAAGCGCACCAATCCAGGAAATCTAAGCGGCAGAAATTTGTCCTATTTTGACACCTCTGTGTAAATAGAGCCATTGAGGCAAATATAAAAATACAGCGGTTGCTTTAAAAAGCCGTCAGAGTGTGAAAGTTGGTTCGAGAATATGACCAGTGAATGATGTATAAATACTTTGTGATGCTGGATCCTGTTGTTTTGGATTACTACCAGTTGGTAAGCCATCATTTCATTATGCCAAATATTGAACACTTGGTGAACACACAGGCTTTTTATATATATACCTTTTATATATATATATATATATATCTTTATGCAAATCTATGCAAATAGCTATGTGCAGATTACAAACGGCTGCAGGCAATACCACTTGTGTGTGACTGTTGATCACTGCCGATTACCCGCCTGTTTCGAGCATTTAAGGTGAATGAACAGGGTAAGCTAATTACTGGAGAGCATCTCCAGGGCATTTGATTAAAATTCATTATTTTAATCATGTCTGACTGATCGGTGCGGCCATTTTAGAAATATTGGCTGAGCAATTCAACTTACAAACATACGAACAATAATGGACGGGAAAAGACCCTCTGGTCCATCCAGCCTGTCCCTTACAATTGTGATACCTTGTGCCTGACGATACATATACACTCCCTGCCGAAAATTCAACTTGGAAACAATGGGCCCCGAAATTGGTGGAAGCTAAGTTCCCCCCAAGTGCCACCCAAAGGATCGCTGAAATCCTGGCGGAAGTTTCATGGAAAAATCTTGCAAAGACTGCCCAGCGGCAAAAGCGGGACTTATGAACTGAATCTGGGCGGCAGCAGGCGGGAGCTGCCATTCGCGGCGTAAAATGCGATCCTCGGCAAAGTACCGCGGAGGATTGAGTCGGGCACAGGGAGCGGAGGGACTGATAGAATTAAACATTTTCAAAAAATGAAAAAAAAATCACTAGAAATCCTTTAGAGGACCCCATTTACCTGAATCCCCGCAAAGAAAAAGTATGAAAAGGAGTGGACTAACCCTTTTTTGCAGGTCTTCATACTTACCGTTGAGATTAGACCTGCCTCCACACGGCGATCTTTTCCCCTGCTGCAGGGGAGGACCGTCCAGATCAAA
Organism: Pristiophorus japonicus; assembly: GCF_044704955.1. Classification (NCBI taxonomy): domain Eukaryota; kingdom Metazoa; phylum Chordata; class Chondrichthyes; family Pristiophoridae; genus Pristiophorus; species Pristiophorus japonicus. The sequence goes on from NC_091997.1 coordinate 3,895,462, forward strand.
CTAGCAGCTTGACGGGCGGGTGGACACTTAACGCGCGTTGCACGCCCCAGCGATGTGAGCGTGCAGTTCCCAGCGGTCTTCTCTCCCCACCGGCGGGAAGCCTCCACCAAACTCGCTCGGAGGGGAGACCGCCCAGAAAACTCATCGGCAACGGGCAGTAAGTCCACCAAGTTCGGGGCTATGGCCCTCGAGAAGGTGGTGGTGAGCCGCCATCTTAAACACAACAGAGTAGCTCGCTAGGCTATTTTGGAGGGCAGTTAAGAGTCAACCACATTGCTGTGGGTCTGGAGTCACATATAGGCCAGACCGGGTAAGGACGGCAGATTTGCTTCCCTAGATGGGGTTTTTAACGACAATCCAGTAGTTTCATGGTCACCATTAGTTATTCTAGTTTTTTATTCAGATTTATTTAATTAACTGAATTTAAATTCCCCAGCTGCCGTTGTGCGATTTGAACTCATGTCTCAGGTTATGAGTGCAGGTTTCTCGATTACTGGTCCGGTACACAAACATAACCACTCTGCTACCGTACCTACATTCTGTCTTCTTACTCATCCCCAATTTTAATTAATCATCATCGAAATCGAGGAAGACTTGCTTCCACTCTAAAAGTGAGTTCTTAAGTGACTGAACAGTCCAATTCGGGAATTACAGTCTCTGGGACAGACAGTGGTTGAAGGAAAGGGTGGGTGGGGAGTCTGGTTTGCCGCACGCACCTTCCGCTGCCTGCGCTTGTTTTCTGCACGCTCTCGGCGACGAGACTCGAGGTGCTCAGCGCCCTCCCGGATACACTTCCTCCACTTAGGGCGGTCTTTGGCCAGGGACTCCCAGGTGTCGGTGGGGATGTTGCATTTTATCAAGGAGGCTTTGAGGATGTCTTTGAAACATTTCCTCTGCCCACCTGGGGCTCGCTTGCCATGTAAGAGTTCCGAGTAGAGCGCTTGTTTTGGAAGTCTTGTGTCAGGCATGCGAACATTGTGGCCCGCCCAACAGAGCTGGTCGAGTGTGGTCAGTGCTTGATGCTGGGGATGTTGGCCTGATCGAGGACACTAATGTTGGTGCGTCTGTCCTCCCAGGGGATTTGCAGGATCTTGCGGAGACAATGCTGCTGGTATTTCTCCAGCGATTTGAGGTGTCTACTGTATATGGTCCGCGTCTCTGAGCCATACAGGACGTAGAACATAAACTTGGTGCCAGATTTGAGGGCCTGATCTTCGAATACTCTCTTCCTCAGGCGGCTGAAGGCTGCGCTGACGCACTAGAGGTCACAGTTTTAATTGTTCCACCATTGGCAGCCATGCCTTCAGCTGCCTCGACCCCAAGCTCTGAAATTCCCTCCCTAAACCTCTTAGCCTCTCTACCTCCCTTTAAGACGTTCCTTAAAACCTAGCTCTTTGACCAAGCATTAGGCCACCTGCTTTACTGTCTCCATATGCGGCCCAGTGTCAAATGTTGTTTGATAACACGTATATGAAGCACTTTACGATATTTCACTATGTTAAAGGCACTATACAAATATAAGTTGTTGTTGTTGCTGGTTGCTCAACACCTGGTACAACTCGGTGATGCACATGGGGTGCAGTCTCCACCCCTTTGGCTCACATGCTGCTGGATCAGGGACATGTTGTGGGAGCAGTAAGCGAAGTTCGATTAATGTTAGATTAGGTTCGTGGTGATCATCTCTTGTGGATGATTGAAAATAATTTTCACTTGTGGCTGATCACCTCACTCAGATGAATTTGGCAGGAGTGTTACTCCTGTTTAAATTATTTTGGATATTGAGAGAAAATGTATATTTTTTTTCATTGTTTATTTCTAGTCGAAACAGTTGGACAGGCATTCCGCTGTGCTCCATGTGTCAGAAGAATCGTGAATGTATTCTTTATGAATTGATTTAAGATGTTGTGCGGAGTATTAGAAATTTCACTGCCAGCAATCCCAACTGTTAGGAATGAAAACAGAAATCATTTCCAGCAATCCATACTGAACGCGCTGCAAATACGCAGCGGGTCATTGAGAATCTGAAAGAGACTGATCCATTAACAAGGCAGGTGGGCTTTTCCTCAGAGTTGGCCGACAATTAAAATAAAATGGCAGCCGCGGCGGTGCGCCCTCCCCTTTAAGGGCGGACGCGCTGCCCAGCCACTGGCAGCTTCCCTCCCGGGGCGGAAAGGTCAGCAGGTGCCCGACAACAGGTCGGAGCGCCGGGCGGGGCGGAAACACGGGACGCAGCGGAAACCCGATTCTGCCACCCCTGGTCTGGGGCCAATTTCGCTCGGGTCGGACCATCCGCCTAATCCCAGTCGGAAAGGCCTACCGCCCCTTTACCGCCTCGAAGAGCCAGTAACGGGCCTTAAACAAGGGGGCAATTTCGGCTCGCAGAACTATTCACAGTACTCCAAATGTGGTCTAACCAAGCTTCTATATAAGTTTATATCCTTCAGCCTGACAACCCCCCTCCACACACCCCACCCCCCGAGATACCTGAGCTCCTCAAATTCTGCCCTCTTGAGCATCTCTGATTATAATCGCTGTACCTTGTCTTCAGCTGCCTGGGCCCTAAGGCCTGGAACTCCCTCCCTAAACTTCTCCTCTCTTTCGCTATTTCTCTTTCTTCCTTTAAGATGCTCCTTAAAACCTACCTCTTTGAACAAATATTTGGTCATCTGCCATCATTTCTTCTGTGGCTCGGTGTCAAATTTTTGTCTTTTAACACTCCAGTAAAGCATAGAAAATAGGTGCAGGAGCAGGCCATTCGGCCCTTCGAGCCTGCACCACTATTCAATATGACAATGGCTGATCATACAACTTCAGTACCCCACTCCTGCCTTCTCTCCATATCCCCTGATCCCTTTAGCCATAAGGGCCAGAAATAACTCCCTTTGAAATATATCCAACGAACTGAACTCAACAACTTTCTGTGGTAGAGAATTCCACAGCTTCACCACTCTCTGGGTAAAAAAGTTTCTCCTCATCTCGTTCCTAAATGGCTTACCCCTTACCCTTAGATTGTGACCCCTGGTTCTGGACTTCCCCAACATTGGGAACATTCTTCCTGCATCTAACCTGTCCAATCCCGTCAGAATTTGATATGCTTCTATGAGATCCCCTCTCATTCTTCTAATTTCCAGTGAATATAAGCCTAGTCGATCCAGTCTTCATATGTCAGTCCTGCCATCCCGGGAATCAGTCTGGTGAACCTTCACTGCACTCCCTCAATAGCAAGAATGTCCTTCCTCAGATTAGGAGACCAAAACTGAACACAATACTCAAGGTGTGGTCTCACCAAGGCCCTGTACAACTGTAGTAACACCTCCCTGCTCCTGTACTCAAATCCTCTCGTTATGAAGGCCAACATGCCATTTGCTTTCTTAACTGCCTGCTGTACCTGCATGCCTACCTTCAATGACTGATGTACCATGACACCCAGGTCTCGTTGCACCTCCCCTTTTATTAATCTGTCACCATTCAGATAATAAACTGCCTTCCTGTTTTGTCACCAAAGTGGATAACCTCACACTTATCCACACTATACTGCATCTGCCATGCATTTGCCCACTCACCTAACCTGTCCAAGTCACCCTGCAGCCTCTTAGCATCCTCCTCACAGCTCACACTGCCACCCAGCTTAGTGTCATTTGCAAACTTGGAGATATTACATTCAATTCCTTGGTCTAAATCATTAATATATATTGTAAATAGCTGGGGTCCCAGCACTGAACCTTGTGGTACCCCACTAGTCACTGCCTGCCATTCTGAAAAAGACCTGTTTATTTCCACTCTTTGCTTCCTGTCTGCCAACCAGTTCTCTATCCATGTCAACACATTACCCCCAATCCCATGTGCCTTAATTTTGCACACTAATCTCTTGTGTGGGACCTTGTCAAAAGCTTTTTGAAAGTCCAAATACACCACATCCACTGGTTCTCGCTTATCCACTCTACTAGTTACATCCACAAAAAATTCTAGGAGATTTGTCAAGCATGATTTCCCTTTCATAAATCGATGCTGACTTGGACCGATCCGGTCACTGCTTTCCAAATGCGCTGCTATTAGATTTTTAATAATTGATTCCAGCATTTTATCCACTACCGACGCCAGGCTAACCGGTCTATAATTCCTCGTTTTCTCTCGCCCTCCTTTTTTAAAAAGTAGGGTTACATTAGCTACCCTCCAATCCATAGAAACTGATCCAGAGTTCATGGAATGTTGGAAAATGACCACCAATGCATCTACTATTTCTAGGGCCACTTCCTTAAGTACTCTGGGATGCAGACTATCAGGCCCTAGGGATTTATCGGCCTTCAATCCCATCAATTTCCCTAACACCATTTCGTGACTAATAAGGAGTTCCCTCAGTTCCTTCTTACCGCTAGACCCTCAGTCCCCTAGTATTTACGGGAGGTTATTTGTGTCTTCCTTACTGAAGACAGAACCAAAGTATTTGTTCAATTGGTCTGCCATTTCCTTGTTCCCCATTATGAATTCACCTAATTCTGACTGCAAGGGACCTACCTTAGTTTTGACTAATCTTTTTCTCTTCATATATCTATAGAAGCTTTTGCAGTCAGTTTTTATGTTCCCTGCAAGCTTACTCTCATACTCTCTTTTCCCCCTCCTAATTAAACCCTTTGTCCTCCTCTGCTGAATTCTAAATTTCTCCCAGTCCTCAGGGTTTGCTGCTTTTTCTGGCCAATTTATATGCCTCTTCCTTGGATATAACACTATCCTTAATTTCCCTTGTTAGCTATGGTTGAGCCATCTTCCCTGTTTTATTTTTACACCAGACAGGGATGTACAATTGTTGTAGTTCATCCATGTGATCTTTAAATGTCTGCCATTGCCTATCCACCGTCAACCCTTTAAGTATCATTCACCAGTCTATCCTAGTCAGTTCACGTCTCATACCATCGAAGTTACCTTTCTTTAAGTTCAGGACCCTAGTCTCTGAATTAACTGTGTTACTCTCCATCTTAATGAAGAATTTTACCATATTATGGTCACTCTTCCCCAAGGGGCCTCGCACGACCAGATTGATAATGAATCCTCTCTCATTACACAAGACCCAGTCTAGGATGGCCTGCTCTCTAGTTGGTTCCTCGACATATTGGTCTAGAAAACAATCCCTGATGCACTCCAGGAAATCCTCCTCCACAGTTTCGCTACCAGTTTGGTTAGCCCCATCTATATGTAGATTAAAGTCCCCCATGATAACTGCTGTACCCTTATTGCACGCGTCTCTAATTTCCTGTTTGATGCCATCCCCAACCTCACTACTGTTTGGTGGTCTGTACACAACTCCCACTAACGTTTTCTGCCCTTTGGTGTTTCACAGCTCTACCCATACAGATTCCACATCATCCAAGCTAATGTCCTTCCTTACTATTGTGTTAATCTCCTCTTTAACCAGTAACACTACCCCACCTCCTTTTCCTTTCTGTCTATCCTTCCTGAATATTGAATACCCCTGGATGTTAAGTTCCCAGCCTTGGTCACCCTGGAGTCATGTCTCCGTAATCCCAATTACATCATATCCGTTAACAGCTATTTGCGCAGTTAATTCACCTACCTTATTACGAATGCTCCTCGCATTGAGACTCAGAGCCTTCAAGCTTGTTTTTTTTAAGCACTCTTTGTCCTTTTAGAATTATGTTGTAATGTGGCCCTTTTTGATTTTTGCCCTTGATTTCTCTGCCCTCCACTCTTACTTATCTCCTTCCTACCTTTTGCTTCTGCCCCCTTTTTACTTCCCTCTGCCTCCCTGCATAGATTCCCATTTGCCTGCCATATTAGTTTAAACTCTCCACTAGCAAACACTCCGCCCAGGACATCGGTTCCGGTCCTGCCCAGATGCAGACCGTCCGGTTTGTACTGGTCCCACCTCCCCCAGAACCGGTTCCAATGCCTGAGGAATTTGAATCCCTCCCTGCTGCACCACTGCTCAAGTCATGTATTCATCTGAACTATTCTGCTATTCCTACTCTGACTAGCACATGGCACTGGTAGCAATCCTGAGATTACTACCTTTGCGGTCCTACTTTTTAATTTAACTCCTAGCTCCCTAAATTCAGCTTGCAGGACCTCATCCTGTTATTTCCCTATATCGTTGGTACCTATATGCACCACGACAGCTGGCTGTTCATCCTCCGCCTCCAGAATGCCCTGCAGCCGCTCCGAGATCCTTGCACCTTGGGATATTTTACTATGTTAAATGCACTGTATAAATATAAGTTGTTGCTGTTTAACATAACTTCTCCGCTTTTCAATTTAATTCCTCTAGAAATGAACCACAGTGCTTTGTTATTTTTATGGCCTTATTAACCTGCGTGCTACTTTTAGTGATTTGTGCATCTCTAATCCCAGATCCTTCTGCTACTCTGCCCCATTTAGGCACTTATTTTCCAAGGAGTATGTGGCCTCCATATTCTTACTACCAAAATGCACCACCTCACACTTATCTATACTGAAGTTCATTTGCCACTTACACGCCTATACTGCAAGTTTATTAATGTCTTTCTGTATTTTGTCTCAGTCCTCCTCTATTTTAACTACATCCCCCAATTTGGTATATTCTGCAAATTTTTAAATTGTACTTTTGATTCCCACTGCACCTTTCTAGCACTTTCTGTTGGCGTTTCCAATTTTTAGCAGTTGCGGTTTTTATTTTATTTTTCTCATGTGGAGTTTTTTTTTAATCCATGCCTGTGCCTCGAGTAGTTTGCTGTTTGAGCAGCCCCTTACTGTGAAGAGCCAGGGAGGTTAGCCTGCATTATTCAGGGAGGTTGCATCCTTTTGATCCGTGACTCTCTTTATTAAGGCATCTGCTTTTCCACCAATTAAAATCTCACCTCTCGTGGAGGAAGCCTCATTGGCAGGAGGGTCTTGTAGTGTATGGAGCAAGAGTCAGACCGGACACTGTGAGCTCAAAGTAAAGTGTGACCTTAGTCTTATATTGCAGGTCTCCAGAGTGCCTCTCCAACCTGTGAAGCCTTCTTTAATACCTGTGCTCCCAAGGGATTATGGGATCCCTTGGGACTCCGGGGAATGAGCCCTCTGGTGGCTGTACAGAGTAAATACAAGTCCACATATATAACAGGTCTAGAACCAGGGGTCATAGTCTCAGAATAAGGGGTCGGCCATTTGGGACTGAGATGAAGAGACATTTCTTCACTCAGAGGGTGGTGAATCTTTGGAATTCTCTACCCTAGAGGGCTGTAGATGCTCAGTTGTTGAGTATAATCATGACTGAGATTGATAGATTTTTGGACACAAAATGCAATCAAAGGACATAAGAATAAAGCGGGAAAGTGGAGTTGATGTCGAAGTTCTTTCTGAATGGCAGAGCAGGCTCGAGGGGTCATATGGCCTACTCCTGCTCCTCTTTCTTATGTGAGTAGGAATTTTGTAACAACATAAGAAATAGGAGCAGGAGTAGGTCATCCAGCCCCTCGAGCCTGCTCCACCATTCAATGCGACCATGGCTGATCTTCTGCCTCATCTCCACTTTCCTGCACTATCCACATATCCCAAGATTCCCTTGATATCCCGGGCAAGTTCACAACGTTATAAAAGTCGGTTTGCAGTGGAGCTGTGTGAAAGGGGAGCAGAGCGCTACACGCTCTCACTAGTTCTAGTCACAGGTATGATCTTGGGCTGGTTGATTGATCCACTTCCTCCGCCACCCCGCTACCACCATCTCCCCTCCCCACAGCAATTCTTGTGATGTTTTGTCTGAATACAGCTCAAGCTGTGTCCCGTGGTAACATGCTGATTTTCAGCTGAGCACAGTGCAGCATTGTTGCCAGAATTCTGGAGGAATTCAGAACACCCTTCATCTTCCCTCTTCCTTCCCCGGGCATCGTGGAGATGAAACTCAATCCCCAATGGAAAGTACAGATTAGAGAACGGGTCGTTTAGCACGCTCTTAGAGGAAGGGGCTGTAAATCCGATAGGATTGGGGGCCGTATACTGAGCACACATGACTGTGTTGAAAATGTCATATTTTTCCACCTTTATGTTTTAGATTTCTTTACAATCTTTTTCTCGCTGTTTTATATATTTTGAGATTGCTTCATCAGAACTTATTACAAGATGGAGGTAGTCTGAGTGGCAGTATTTGTAAACACCTATAATTCTGCGGCAGCGGGAGTTCGTGAGTCAGCGAGAGGCGGCGTGGGGAGACCTATAAAAAGGCCCAGTTTTGGTGAGGTGGGGAGGCCTATAAAAAGGCCCAGTTTTGGTGAGTCGGAGGGGCAGCGTTTTGGTGAGTCGGAGGGGCAGCGTTTTGGTGAGTCGGAGGAGCGTGGCTGATGCAGCGGCAGCAGGGAGAGAAGGCAAAAAAGAAGTAGAAAGAAATTGAAACGTGACGTCACAGCCAAGGGGGTAAGTGATTTAGTGAGGAGTCTGCGATTATCTTCAAATCAGAATGTGCGGCAGGAAACATGTTTGTGCATCTCTCTTCGTTTTAATGCAGCCTTTAGAATGGTTGGGTTTGATGCCAATTCAATTGGAACGATCACTTCAAAGAAGGGTTGCCAGCTCTGTTTGGATGCATTCCTGGAGGTTTTCTCACATGACCGCCTGCCTCCAATCCATTGGTCGCTGGACACATCAATTGTCACAGAACACCGCCTTCCCCACTCCGATTGGAAGGTGAACAGACTCTTCATTACCCGATTGGCTGATTCTTTCCCATTGGCCAAACAGCCTTTGTTTCATCATCTGCAATATTTTTGCAACTAATAAAGGAAATAATAATCCAAAACTCGGCAGCCCGTGTCCTAACTCGCTCCAAGTCCTGCTCTCCCATCACCCCTGTGCTCGCTGACCTACATTGGCTCCCTCTATAAGACATACTTGTTCTTGGGGTTGAATTGAAGTATGCCTATTTCAATCTGGTTCCATTTACAATCTGTTTTTGTTAGCATCCTGGTGTATTCTGGATTAAACTGCTGTTTTAATCGTTTACCATCCTGTTCACCAGCTATATCAGTCAATGTAGGTGATGATAATTTTTTTCTTTAATTGATCTCTATTTGGATGACTTACATCTCTCTTGGTTTGCATTTAATCTGCCAGGTAGAGCATGCTTCCTCATTTATTAATGTTCCATTTTCTTCTTATTTCTGTGGTCATTGTGCAAAATCACAAGATATACACGGACAAGAAAGGCTATTTATCCATTATTAACTTATCCATGTAAAAGAATCTACAGCCATCTGTCATAACATCCAACTATTTCTAACTACTCTTGGTTAGCCAACACTTGGAGTACTGTGTACAGTTCTGGTCGCCATGTTATAAAAATGTTACTGTCCTGCTGTCATGGTTTAACTTGAAGTAAACAGATTTACTTTTTCTACACTTGTTACTGACTTGTATGCCTCAATGAAATCTCCGCTCACTCAGCTCCTTTGAAATATGAAGAGCTCACGTTTCTACGAACTCGCCTCATAACTTGGTCTGACATGAGGGATCAGCCAGTAGGGTCTTCTCTGCATTGCCTCCAGAGCTTGAAAGTCTCCTTTGTGTCTTGATGACCAAAATTAGACACATTGCTCAAGGTGTGATATGCATGTAACACTGTACAGTTTTAACATCCACATTCCACCAACCCTCTGAATTGTACTCTGCAGAGCAGGTCTCCAGTCGTCCTGGTTAACCCTTGCCACTGTATAAAGGCCTAGCTTTGTCAAGCCCGCGGGGTGGCTGACGTGCAAAGGTCACCACACGTTTAAAAAAATCCACATATAGGCATCTTCCACCCCTTCAACTGGAGTTCAGGACTGGAATATCGGGCCCTTCATTGAAACATCTGTGAACTCCTGTGGAAGCAAGTCATCCTCGTTCGAGGGACCGCCTATGACGATGATGATGATGTGACATTGGCTCCCGGTTAAGCAACTTCTCATCCTTGTTTACAAATCCCTCCATGGCCTCGCCCCTCCCTATCTCTGTAATCTCCTCCAGCCTCATTCCCCCACCTCGCTCCCCCGAGCATCCCTGATTATAATCGCCCAACCATTGGTGGCCATGCCTTCTGTTGTCTGGGCCCCAAGCTCTGGAACACCCTGCCTAAACCTCTCCGCCTCGCTTTCCTCCTTCAAGACGCTCCTTAAAGCATAATTTTTTGACCAAGCTTTTGGTCACCTGCACTAATTTCTACTTAAGCGGCTCGGTGTCAAATTTTTATCTCCTAACACTCCTGTGAAGTGCCTTAGGATGTTTCACTACGTTAAAGGCGCTATATAAATTCAAGTTGCTGTTCTTGTTGTTGAAAGTGTTCAATGAAAATGATTAAAAAAAACACAATTTTTTTTAATGCCCCGAAAATTCTTCTCCAAAGTCGCTCACATCAGTGTCCTGGAGACACCAGGACAATTCTGGAAAGGTGACAACAACCCGACTTCAAAGTGTGAAGTTGTAAAGTTACTCGCACAAGATGAAGAAAATGTAGCACAAATGGAGGAAATAACCAAGCCTAGCACATAACAGCCAGACACTCGGTCAGGGCATGTTGGAGGGGTGGGGAGGGGGCCGAGGGAATGTTGAACAACGCATTTAACATTTTTGACCAGCCAACCCTACAAAGCATGGGCAGGAATGTCTCCAGGCTTGCGTAGTTGTTTTTTTTCCCCAACAGAATCAGATTCGGTAACACTGACATAGCTTTCCATATAAAATCCAGCCCCCGCCCCAGCGTTGTTCCCTTGCTCAGGCTCAAACACAGTTGAAAAGCGCTTGAGAGAGAACCTTAGAAATTGCTGATCCAACTGATTATTTTACACGGTATTTTCCTATTATGTTGCCAGAAAAATTAATTTCCGTCTGCACAAACACAAATTCCAAAGTGTCAAAAAATACCCTCAGCGAACTCACTGAGCAAAGACTGTGGGAGTCCGTTTCTTTCAGGCCTGATCACGCTAACTAGATTCACATCATGTGAATTCTGCCCCATAATTCTGCAATATGATATATTTGCATGCAGGTGTTCATACATTCAGTGTGAGCGGGGGCAGGCCCTGGGACATAAACACATCTGTGCCCATGTCAGATTACTGATCAGTGCACACACAATTAAGGTCAGTTATTGCTGGCTGCTTTCTGCAGGCTGGAGGGTATTTGTATTAATGTTTGGCTAGTATTTGCACAGGGCGAGACAGGGGGGAGTTATGGAGGTCCTGGATAAGCATGGTCTAGCTATGGCCTTATACATGGATGGATGCCTCAAAGTATTTTGCACAGATTAATTATACCAGCCATTCCATTCAAAGTCTTACCTTTCCCAGGTGATTGATTTCTGGGGGTAGTCATTCTTGATTGTCAACTATAAAGGCATGGGCCAGGTCTGTGAGTAGATATAGGGCCAATATTATTTGTAATCCTTTTGTGGCTAAGGGATTCCAATGACATGGTTATATTCAGCTACCAAACTCTTATCAAACTCTCTGCCCAGCTAGTTTGACTTGGAAATTGTGTTGCACCATTTTAAGGGATGTTGAAAGAGCAATCGTGAGAATTGCCTTTTATAGTTTTAGATGCGTGTGTTATGTATGCAACACCATGTAACCAGCATTCTACCACCACCAGAGGGCGCATCTGTTGGAGTCCCAAGGGATCCCAGCATCCCTTGGGAGCACTGTATATAAGCAGACCTCACATGCTGTGCCAACACTCTGGAGTCAGAATAACGAGACTAAGGTCACAGTTACTCAAGTCTACAGTACTCAGTCACATTGCTTTATTAGAGACTTAACAACTGCCGACGAGTAATATATAACGAACCATCACGCGAAAATGCAGAGAACTGTCGGTATCCTGGAGAAATTCTCAGAAGGTGATGACTGGGAAGCCTTCATGGAGCGACTCGACCAATACTTCGTGGCCAACGAGCTGGACGGAAATGTGAACGCTGCCAAACGAAGGGCGATCCTCCTCACTGTCTGCGGGGCAATAACCTATGGCCTCATGAAGAATCTTCTTGCTCCGGTGAAACCAACAACCAAATCGTATGAAGAACTGTGTACGCTGGTCCGGGAGCATCTAAATCCGAAAGAGACCTTTCTGATGGCAAGGTATCGAAGATCAGGAAGTGGCGAGCTACGTCGCCGAACTAAGGCACCTTGCAGGACATTGCGACTTCGATGGATTCCTGCAGCAAATGCTAAGAGACTTTTTTGTGCTTGGCATTGGCCATGAGGTTATCCTTCGCAAACTATTGACTGTTGAAACACCGAACCTGAGCAAAGCCATAACGATAGCCCAGGCATTTATATCCACCAGTGATAAGACCAAACAAATTTCACAGCATAAAGATGCATAGGCAAGTACTGTACACAAAGTAACGTCGTTTTCAGGCAGGAATGCATATGACAGAACGTACATGCCTGTAGCTGCATGACCTCAGATGACTCAGAGTCCGCCATCAAGCATGAATGAGAGGCAATTAACACCTTGTTGGCGCTGCGGAGGTGATCATCGAGCCCATCAATGCCGCTTCAAACACTATGCGTGCAAAGGGTGCGGAACAATGGGACAGCTCCAGCAAATGTGCAGACGAGCTGCAAACCCTGCAAACCACCACATTGCAGAGGAAGACCGATCTATGGCGGATTAAACTGAATAGAGACTCGAACCGAGGAGGCAGAAGTGTATGGGGTACACACCTTCAAAACGAAATGTCCACCGATCATGTTAAAAGTCGAACTGAACGGAATTCCAGTATCCATGGAATTGGACACGGGTGCGAGTCAGTCTATCATGAGCAAAAAGGCCTTCGACAGGCTGTGGTGTAACAAGGCACACAGGCCCAAGCTGAGCCCTATTCATACCAAGCTGAGAACTTACACTAAAGAGCTGATCCCTGTAACTGGCAGCGCAGCAGTAAGAGTCTCCTATGATGGAGCGGTGCACGAACGACCACTATGGATTGTACCAGGAGATGGCCCCACACTGTTCGGCAGAAGCTGGCTGGGAAAAATCCGCTGGAACTGGGACGACATCCGAGTGTTTTCATCCGTCGATGACGCCTCATGTGCCCAGGTTCTGAGCAAGTTTCCGCCGTCGTTTGAGCCAGGCATCGGAAATTTCTCTGGGGCGAAGGTGCAGATCCACTTGGCTCCCGGTACACCACAAGGCACGTGCGGTGCCATACATGATGCGAGAGAAAGTGGAAATCGAGCTGGACAGGCTGCAACGAGAGGATATCATCGCACCGGTTGAGTTCAACGAGTGGGCCAGTCCGACTGTTCCGGTTCTCAAGGGCGATGGCACGGTCAGAATTTGTGGCGACTATAAAGTGACAATTAACCGTTTTTCGCTGCAGGACCAGTATCTGCTACCCAAGGCAGGAGGGAAGACGTTCACCAAGCTGGACCTGACCTCGGCCTACATGACGCAGGAGCTGGCGGAATCTTCGAAAGGCCTCCCCTGCATCAACACGCACTAAGGTCTGTTCATCTACAATGGGATTTGACTGGCCTCGGCTCTTTATCAAAGGAACATGGAGAGCCTGCTAAAGTCGGTTCCGTGCACCGTGGTTTTTCAGGACGACATATTGATCACAGATCGGGACACCATCGAACACTTGCAGAACCTGGAAGAGGTTCTAAGTCGGCTAGATAGTGTGGGACTCAGGTTGAAACGCTCGACGTGTGTTTTCCTGGCGCCAGAGGTCGAGTTCTTCGGGAGAAGAATCGCGGCAGATGGCATCAGACCCACCGACGCCAAGATGGAGGCCATCAAGAACGCGCCGAAACAACAGAACGTGACGGAGCAGCGGTTGTTCCTGGGAATCCTCAATTATTTTGGTAATTTCCTTCCCGGGTTAAGCACCTTGCTAGAACCTCTACATGTGTTGCTACACAAGGGAGATGACTGGGTATGGGGGAAATTACAAGAGGCTGCTTTTGAGAAAGCCAGATATCTGTTATGTTCCAACAAACTGCTTGTTCTGTATGACCCATGTAAAAGTTTAGTGCTAGCTTGTGATGCGTCTTCGTACGGGGTCAGGTGTGTGTTACAACTTATGCGTCCAGGAGTTTGTCCAAGGTCGAAAGGGCCTACTGCATGATTGAAAAACAAGCTCTGGCGTGCGTTTATGGGGTGAAAAAAATGCACCAGTATCTGTTTGGGCTTAAGTTCGAGTTAGAAACTGACCATAAGCCGCTCATATCACTATTCTCAGAGAGCAAAAGGATTAATACCAATGCCTCTGCTCGCATCCAAAGATGGGCGCTCACACTGTCTGCATATAACTATGTAATTCGCCACAGACCAGGCACAGAGAACTGCGCTGATGCTCTCAGTCGGCTACCATTGCCCACCACCGGGGTGGAAATGGCACAGCCTGCAGACTTGCTCTTGGCGATGGATGCATTTGAAAACGAAAAGTCACCCATTAGGGCCTGCCAGATCAGGACCTGGACCAGCCAGGATCCTTTACTATCCCTTGTAAAAAAACTGTGTCCTCCATGGGAGCTGGTCCAGCGTCCCAGCAGAGATGCATGAAGAAATCAAGCTGTTCCAGCAGCGCAAAGACGAAATGTCCATACAGGCGGACTGTCTTTTGTGGGGTAATCACGTGGTTTTGCCTAAGAAAGGCAGGGAAATGTTCGTACGCAACCTACACAATACCCACCCAGGCATAGTAATGATGAAAGCTATAACCAGATCCCATGTGTGGTGGCCCGGCATCGACTCAGATTTGGAGTCTTGTGTGCGCCAATACAACACTTGCTCTCAACTGAGCAATGCACCCAGGGAGGCACCGCTAAGTTTGTGGTCATGGCCCTCCAAACCGTGGTCTAGGATCCACGTTGGCCCGTTTCTAGGAAAAATGTTCTTGGTTGTTGTAGATGCTTATTTGAAATGGATTGAGTATGTAATAATGTCTGTAAGCACGTCCACTGCCACCATTGAAAACCTACGAGCCATGTTTGCCACGCACGGCCTGCCTGATGTGCTTGTCAGCGACAATGGGCCGTGCTTCACCAGTGCTGAATTCAAGGAATTCATGACCTGCAATGGGATCAAGCACGTCACATCTGCCCTGTTCAAGCCCGCATCTAACGGCCAGGCAGAGTGGGCAGTCCAAATCGTCAAGCAAACCGTCAGCCGTCGGAAGGCTCCCTGCAGACTCGCCTGTCCCAAGTCCTGTTCAGCTACCGCACCAGACCCCACTCGCTCACCGGGGTTCCCACTGCCGAACTGCTCATGAAAAGGGCACTCAAAACAAGGCTCTCTCTAGTCCACCCTGATCTCCACGATCATGTCGAGGGCAGGTGGCATCAACAAAGCATGTACCATGATGGCGCAAATTTGTCACGCGATATTGAAGTCAATGACCCTGTATTTGTACTCAACTATGGACATGGTCCCAAATGACTTGCTGGCACTGTCGTAGCCAAAGAAGGGAGTAGGGTGTTTGAGGTCAAACTTGCAAAGGGACTAACTTGCAGAAAGCATTTGGACCAAACCAAACTGCGATTCACAGACAGCCACGTGCAACCTGAAGAGGACACCGCCAACTTCGACCCTCCGATACACACAAGTGGCTACTGACATCACAGTTGACCACAAAGCTGAACTCATCATCCCCAGCAACCCAGCAAGACCAGCTGTGCAGCAGACCACCAAAGGCCCAACCAACTCACCTGCACCTGTGTCTGTACCGAGACGATCGACTAGGGAGAGGAAAGCCCCAGATCGTCTCACCCTGTAAATAAGAATACCATTGACTTTTGGGGGCGGGGGGGAGTGATGCAACCCTATGTAACCAGCATTCTACTGCCACCAGAGGGCGCATCTGTTGGAGTCCCAAGAGATCCCAGCATCCCTTGGGAGCACTGAATATAAGCAGGCCTCCCATGCTGTGCCAACATTCTGAAGTCAGAATAAAGAGACTAAGGTCACAGTTACTCTGCACTTGATTTCTGCATGCTCTCGGCGATGAGACTCGAGGTGCTCAGCTGCACTTCCTCCACTTAAGGCGATCTTTGGCCAGCGACTCCCAGGTGTTGGTGGGGATGTTGCACTTTATCAGGGAGACTTTGAGGGTGTCCTTGTAACGTTTCCTCTGCCCACCTGGGGCTCGTTTACTGTGAAGGAGTCAAGGCCACCTACGATCCAAACACCCATGGCCCCACCCCACTGCTGGCCAAGAACAGGGAAACACTCATCAAGGACACCGAGGCAGTCAGGGCCCGCTGGAAGGAGCACTTCGAAGATCTCCTCAATCGAGACTCTGCCTTTGACTCGAGTGTTCTCGACTCCGTCCCGCAGCATGCGACCCGCCACCACCTCAGTGAGACTCCAATATTGCACGAGGTAGGAAAAGCCATAAGAAAGCTTCAGAACAACAAGGCTGCGGGAGCGGATGGAATCCCCGCTGAGGCACTGTGTCCTTTATAGCAACTCCCAAAATGGTGTCCCAAAACCAGCATGAACCAGAATGTTTACAGCAACTGTGAATAGCTCCCGTGGGGTCCTAATGCCTGTCTAATGTCCTGTAACAAACAAATAGAGTATAAACACAACATATTTCCCCCCTAAACACAATCTATGAACAGACAAAGTCCTTGAGATAGCCAGGTCGTATTCTGAGACGCTGAAACCGGCGTGGAGCTTGCGGTGTTTGATTGAGGTTTTCAGTTGGGAAACAGAACTGTGCCTCTATTCCATCCTGCTGGTCTGTTGGCCTGTGAGTTGGGATCAGTCTACGAGCGTTCCATCGAGTTCCATCATTGAGCTCGTTGGTGTGAGGGCTGAACTTTCGCCCGATCTGTTTTGGAGGCGAAAGTTAAGATGCGAGCTTATGACTACGGTTTGGGCGCTTAACTCTGACCCAATCTCCGTTCTTCAGTTGGGGCTTTTGAGCACGTCGTTTTGTGTCAGTGTGTGACTTCGCTTTTCGTTGGCATTCCGAGATCTGGGATGCGAGTGTGTGGTTATCTTCGCACTAGGTTTTGCTGGGGGTTTGAGAATGTCCAGTAGCCAACGAAGATTCCTCCCAATCATGAGCTCAGCGGGTGTCTTCCCCGTTAACGAGTGCTTTATCAAACGGTATGTGCGGAGAATGGTTTGAACCGCTTCATTGAATGTTTGGCCTGCTGCGAAGTTAGCTTTCAAACCCTCTTTGATGACGTGGTTAAATTGCTCAACACCTCCGTTGCTTTGAGGATTGTACAGAGCAGTAAGGCGATGCTCGATAGCATGGCGAGTGAGGAAATCCGCGAACTGGTCGGACACAAACTGTGGTCCATTGTCAGTGATTATGACCTCTGGGAGGCCCCACTTTGTGAACATACGCTGCAGAATAGTGACGATCGTTCATGAGGTCACTGAACTTGTTACGATTTCTGGCCATTTGGAATGCAGGTCATGTACTACAACAAGGAACCGCTGGTTCTGAGGAGCTGCTTCAACTGGACCGAAAATATCCAATGGAAGTTGTTGCCATGGTCTTTGTGGCCACGGAATGAGCTTCATTGGCGCTGGTTGGATGTTTGTGGCCTTTTTGCTCAGACTACATGCTACGCAGTGTGAGACAAACTCCTCGATGCAAGTGTCAATCCCAGGCCACCATACTGAATCGCGACATCTCTGCTTCATACGGACAATGCCAGGGTGTCCATCATGTACCAATGAGAGAACATGCTGTTGAAGCGACTTTCGGATGACTGTTCTATCACCACGAGCTAGGCAGCTATCATTCCAAAGGGAAAATTCATCGCAAATCTGTGGAAGATTTTCAGCTCTTCGGAATTTGCTTAAGGCCACTCAATCTGGAGGAAGTGGCACACATGCTAGAGCGTAACATCATGCTGTGATTCGGTTTTGAGTTCGTCGCAGGAAACAAGGTTTCTGATGGACTGAGTGATGATCGACGTGACATATGTGTCGTCATTTGTGAACAAGTCAGCACCAGAGTTCGAAGCAGGTGTCGGCTATGTGGTTGCGGCTGCCAGCGATGTACTGTACATCAAAGTTATACTGATGAAGGCGATTTGACCATCGGCTGATTCGTAGTGGTCTGTGCCCAGATCCAGTTGTAGCGAGTAGCGTAGTTAGCTTGGTGATCCGTACAGAGGGTAAATTTCCTGCCATAGAGGTAGATATGCCAGCGTTCACATGTGTAGTTGCAAGCGAGTGCTTCGCGTTCCCCTGTAGAGTATTTACGTTCTGCAGATGAGAGCGTGTGAGAGGCGAAGGCGACTGGGTGTTCCAGGCCGTCAATCCATTGCGAGAGCACAGCACCCACGGCAGTGACGTGGTGACGTATGTAGTGGCATTCGGATCAAAGTGCGCGAGGATAGGAGGGGATGTGATTTTCTCCTTAAGCGTGGTGAATGCCTGAGCCTGGGAATCTGTCCACTCCCAAGGAACATCCTTGTGCAGCAACTTGCGAAGTGGTTTGGCAATGTGCACGGGATGAACTTCAAATAAAAGTTGCAAGTGCCAAAGAATAATGGAGAAATCTGCCTATGCGTCGACTGGAAAGAATCGCGTCAATGTTGACACCTTGTGCTGTGACTCTGTAGCCCAGAAAGTTTATTTCTCCAGCAGCGAATGTACACTTATCGGCATTAAGTGTACTGTTATGTGTAGCAAGTCTAGCCATAACTGCGTGAAGTCGCTGGTCATGTTCTTCCATTGTCCATCCATGGACGACGATATCGTCAAGCAGATTGAGGGCTCCCTCTATGCTTGCTAGCACAGTAGTGACAATCTTCTGAAATGCACCTGGTGCAGAGGATAGTCCGTAGGGCATGCGTCAATACTGATACAGATCATGATGCGTCGGGAATGCCGTGAGTGGTTTGCTGTCCTCCGCTCGGGGTATTTGCAGGTAGCTGCGGCGCATGTCGAGTTTCGTAATAAACTATTGAGCCGTGGAATTCTGAAGACAATTCGTCGATGGTAGGAAGAGGGTACTTGTCGGGGATGATGGCCTTGTTGACCTCTTTCTGGTCGATGCATTGGTGGATCTCCCCATTTTTACGCCAAGCAATGACTAATTTTGAGATCTAGGGTGAGGAGTCCATGCTCTCAATGATTCTCTGAGATTAGAATCGCGTTAATTCTGCGGCTACTCGGTCGCGAACCACAAATGGGAGACAGTGAAGTCGCTGCGTAACCGGTTTGATGGAAGGATCAACGCGGGGACGATGGCAGAATTTTGTTGTCACTCCAAACCCTGTGACGATGGAGGGATACTGCTTGTCAAAGTCCACCGTATACACAGGTGTGCCGTTTGGGTCGTAAACATTGAACCCAAGCTTGTCAAAAAGGTCAACACCCATAAGGCTTTGTCCCTTCGCGACATGAAAGGAAAAGCTCTCCAATGTTAAGTCCTTGTAGTATATCGGGACAGATATGACCCCAAGTACCTCAATTTTGGAGTTGGTGTACACGTGTAGAGTGGAAATTGCGGGCTGCAGTTGGCAGTGCATGAAGTGGGTTTTGTGCACAGCTTCGCTCAATATGGAGACTTTGGCTCCAAGGTCAATGAGGAGGCAAATGGGTGTGCCGTTAATGTTTACCTCACAGTCGTTGAATTTGCCCGGATCGATGTGCGAAATGTCACTAACGGTGTAAACCATACTGGGCTCATCACTATCAGGGTTGTCCACATGTCGAATGTGCTGCGATGAGCGACAGACACGAGCAAAATGGTTCATTTTACCACATGCAGAGCATTTTTTCCCACGTGCAGGGCAGTGAGGACTCTTTGCTGAATGTGATTTGTCCCCACAGTTAAAGCAATGGAAGTTAGTCCCGCGCTCCGTAGTGGGTGGCTTATTACTAGTCCTGGGTCTCTGCTGTGATTTCTGCTTTGGACGAATGCCTTGCACATGGGCTGTAGCTGCAGTCTGCTGCACAAGGGGGAGCAGGGGATCTGATCGCTTTTGAATCGGAAAGCGCTGATTTGATTTGGATGGCCAAATTAGTTGTTTTGTCCAATGTCAATTTGTCATCCTCCATTAACAAGTGTTCCCAAATGCAGGGGATCGTTGTTTTCTCAATAATTTGATCCTTAATCGTTTCCTCTTAGTGCTGCAGAGTTACATGTAGCGGCCAGTTCAGTTAATGAAATGATGTTCTGTTTGATTGATTCACCATTCCTTTGCCCACTTTGATGAAAATTGTATCTCTCCATCATGATACTTTTCTTTGGCCCAAAATATTTCTCTAAGGCGCTTACCACTAAGTCGTAGGACTCTGTGTCTTCGATTTGACCAAAGATACGTTCACCTTCAGTGCCAAGACAGTGGATAAGTATTGCACGGTAGCGATCTGGTGTTACGTTGTCGCCGTCTAACCCACTCGCCGTGATGTATATAGAAAAACTTTTTATCCATCTCGGCCATGAAATTGGAGGGCCCTGGGCTGTGGAGAGGAAAGGCGGGCGGGGAGGGGGGAGGTTAATTTGATTCATCCTCATCACCAAATTATGTTGTGTACGTAAATAAACAGACTAACTGAAACAGGGGTAATGTAACTTACTGTGTCCTTTACAGCAACTCACAAAATGGTATCCCAAAACCAGCATGAACCAGAATGTTTACAGCAACTGTGAATAACTCCCACAGGGTCCTAATGCCTGTCTAGTGTCTTGTAATAAACAATGGAGTATGAACACTAGCGGTGGGTGCTTTTGGCATGGCAAACAGACTGGTATCATACATCTGCAGGACAACACAGATTGGCAAACTGTGTGTCTGGTCCAGACTGATTAGAACTGGGGGGAATTCCAGTTTTTCTGAATCTACCTGGTTTCCATTGCCTCCAGAATTCACCCCCAGCTGCAGAGCATCAACTCTCAGGGTTCTGTGCACTTTACAGTACAGTTGGAAAACAAACATTGCATAATTTGTTCTTGTTTCGTATTCAATGTTTAGCCGCTCACCCTGGAGTGGTAGAATCAACAAGAGAGAACTGTTGTGTGTGCCCTGTGTACATAGACACGTAGCCAATATTCTGTCAAATCCAATACCCCGATTTAAAAATTGTGGAAAGTATTTATCGGCAAATTTCAGCAAGACTGCGTACCTGAAACACTGTAGCTCCAACACTCCGAACCTAGTCATTCCCGAGCAAAGGCTTGCTGAATTTGGCCTTTATTTTTCTCCCCGTGCCTTGTTTATGTTCTCCTCACACCGTATATTCCTCTGGCTGAGAGGATGGCCAGTGACCTTCTCCTAGCCCCTACCAGTGCAGCTCTCTAACCAGCTGCCAGGATGCGGGGGTGAGTGAGAATTTGCCGGCTGGGAGCAAGTGCTTGATGTCCGTACAGAGCCTGACCATTGTGGCTAGGTCACAATGTGTGTGGGCAATCACAAGCATGCCAGGTTACCATATCCCTGTGCCACCCTGCTTCCCCTCCAGTGTCCTGTGTTTGATTATCCATCTAGCAGCAATGAGTACATAAGAATTTGGAATCACAGTTTTAGTGCCGATGTACTTGAATACCTTCCAGGTTCTGTTCGAGGTGTTTAAATCTCGGTTTGTTTACTGTGGTAAAGATTTGGGTTTAATGTGGTTTTTATCAATGTGGGCAGAATGCTGGCACAATGCGGTTTTCTGAAATGCGGTCGAAGACTAGCATCCTAATTTATTGTAATTTTCTTGCCGTAGTATATCTATTTACTTATGTTTAAATTTTGGCAGAAACCTTGCATTATTTTAAATGGAAATGACAATGTTCAATCCAAGCAATTTATTGATTGCCCCTTCTGGTGAGTCGGAAACATGCTGTTGGACTGGCAGCGAAGTTGCTCATTCAGTGCGGCTGTGGTTTGGAGTGTTCCTACCGCATTAAGCTTCAGACTTTTAAATTTACATCCATTGATCCCGGCGTCCCAAGTTGCCGGGAGTCAAAATTCCAACTAAGTAATACCTCGTGCAGTTGATGACTGTGATGTTCAGGGCATTATGTTGGTACAATTTTATAATCCACTAGTTGTGCAATTAATACACGTTTGCAAACACCTATCGAGCCAACACACAAACATAAAGAGCTAGAAATTCGGTTTCGGGTCATACCATTTTTTGCCGCCCAAAAAAAGCCGCTTTGATCCCGCTATGATTTCCAGGCCGAACATTCGTGAAAAAATGCGTCCGGCAGAAAAAATCGGTGTTGCACGAGGATCCACGGCGCAAACCGCAAATTTTCCGCAATTTTTCTCTGAGGCCGCGACCGCTGCAAGTTGAGCCTCGAGAGGCGGAAAACACGCACAAAAAATTTCCAAACAATAAAAAAAAAATCACAAAACATTCACAAGACCCTTTTCTAGCAAATCGCTGCAATAGAATTAAAAACTGAAAACTTTAACTTACTGTTTTTGCAGGTCTTCATACTTTCCCGTTCCAAGGGCTGCAACGCAGATTTTTCCCTGGCGGTTTTCTTGGTCCTATCTACGGGTCACCACTGAGCCAAATATCAGGCCAAAGCGCTTTGTCCAGTCATACACGCCGGCGGTCCGCTCCCCAGCGGTATTTCAAAACCACCGGTGCAAGACTTCAAGGAATTTCCCGCCGCACCATTTTCCCGCCCAAAACGGCAAAATACCGCCAAAAAACCTGGTGAATTTCCAGCCCAAAGTATGCTTTCTGAACTTGTAACAGATCTTCTCACTAATTTCCCATACCACAGTGAGCTACTGGAAGGCCTTCCCCACCCCATCCCAACCCATCAAAAAGCACTGGGCTCAGATAGAATTCCTTAAAGTTTCATGATAATTACACAAGTATAGTCACACCTTGTGAGCAAGCTCTCAGAGACCTTGGGCAACACCTTTATTATTTTTTGTATTCATTCTTAGGATGTGGCCAATGCTAGCAGTGCCAGCATTTATTGCCCATCCCTAATTGTCCTTGAAACATAGAAAATAGGTGCAGGAGTAGGCCATTTGGCCCTTCGAGCCTGCACCACCATTCAATATGATCCTGGCTGATCATGCAACTTTAATACCCCATTGCTGCTTTCTCTCCATACCCCTTGATCCCTTTAGTCATAAGGGCCACACCTAACTTTCTTTTGAATATGTCTAACGAACTGGCTTCAACAACTTTCTGTGGTAGAGAATTCCACAGGTTCACAATTGTCTGAGTGAAGAAGTTTCTCCTCATCTCGGTCCTAAATGGCTTACCCCTTATCCTTAGACTGTGACCCCCGATTCTGGACTTCCCCAACATCGGGAACATTCTTCCTGCATCTAACCTGTCCAATCCCGTCATAATGTTTTATGTGGTGGTAGTGAGCCTCCTTCTTGAACCGCTGCAGTCCGTGTGTTGAAGGTACTCCCACAGTGCTGTTAGGGTGGGACTTCCAGGATTTTGATCCCAGGGGTGGGCAATAAATGATCTGATCCATTGATTGTGGGATCGCTTAAGTCTGTCTATAGTATGCTGCTTCCGCTGTTCAGCATACATGTAGTCCTGTGTGCAGGAACTTGCGATGTCTCTGCAAGATCCTGCAAATCCCCTGGGAGGACAGATGCACAAACCAACATCCCCAGCATTGAAGCACTGACCACACTTGATCAGCTCCGTTGGGCAGGCCACATTGTCCGCATGCCAGACACGAGACTCCCAAAGCAAGCGCTCTACTTGGAACTCGTCCACGGCAAGCATAAGAATTAGGAACAGGAGTAGGCCATCTAGCCCCTCGAGCCTGCTCCGCCATTCAACAAGATCATGGCTGATCTGGCCGTGGACTCAGCTCCACTTACCCGCCCTCTCCCCGTAACCCTTAATTCCCTTATTGGTTAAAAATCTATCTATCCGTGACTTGAATACATTCAATGAGCTAGCCTCAACTGCTTCCTTGGGCAGAGAATTCCACAGATTCACAACCCTCTGGGAGAAGAAATTCCTTCTCAACTCGGTTTTAAATTGGCTCCCCCGTATTTTGAGGCTATGCCCCCTAGTTCTAGTCTCCCCGACCAGTGGAAACAACCTCTCTACATCTATCTTGTCTATCCCTTTCATTATTTTAAATGTTTCTATAAGATCACCCCTCATCCTTCTGAACTCCAACGAGTAAAGACCCAGTCTACTCAACCTATCATCATAAGGTAACCCCCTCATCTCCGGAATCAGCCAAAGGTGGGCAGAGGAAACGTTACAAGCCTCCCTGACAAAGTGCGACATTCCCACTGACATCTGGGAGTCCTTGGCCATAGACCGCCCTAAGTGGAAGAAGTGCATCCGGGAGGGCGCTGAGCTCCTCGAGTATCGTCGCCGAGAGCGTGCTGAAATCAAGTGTAGGCAGCGGAAGGAGCGTGCGGCAAACTAGGCTCCCTGCCCAACCTTTCCCTCAACGACTATCTGTCCGACCTGTGACAGAGACTGTGGTTCTCGTATTGGACTGTACAGCCATCTAAGAACTCATGCTAAGAGTGGAAGCAAGTCTTCCTCGATACTGAGGGACTGCCTATGATGATGATGAGTCCTGTGTTGCAGCTTTCCCAGGTTGGTACCTCATTTTTAGGTATGCCTGGTGCTGCTCCTGGCATGCTCTTCTGCACTCCTCATTGAACCAGGGTTGGTCCCCAGCTTGATGGTAATGGTAGGGTGAGGTATATGCCGGGCTATAATACTTAGGTTATAATACTTAGTGTATGTGTGGTTCAGTGCTCCCTGCTCTTGTGAGGACAGATGCGGAATTTAATAGAATGTTATTTCTTGTCAATATTACTGTGGGGTAAGCAAGCGTTATAAAGATGATGGGTTTCTCTTCAATCCAGCTATGTTGTTTTAAATGCCCTTTTCTTGACATTTCTCTGGATTCAGAAGTATTCCAGATTGATGAGTCAATTTTGATTGGCTAGATTTTTAAATAATGGGACAATTTAGCCAATCAAAATCCACTATCTGTTGCGCAAAACATGCTGATTGGTTTTTAATTAGTGGGGCATCTGAGCCTGTCAAAAACCAATATGTTAAGCAGAACAATGGCTGTTTTTAGTCAATGAATTGCTGGCACAGGCACAGTGGGCGAATGGCTTCCTTCTGGGCTGTATCATTATATATGATTCAAGCTGTTACTGGAGAGATCAGGAGGTGAATCAATGGGGCCAAGTTTCGGCCTGAGTTGCTCCTGTTTTTTTCGTTTAGAATGGAGTATCTTAGAAATTGCAATTCTCGGCATTTAGTTTGCTCCAGTTCTAGTCAGTTAGAACAGTTTCATTTTGGAACAGATTTTTTTTTTCAGAAGGGGGCGAGGGGAGGGGGTGGGGGGTGGGGGGGGAGAGAGAGGGGGGGCAGGAGAAGGGAGGGAGGGGGAGAAGGGAGGGAGGGGGAGGAGTGAGAGAAGGGAGAGGAGAAAGGAGAGGGAGGCTGAACGGGCCGGGCCCAAGACTTCGGGCGGGGCCCGCCCCCAGCACCGGATTTACAGGTAGGTGGCATTGCGTCGGGTCCGGAGTCCAGTGGGGGTCGGGTCGGGGGGGGGAGCACAGGTCGGGTTGGGGTGGGAGGGGGGGAGAACGGGTCGGGTCAGGTCCGGTTCACAGGGGGCGCGCGCGGGTCAGGTCCGCTCCGGGGGGGGGCGGGAGGCGGGTGGAGTCGGGTCGGGAGGAAGCAGGAGCTGGGTGTGGGAGGTGCAGCCTGATCCACGCAGCCCCAGTGAGGCCATTGGGCCAGGGCTAGGGGATGCGTGTTTCGGGCCCTTCCCACACAGTTTTGGGCGCCTGGAGCTACTGCCCTTGCGTGCCCACTGTAGCGCGCCTGTGCAGAGGTCCCGGCACTGTTTTCAGCGCAGGGACCTGGCTCCGCCCCCCCACAGCTCGTGTTGCGCCGCGCCCAGCTCCAGAGGACCAGCAGGGAGCCGGAGAATTGGTAGGTATTTTTTAGGTGCACTTTGTGGCGCGAAAAACGGGCATCCAGGTCGGGTCTGCGCCGTTCTAGGCGCGGCCCAAAACTTGGGCCCAATATGCCTCTGGCTCCGTCCTGCTCCCTTAGTCTTGCAGTTCTATTACGTTAGCACTAAGAGGGCACTAAAAGGCCCAGAACCTCTTTTGCCAGTGCACTATGTTGCAAAATGGTGAAGTATTCTTGGCTTGCAGTTGGTGTTGCACCTCTGGATTTACTGTGTGGCTAATGTCGGAGGCCCTTGGGCTAACTTCTTTCTTACTGATGTTAATTCTATCCTGTAGGACATCTTTGAGAATATTGTCTCTGTGATGCTCATTTTTTTAAGTTTAAATGTCTGAGGTTATATTTAGCTGTGGCCTTGCAACAACTCATTCTTTGCACTGTGGCCCTGAGCAACGTATCTGTGCAATTGTTTTGTGCAGGCAATTTTTGTAGATACCCTGGGCCCAAGTTTCCACATGATTCGCGCCTGATTTTTAGGAGCAACTGGTGGAGAACGGACTATTTTAGAAATCGCAATTCTCCATATTTTTTTTTCTGCAGTTCTAGTCAGGTAGAACAGTTCTAGTTTAGAACAGAATTTTTTCTTCAAAAGGGGGCGTGTCCGGCCACTGACGCCTGATTTGAAAGTTTCCACAGTGAAAACGTACTCCAAACTAAAGTAGAATGGAGCAAGTGAAGATTTTTGTAGAACTGAAAAAACCTGTTCTACACATTAAAAAAATCAGGCACAGGTTACAAATTAGGCGTCCAGAACGAGGTGGGAGGGGGGGGGGGGAAGGGAAGTCATTAAATTTGACAATAAATCCTTATTTATACTTCTACAAATATTATACAAATAAATCCAACCTGAATAAACATTTATAAGCCAAGAAAAGATTAAATAAACCATCTTCCTACCTGTGTGAAAGTGCTTCAGCCAGGGAGAATGCTGCAGCCGTTCGTGCCGCTGAGCGGGAGGGGGAGGGGGAGAGAGAGAGAGAGAGAGAGAGGGGGGGGGAGAGAGAGAGAGAGAGGGAGGGGGGAGAGAGAGAGAGAGAGAGAGAGAGAGAGAGAGGGGGAGGGAGGGAGAGAGAGAGAGAGAGAGAGAGGGGGGAGGGGGGGAGGGGAGGAGGGGAGCGGGGGAGCGGGGAGCGGGTCTCGGGTGTCGGGTCGGGGCGGGGCGGGGGGGAGAGCGGGTGTCGGGTCGGGTAGGGTCTGGTCGGCGGGGAGCGAGTGTAGGGTCTGGTCGGGCGGGGAGCCTCATTCACGCAGCTCCAGTGAGGCCATTGGGCCAGGGCTAGGGGCTGCGTGCTTCGGGCCCCTCCCACACAGTTCGGCGCCTGGAGCTACTGCACTTGCGTGCCGACTGTAGCGCGCATGTGCAGAGGTCCCGGCACTGTTTTCAGCGCAGGGACCTGGCTCCGCCCCCCCACAGCTCATGCTGGCTGCGCCGAGGGCCAGAGGACCTGCAGGTAGGTGGAGAATACCGAGGATTGGCGCCCGTTTTTTTTCTTGTGGAAACTTGGGCCCCCTGTGTGTATCTGTGAATAACAAATTTTTTTGTGGACCAGAAATGGCCCTGATCGGAACAAGGCTTGTTTGTTTGAAATGAGAAAAGTGTTTTTTAAAAGTTGTGACCACAGAGCTTTTCCTGAGGAGATTAAATAATTGAGTGGAATTCATAATGGTGCAATGATACTGTTGTGTATGCAATAACTGTGAGACTGTTTAACTCCAAGAGGTATGACCTTGGCTCTGCTTTATTATCATCATCATCATCGGCAGTCCCTTGAATCGAGGATGACTTGCTTCCACGACAAAAAGTTCACAGGTGTTTCAATGATGGACCTAAAATTCCAGGTCCGGACTAAATCTTGGAGGGTGGAAGATGGCTGTGCACAGATTTTTTTAACATGTGGTGACCATTTCACACCAGCCACCACACGGGCTTGACAGAGCTAGGTCTTGGTCCAGTGGCAAGGGTTAACCAGGACGACTAGAGACCAGCTCTGCTGCACGGACCCAGTGCGCACACATATCGCAGTGTGGGCTGGGCCCGTGCTGCCCCTGGGCCCTCGCCTCTTCTGGGCCCCGAACTCTCGCCTCTCCTGGGCCCCGATCACTTCCCTCTACAATCTCTCGCCGCTCCTTCGCCCCGACCTCGCCGCTCCTGCTGTACCTGCCCACGCTCCAATCACCGACCTGGACCTTGGTGGCGTCCCTTTTCACTGCCGTTGCTCTCCTGCTCCAACACGTGCTGCTCCCTGGAGTGGTACACCGCCACGCTGCTCCTTCCACTCCCCGGCCTGCTCCGATGGTGCTCGCAGGCCGGGGGCCGCTCAGCCGGCTGGGCTCGTCCCAAAGTAACTAATATACAAAATGGCTGGCCTTTTATACTTGGGCTGCACACATGTGCGTGCAGCCCAATGGCCTCCAACAGTGATGCCATCTAGTGGCTAGTGATCCCAAAAGTACATAGATGACAATACCCCACTCTGAGATATTAACACAGTCTTTTACAAATTGAGACGGTCCAGTGTTTTACATTCCCGGATTGACCGTCTCAGTTCAACTCCAGCCTTGGGTGAGTGTTCAGAGTCTGTTGTGACTGGTGGCTGGGTGGCTGACCTGGTGGGAGTGGCAATGGCCATGTCAAGGATTGAAAGTCCATTTTCATTGACCATGTCAGTGATTGAAAGTCCCGATTCACTGATGACCACTGAGTCCTCTGATGACTGGGGGTAGATTGGTTGGTCGTCGATTGTCTCTTCCTCCGACTGTTCCGGTTCGTCTGTGTGCCGCAGCTTTGTCTGATCCATATGTTTCCTGCATGTTTGCACATGTTTGAGCTTGACAATAAATACTCTGTTGCCCTCCTTGGCCATGACAATGACAGTACCAGCGATCCACTTGGGACCCTGATCATAATTCAGAACATATACAGGATCATTTACAGAAATATCGCGTGACACAGTTGCGCGATCGTGATACCCTTGCTGACTTTGTCTTCTATATTCAACATGATTATTCAAGTCAGGGTGTACAAGAGATAGCTTGGTCTTAAGACCTCCCTTCATCATTAGTTCAGCAGGCAAGACCCCGGGAAGCGTGTGTGGTCTTGTCCTGTTGTAACTAAGCAGTATGCATGACAAGCAGGTCTGCAGTGACCCTTGGGTTACTCACTTCATACTCTGCTTTATGATTTGGACAGCACGTTCTGCTTGCCCATTGGGTGCAGGTTTGAACGGTGCTGACCTTACATGTTTGATACCATTGAGTTTCATGAACTCTTGAAACTCCTGACTGGTGAAGCACGATCCGTTGTCACTAACAACGATGTCAGGCAGACCATGTGTTGTGAACATGACACTGAGATTCTCAATGTAGCTGTGGATGTTCTGGATGACCTGATTATACTCTCTATCCACTTCGAATATGCATCCACCACAACTAAAAACACCTTCCCCAGGAAGCGACCTGCAAAGTCTATGTGGATCCTGGACAATGGTTTGGACGGCCACGGCCACAGACTCAGCGGCGATTCTGCTGGTGCTTTGCTGAGCTGCATGCAAGTGTTGCACTGATGCACACATAATTCCAGCTCAGAGTCAATTCCCAGCCACCATACATGAGACCTGGCGATGGCTTTCATCATTACAATGCCAGGATGTGTGCAATATAGCTCATGTACAAATTTCTCTTTCCCTTTCTTGGGCATAACAACACGATTGCCCCACAGTATACAATCCGACTGAATAGACAGTTCGTCTTTGCGAGGAATGTAAGGTTTGGTCTTCTCGCACATTTGCTTGGGTATGGCAGACCAATCACCTTTGAGGATGCAACTATTCACCACCGATAAAATCGGGTCCTGGCTGGTCCAGGTCTTAACTTGTTGAACCGTGACAGGGGTTCCTTCACTCTCAAAAGCATCCGTGACTAACAATAGGTTCGCCGGTTGTGGCATTTCCACCTCTAGTGTGGGCAACGGCAGACGGCTCAAAGCATCGGCACAATTCTCGGTGCTAGATCTATGGCGAATGACATAATCATAAGTGGATAATGTCAACTCCCACCTCTGGATGTGGGATGAAACATTGGTATTGATACCTTTGTTTTCAGAGAACAGTGAAATGAGCAGCTTGTGATCTGTCTCCAGTTCAAACCGAAGACCAAACAGGTACTGATGCATCTTTTTAATGCCATACACACAGGCTAGTCTTTCTCTACCATGTCCGCTTTAGGCAACTTTTTGAAGCATACGCGACTGGTTGAAGTTTACCCGACTCATTAACTTGTTGGAGTACGCAACCAATTCCATATGACAAAGCATCACAGGCCAATACTAAATGTTTACACGGGTCATAATGTACCAGCAGCTTGTTAGAGCAAAGCAGATTAATGGCTTTCTCAAAAGCTCTGTCTTGAGACGCACCCCACACCCAGTTGTTGCCTTTTCTTAGCAGCATGTGCAGTGGTTCTAATAAGGTGCTCAATTTAGGTAGGAAGTTACCGAAGTCATTGAGTAGACCCAGGAACGAACGCAGCTCTGTCTAATTCTGCGGCTTGGGTGCATTCTTGATGGCCTTGGTTTTCACGTCCGTGGGCCTGATGCCATCAGCAACAATTTTCCTCCCCAGGATTTCGACCTCTGGTGCCATGAAGATGCACTTCGAGCATTTCAGTCTGAGTCCCACTTTGTTCAGACGATGTAGAACCTCTTCTAGGTTGTTCAGCTGTTCCTCGGAGTCACGACCTGTGATCAGGATGTCATCTTGGAACACGACGGTTCTGGGAACGGACTTCAGTAGACTCTCCATGTTCCTCTGAAATATTGCTGCAGCCGAGCGAATCCCAAAAGGGCACCTGTGATAAATAAACAGTCCTTTATGCGCGTTAATGCACGTAAGTCTTTTCGAGGTTTCGACCAGCTCCTGTTTCATGTAGGCCAACGTCAAGTCCAGTTTGGTGAACGATTTCCCCCCCAGCTAGCAGTGCAAAGAAGTCATCAGCCTTCGGTAATGGGTACTGATCTTGTTTTGAAACCCTGTTGATCGTAGCCTTGTCGTCTCCACAGATTCTGACTGTGCCATCAATTTTTAGCACAGGAACAATGGGACTGCCCCATTCATTAATTTCAACCGGTGATATGATCCCTTCACACTGGAGTCTGTTCAGTTCGATTTCGATCTTCTCCCTCATCATAAACAGAGCTTTATGATGGGCAGTGGGTCTTGCATCTGAGTCCACATGGATCTGCACCTTGGCTCCAGTGAAGTTGCCGATGTCTGGTTCGAACAGCAAGGGGAACTTGCTTAGTACTTGGGCACATGTATCTTTCTCCGACGACAATGCCTTGATGTCCTTCCAATCGCATCTGATTTTTTCAAGCCAGTTCCTGCCGCACGGCATTGGACCATTGCCTGGGACAACCCATAGCAGTAACTCGTGAACTGCACCGTCATACAACACTTTAATTGTGGCACTGCCAATCACCGTTATGAGTTCTTTGGTGTACATGTGCAACTTGGCATTGACTGGACTCAGCCTGGGCCTCACAGCCTTAGTATCCCACAGCTTGTCAAATGCCCTCTGGCTCATTATCGATTGACTCACCCCCGTGTCCAGTTCCATCGATACCGGCACTCCATTAAATTTCACGTTGATCATTATCGGTTTGCTCTTAGTTAGGAACGAGTGCAGTCCATACACTTCCTCCTTCGGTATCTCAGATTGCGTATCCAGATCTCTGCGCTAGTCTGACCATCATCCTCCATGGGGTGTGTCGCAGCACGCTTGCTCATCTGCGGACACTTGCGCTGGAGATGTCCCACTCTCAGACAGCCTTTGCAACTATATTATTTAAATCAGCACTGCTGGTGCTGGTGATTTCCGCCACAACGCCAACACAGAGAAATCGGATGCACTCCCGCTGGCGGACTTTGGGCAGCCACAGGTTTCGCGTACGCAGTCGGGTAGGCCCTGCCATGTGCCGCTCTGCCGAATGCTGAATCAATCGCATTTACAGTACTTGCCGAGTTTTGATTTTTCACTGATAACTGCTTTAGACTTCTATCCATCGTCATGCATGACTGAGCAATTGTGATGGCCCTGTTCAAGTCCAACGTCTCCACCGCCAGTAGTTTACGCAGGATCACCTCGTGGTTGATGCCGATTACAAAGAAGTCCCACAGCATGTTTGCCAACAAAGCCCCAAACTTACATGGTCCCGCTAGACGTCTCGGGTCAGCAACGAATTCCGCCGCATTGTGGCCCTCTGAGCGAACGTGCGTGTAAAATCTGTATCTCGAGATGATGATGCCTTTGTCTGGCTGAAGGTGGTCCTGTACCAGTTACACAATTCTTCGTACGTCTTCTCTGTTAGACTCACAGGCAGGAGTAGATTCTTTATCAGACCATAAATTGTTGGACCGCAAACCGTGAGGAACACCACCCGGCGCCAATCTGTGTCACCGAACTCCTCCATTTTGTTGGTCCCGAAGAACTGGCTCAAACGACTCACAAAGTCTGCCCAATCTTCTCCTTCCATGAATCGCTCCAACAATCCAATTGTGCTAATTTTTGCATGTAAAGGTTCTTGTTGCCTCGTTGCCAAATGTTGTGTACAATAACTGTTAGACTGAGTAATGTTTAACTCCAAGAGGTATCACCTTGGCTCTGCTTTAGTAAGGCCCAAAGTAACTAATATACAAAATGGCTGGCCTTTTATACTTGGGCTGCACACACATGCGTGCAGCCCAATGGCCTCCAACAGTGATGCCATCTAGTGGCTAGTGATCCCAAAAGTATATACATGACCAATACATGGTTTGAACAAGGAATGAATTGATAGACCCTGTCTCATTTTAAGATTCTTTGGATTTTGGTGCTCAAGTCTCTGGAGTGGGACTTGAACATAATTGGAGGACATAGTTAATCTTGGTTGTTAGGACCAAGTTGAATAGGTTGCCAACACTTACTATCCAGAGACACACATGAAGAATGCCAACATGGACAAATTACTAGAGGATTACAACCACCCAATTAACTGTATCCCAGCATGAGATGCCACCACTGGCAAGGGAAAGTATTGGGTGAAAGTGGAGGTAATTTGAAGCACAAAAAAATGGAAAGTAATTGGTAACAGTGACATTCTTTACAATCAGTATTTAATATTTTAGCTAACACGTTCTCTGCTTTGTATTTTTTCCTGAAGGATTTCAGTATCCACAATTCTATCCGAGCTGTGTTAAGATCTGCGGATGGGAGTCCTGTTACAAGACTAAGACAAGAGTAGTTTATGAAAGCAAGAAGAATGTGTGTGGCAGCCTTGCTGCGGACATTCACCCCCCATTAGAGACACTGAATGGAACAGCCCTGAATGGAACACACATCCAGCAAACTCCCAGTTCTATCGAAGGAGGATGTGGAAAGGTAAGAGATCTGAGTTTGAAACAAAATAATTTTAAAAATCTTACCCTGTGGCTGCAGAGTTGAATAATATGCCAGAATTAGGCTAGACCTCAGAGATGCACGGATGGATGTGGGGTGTGTGTCAGATACAAGGGAACAAGCAAGAAAAGTCCTAGAGCTACAGAGTAAGAAGAGGAATCTTGAAGGACCCTACCTACACTTCATGCCCTTTCAATGGCTCCAAGAGCCTTCTCGCCCTTTATATATATCTGAGACCCGTGGCTCACTTCATATCTGAGATTTCCCTCTTGTGTGCTTCACTTCCCGCCTTCCTGTATCTCTGGAATCGCTGTTGTCCTCTCCAACATTGTCCAGATTTCCCTCCCCATGAATCAGTTCCACATCTTCAAAATCTTCTTACAGCATGTCCATGTGCTCCCCAGTCCTGCCAACAATTGCAAGCTATGCCTGGCTCATCTGAAATCTTCCACATTCTCCATGTGACAGGATGCTATCTGTAATGGCCAATGTCAAATTTAGCCAGTGGCAAGGTACCATTGATTTTCAATGATGATGATTTGTTTTGTTCAGTAGAACATGTAAAATACAATGATTCTGAGTACTTTGGGGGAATTATATCCAACACAGAGAACATTGGTGCAGACTTGCTGGACCGAATGCTCTGTGTCTGTGCTGTAACATCCTCTGACGCTATAAACGTGAAGCCTAAATATTTAGTGAAGGGTAAGGCAATGGGGATGGTTCCTTATTATTTTGTTGACACAAGTGTTGGAGTATATTTCTGCTCAAAAATGGGGCTTCTGTAATCTCATGTAAACACAACATAGGAGCTTTAATTTTCATTGGCCTTTATCGTTTAACGTTACCAGACATATGTAAATTGTGTCATGTGATTTAGCATCACATTGTGACTCACTGTATCTTATTCAATCCCATCTGATATAGTGACGATTCATTGAGCCTTTGGCTTGTAAATTATTTTATATTGAACCAGCTGCATGTCGGCATTAGTCAGTAACTGGGAGAAACTATTTTCTATACGCTTCTGCAAGATTGCCTTGAAATTATGCTGTAGGATCATTTTTTGTTGTCTGATTACGCTGTGTGGAAGCGCTTTGGGACATTTTACTGCATTAAAAGTGCTTTATAAATGCAAGTTGTAGGAACATTAATAAAAGCATAAGCTTAAATGCAGTTCCTGTGTCTGATCATGTAATGGAGTTTAAAATACAATTCTATAGTTGACTATTAAATTGGTAAAATAACAAACAGAACAATGTAAATATTTGCATTTCTTAACATTGTGTAGTCAAGCTGACAATGCTAGGTTTAGGAGAGCTTTCAGTGTTTTATTTGAACTCAATGAAATTCTGTTGGGGAGGGGGCAAGACCATATATGGCCCCTGAAGCATAAGAGCCCTGTCCCGCTTGGGGAGATGATTGGGCCAGCTCCAACTTCATTATATTTTAATAACTCGTACATGCAGAATACCAAAGGGCAAAAAACGTTAGTGGGAGTTGTGTACAGACCTCCAAACAGTAGTAGTGATGTTGGGGAGGGCATCAAACAGGAAATTAGGGGTGCATGCAATAAAGGTGCAGCAGTTATAATGGGTGACTTTAATATGCACATAGATTGGGTTAACCAAACTGGAAGCAATACGGTGGAGGAGGATTTCCTGGAGTGCATAAGGGATGGTTTTTTAGACCAATATGTCGAGGAACCAACTAGGGGGGAGGCCATCTTAGACTGGGTGTTGTGTAATGAGAGAGGATTAATTAGCAATCTCATTGTGCGAGGCCCCTTGGGGAAGAGTGACCATAATATGGTGGAATTCTGCATTAGGATGGAGAATGAAACAGTTAATTCAGAGACCATGGTCCAGAACTTAAAGAAGGGTAACTTTGAAGGTATGAGGCGTGAATTGGCTAGGATAGATTGGCGAATGATACTGAAGGGGTTGACTGTGGATGGGCAATGGCAGACATTTAGAGACCGCATGAATGAACTACAACAATTGTACATTCCTGTCTGGCGTAAAAATAAAAAAGGGAAAGTGGCTCAACCGTGGCTATCAAGGGAAATCAGGGATAGTATTAAAGCCAAGGAAGTGGCATACAAATTGGCCAGAAATAGCAGCGAACCCGGGGACTGGGAGAAATTTAGAACTCAGCAGAGGAGGACAAAGGGTTTGATTAGGGCAGGGAAAATGGAGTACGAGAAGAAGCTTGCAGGGAACATTAAGACGGATTGCAAAAGTTTCTATAGATATGTAAAGAGAAAAAAGTTAGTAAAGACAAACGTAGGTCCCCTGCAGTCAGAATCAGGGGAAGTCATAACGGGGAACAAAGAAATGGCGGACCAATTGAACAAGTACTTTGGTTCGGTATTCACTGAGGAGGACACAAACAACCTTCCGGATATAAAAGGGGTCGGGGGGGTCTAGTAAGGAGGAGGAACTGAGGGAAATCCTTATTAGTCGGGAAATTGTGTTGGGGAAATTGATGGGATTGAAGGCCGATAAATCCCCAGGGCCTGATGGACTGCATCCCAGAGTACTTAAGGAGGTGGCCTTGGAAATAGTGGATGCATTGACAGTCATTTTCCAACATTCCATTGACTCTGGATCAGTTCCTATGGAGTGGAGGGTAGCCAATGTAACCCCACTTTTTAAAAAAGGAGGGAGAGAGAAAACAGGGAATTATAGACCGGTCAGCCTGACATCGGTAGTGGGTAAAATGATGGAATCAATTATTAAGGATGTCATAGAAGTGCATTTGGAAAGAGGTGATATGATAGGTCCAAGTCAGCATGGATTTGTGAAAGGGAAATCATGCTTGACAAATCTTCTGGAATTTTTTGAGGATGTTTCCAGTAGAGTGGACAAGGGAGAACCAGTTGATGTGGTATATTTGGACTTTCAGAAGGCTTTCGACAAGGTCCCACACAAGAAATTAATGTGCAAAGTTAAAGCACATGGGATTGGGGGTAGTGTGCTGACATGGATTGAGAACTGGTTGTCAGACAGGAAGCAAAGAGTAGGAGTAAATGGGGACTTTTCAGAATGGCAGGCAGTGACTCGTGGGGTACCGCAAGGTTCTGTGCTGGGGCCCCAGCTGTTTACACTGTATATTAATGATTTAGACGAGGGGATTAAATGTAGTATCTCCAAATTTGCGGATGACACTAAGTTGGGTGGCAGTGTGAGCTGCGAGGAGGATGCTATGAGGCTGCAGAGCGACTTGGATAGGTTAGGTGAGTGGGCAAATGCATGGCAGATGAAGTATAATGTGGATAAATGTGAGGTTATCCACTTTGGTGGTAAAAACAGAGAGACAGACTATTATCTGAATGGTGACAGATTAGGAAAAGGGGAGGTGCAAAGAGACCTGGGTGTCATGGTACATCAGTCATTGAAGGTTGGCATGCAGGTACAGCAGGCGGTTAAGAAAGCAAATGGCATGTTGGCCTTCATAGCGAGGGGATTTGAGTACAGGGGCAGGGAGGTGTTACTACAGTTGTACAGGGCATTAGTGAGGCCACACCTGGAGTATTGTGTACAGTTTTGGTCTCCTAACCTGAGGAAGGACATTCTTGCTATTGAGGGATGCAGCGAAGGTTCACCAGACTGATTCCCGGGATGGCGGGACTGACCTATCAAGGAAGACTGGATCAACTGGGCTTGTATTCACTGGAGTTCAGAAGAATGAGAGGGGACCTCATAGAAACGTTTAAAATTCTGACGGGGTTAGACAGGTTAGATGCAGGAAGAATGTTCCCAATGTTGGGGAAGTCCAGAACCAGGGGACACAGTCTAAGGATAAGGGGGAAGCCATTTAGACCGAGATGAGGAGAAACTTCTTCACCCAGAGAGTGGTGAACCTGTGGAATTCTCTACCACAGAAAGTTGTTGAGGCCAATTCACTAAATATATTCAAATATATTAGATGAAGTCCTTACTACTAGGGTGATCAAGGGTTATGGCGAGAAAGCAGGAATGGGGTACTGAAGTTGCATGTTCAGCCATGAACTCATTGAATGGCGGTGCAGGCTAGAAGGGCCGAATGGCCTACTCCTGCACCTATTTTCTATGTTTCTATGTTTCTATGTTGTAATAGAGCTCCATCTAATGGACTACTTATGTAATAACAACTGCTGATGTCATAACAATAAAAGGTCCCGTGGCAAGGTCATGTGATCACAGTTCTGTTAGGAGCCATCTTGTAAGTATGTGTGTTTGTGTAGCTGTGTGTCTCAAGATATCACACATGTAACTTCTTTTTCAAAGCCACGTCTTTTGCTTTTTCAGTTGCTTAGGAAATGGGCCCCCTCATTCCCCAAGCCCAGTGACTGTGGTGGGCACTGTGCTGAGAACATTAGTTTATGTTGGGGAGGGGAATGATGCCTGGGCACCAGGTTTGGGCACTGCCCCATGCAGTGCCTGTAGCTTGTCAAGCAAAGTGGCCATGCCAGTTTGGTTACCATTATTCCCCAGACATACTTTAGGCCAGAGACATTGTCACGGGACAAATCCCAGGTGTGACTCAGCACCTTGTCTAGCACCACATTGTCTAGCACCAAAAACATGAGCATGGCTAAAACTGCAAAGCTGTGTTAGCCGCACGCTCCCAGATGCTTTAACCTGTCCTATTTGTCAGCTGTGGCTCAGTGGGTAGCACCCTCGCCTCTGAGTCAGAAGGTTGTGGGTTCAAGTCCCACTCCAGGGACTGCAGCACATAAAATCCAGTGCAGTGCTAAGGCTCTTTCGGATGTGATGTCAAACCGAGGCCCCGCCTGCCCTCTCAGGTGGACGTAAAAGATCCCAGGGCACTATTTCAAGAAGAGCAGGAGAGTTATCCCCGGTGTCCTGGATAATATTTATCTCTCAATCAACGTAATAAAAATAGATTATCTGGTCATTATCACATTGCAGTTTGTGGGAGCTTGCTTGTGCGTAAGTTGGCTGCCGTGTTTCCCACATTACAACAGTGACTACACTCCAAAAACGACTTCATTGGCTGTAAAGCGCTTTGAGACGTCCGGTGGTCGTGAAAGGCGCTATATAAATGCAAGTCTTTCTTTCTTATTACTGATGAAGCAGCTTTTCCAAGTCGCTGCTACTCTTCAGTTATCATTAGATTGAACAAACTATGGCTTCCAGTAACTGCAGGAAATGCTTTCAGCCAATCGCCTATCAAAGATCACCTGGAAGTGGTGGTCTTGCACCAGGAAGATGGGCGTTAGCTGCTTGGAGCCAATTGTCAGTGCTCTGTGATAGCTCACTGGGTTTATCCAGTGCCAAGCTGAGCCGCACAGACAAGGAAGGTCCCAGACTCTGCGGAGTTAGCTGATCTCACCCATGGTGGTAAGAGTGAAAGAAAAACCTGCATTCATATAGTGCCTTTCACATCCTGGGGATGTACCAAAGCATTTCATAGTCACTGAATCAACCATTTTTTTGAAAGTGTCGTCATTCTCATTATGTAGGCAAACGCAGCAGCCAACTTGCACACAGCAAGGTCCCACAAACAGCAATGAGCTAAATGGCCAGTTAATCTGTTTTGCTGGTGTAGGTTGAGGAAGTAACATTGGTTAAGAATTCTCCAGCTTTCCTTTGGGGTCTTTTACATCCACCTGAACAGACGGACAGAGCTTCGGATTAACATCCCTCAGCACCGCACCAAAGTATTAATCTCGATTATTTGCTCACTTTCCAGAGTGAGACCAAAGCCCATGATGGTCAAGCACTGCAAATGAGCTCAGTGCCTCGGGGTTAGGGGAGAGGGAAACGGTTATAGTTGTGGTGCGGATGTTGGCTGAGAACAGGGTGGCGTTGTGATGCCTTGACAGTTGGAAAAGGATGCCAGTGCTCAATGTCAAGGTTTGTGCATAAATAATGGTCACGTGGCCAGAGGGTAACCATTGCTCTTTGAACCATAGCTCGGCAAGGAGTTAGCACTTTCATTGGAGAAGGGATGGGAGAAGATTAGCAAGGCTAAATGATAGCAGCTGGTGTGAAGTCCCACTAATAGCTGTTAGCTTTTAGAGTTCAAACGAACTTTAGCAGCCCACTGTGACACCACTCACATGACTGAAAAGCACTGACTATCTTGTCAGCTATTTTCAATCGTGAGAAATTATTGTGGCAGTGGGAGGCTGGTGAGCACTGCCCTGTGAGTGGGTTTGAGTTCAATGTATGGCTCCCTACTTTCCCCCCCCAGTTTTGCACGAATGCAAACCCATAGTGGCTGCAACTGACAGAATCACAGCCAAGTTCTCCCTGTTTCTGTACCGGGGTTTGTAGGAAGACCACATACAAGAGAATCGGTTGGACTCCGTCATGGCCATGCCCTCCTTCCTGCCCAATTTTCCTGTATTCGCAGGACCCAGGTGCCCCCAATAGCCCCAGACACAGAACTACATGCCCCTAAAAGTAAAATTTTCGGATGAGACGTTAAACCGAGGTCCCGTCTGCCCTCTCAGGTGGGCGTAACAGAAACCTTGGCACTATTTTGAAGAAGAGCAGGGGAGTTATCCCCGGTGTCCTGGCCAATATTTATCCCTCAATCAACATCACAAAAACAGTTTATCTGGTCATTATCACATTGCTGTGTGTGGGAGCTTACTGTGCACAAATTGGCTGCCGCGTTTCCCACATTACAACAGTGACTACACTTCAAAATGACTATAAAGTGCTTTGAGACGTCTGGTGGTTGTGAAAGGCGCTATATAAATGCAAGTCTTTCTTAATATACTTTCCTATCCTTTTCTTTCTTATGCTCTTCTCTCTTCCGCTCTTTCTTTCTGCTGTTCATTTCTCTACTTTTCCTTTTTCATTCTCCTTTACTCATTTTGTGTCTTTCCCCATCATCGACCTCACCCCCCCCCCCACCCCCCCCCCACCTCCCCCACCTCACCTCACCCCAAAGCCCCCTGACCCTGTCTTTCCCTTCAGTCCACTAGCTGCTAGTATGAGAGTTGTTATCACATTTTCACTGCTTTCTCCAACACCTGAAGTGAAAGATCTGGGCCTAGAAATTGGTCATATTTCAGGTGCTAAACGGCCAACTAAAGCCTCGATATGGAGGGCAGGAAGCGGGCATACATTTCCAGCCAGAAGTGCACCACCCACCATATTGGGTAAGGACAAAAAAATACCATCCTTTACCCATGTGTGAAGCAGGCGTTAGTCCCTTTACATATGGGGCCTAACCAACGTTCCCTATAAGCTGCACAGACGTGAAGCCTGGGACCAGCTTTTTCAATGTTAAGTTTCGCCTACGCGCGAAACTGTGAATGGGTCGCGTAGACCCTTAAAGGGGTCGCACACCCTAAAAATAATAAGGATGATCATTGGGTCCAATGCCTGTTTGCAGCCCCCAGTGACAGCTGTGGTTCAGTGAGTAGCACTCTCGCCTCTGGGTCCGAAGGATTTGGGTTCAAGTCCCACTCCAGAGATCGGAGCATATAAATCTAGGCTGGCACTCCAATGCAGTGCTGAGGGAGTGCTGCACTGTCAGAGGTGCCGTCTTTTGGATGAGACGTTAAACCGAGGAGCCCGTCTGCTCTCAGGTGGACGTAAAAAATCCAACGCCACTATTTCGAAGACGAGCAGGGGAGTTAGCTCCGGTGTCCTGGCCAATATTGATCCCTCAATCAACATAACAAAAACAGATGATCTGGTCATTATCACATTGCAGTTTGTGGGAGCTTGCTGTGCATGAGTTGTCTGCCTCATTTCCCACATTACAACAGTGACTAAACTCCAAAAGTACTTCATTGGCTGTAAAGCGCTTTGAGACGTCCGGTGGTTGTGAAAGGCACTATATAAATGCAAGTCCTTCTTTCTTTCTTCTCCAAGATTGGTTTGCCCTGAGGGCTGAACTCAGGGAAACCAAACCTAGGGATTGCCTGCTCGGTCCAAACAAGAAGGCAAGTAACTGAGCTGAATGTGGAGCTGGGAGGATCAAGATTGCAGCAGCTTCTGCCAATGTAGTGTGCTATAATATAAATCCATTGCTGTTCTCGTGAAAGCCTTACTATTTGATTTTGAGGGATCGAGTTGTTTTGATTTGGAAGCACATTCATCAGTTCATTGCTGTATATTTTAATCTGAATGTCATCAAGCCGCCTTCATCAATGTAGAAACAAATTTTTTGATGCCAAATCGTGTAATCCTAAGGCTTTTCATAATGTAAACTGGATTGTCTGTTAACACAGAGTGATTTCATTGTGCACTACAATGAATTGTCAATGCACGTAACCAAATCTGCAAGAAACGAAGGCAAAACAATAATTATCTGGATTAGTTAATTCATAAAAATCAGCTGAAATTGAGTGCCCCAAATTGTCATTCCTTCACAAGTGGGTTTTTCGCATGACAGAAGAACCAGATTAAATTACAGATCAAAGGCATAGAGAAATACATAAAATCTTTCAGTTTCTTGGGGGTAATTTTGGCTTCAGATGATAGTTTAAAATGTGGCAATCAACTGGGCCTCTCGACTGACTTGTGTTGGGAAAACAAAGAGTTTGCTGGGCGGGCGTGCCATCTCGCCTGTGTTATACGATTGTCTGAGGTCACAGGGAGGCAGTTATGTGCTGGCCATCGTTTGTCTTACCACCTTGTTATTTGGGGGATTTAACTGCTCTCTGATCCAGCTTCCGATTGGGTTTCTTTATCGTTGGTGACGTTCCTTATTTTGTCAATTGTAATCCCTTTTCTCCCCATCTTCTGGTGAATGTGCTGGCTTTTTGCTGGGGTGTGGTATCATGGACGCGGCTAGCTTTCCTGGCCAAATGGCAGCTCTTCACACTTTTGGAAATGGGCAGTGAGTTTTCACAGGCTATTTATAGCCACGCCCATCGTCCCACATCTCACGGCAACACGCTCACTTCCTGCAGGGATCACTGGGCAACAATCAGGAACGTGAATTCTGGCCACCTTCGCCCTCTCTAACCCAGGGGAATGGAGAATGGAGACCAATGTTTGTGGGAACCGTGGTTGAGATCAGCTACATTAGCACAGACCAGGGATCGAATCTGCCACCTTCCTGATCTGTATGGCTCAGCTATTCGAAGAGCTCTTTGGTGAGCTGACCATCAGCAGATGTGCTGTCCTATCTGTTTCTAGGCCTGCTTTCTGGGATGTTGACCAAGCTGGCATTCAGTGCAGCACCCTCTCACTTTTGTTTTTGCTCCCCACCAAATGATGGCTGTTCACAGGTAGGGCGATCCCAGCTTCCCAAAGGCAAGTGAAAGAGACACGTGAAAGTGTCAGCTGTGGCTCAGTAGGTAGCACCCTCGCCTCTGAGTCAGAAGGTTGTGGGTTCAAGTCCCACTCCAGAGACTTGTACACAAAAAATCTAGGCTGACCCTCCAGTGCAGTACTGCACCATCAGAGGTGCCGTCCTTTGGATGAGACGT
Organism: Pristiophorus japonicus; assembly: GCF_044704955.1. Taxonomy (NCBI): domain Eukaryota; kingdom Metazoa; phylum Chordata; class Chondrichthyes; family Pristiophoridae; genus Pristiophorus; species Pristiophorus japonicus. The sequence goes on from NC_091997.1 coordinate 3,938,180, forward strand.
TAAACCGAGGACCCGCCTGTTTTCAGGTGGATGTAAAAGATCCCGTGGCACTATTTTGAAGAGGAGCAGGGGAGTTATCCCCGCTGTCCTGGCCAATATTTATCCCTCAATCAACATAACAAAAAAACAGATTATCATCACATCGCTGTTTGTGGGAGCTTGCTGTGCGCAAATCGGCTGCCGCGTTTCCCACATTACAACAGTGACTACACTCCAAATATACTCCAGTGGCTGTAAAGCGCTTTGAGATGTCTGGTGATCGTGAAAGGCGCTATATAAATGCAAGTCTTTCTTTTTTATCCCTAAAACAAGAATTGTTTAATAGAACTGCTGGCCCTGATTCCCCTCAATATCTGTCGGTAAATGTTTGGCCTCCAACTGGCAGCAGCCCAGAGTGGCAGGATTGACATCAGCTGCTCGCTATGTGGGAATCACTGGTAACCAGACCCACATCTCAGCACTCACACTTGGTGTGTGGAGCAGCAGCCTGCCTGAGCAGGACATTGGTTGGCAATTTGACTCTTGATATAACATCGCAGAGAGAGTTGTACAAGTGCCACAGTCTTAACCCTCTCGCATATTGATTCTGGCTCGTGTTGGCGGACGGAAGTGCTTTGTTATCTTAATTGACATAACGTGACACATTGTTATTCTCTGTATTTCAGTCTCGCTCTTCATAACCTGTATTGTTTCCGTTCATTTTATAATGCCCTTTGGATGCCAACATGACTAAGATGAAAGCATATCTTCATGCTGATAGCATATATTGTTCAGGTGTGGGAGCGGGGATTTTTAACCCGACTTGCCCGGCAAAAACTGGACGAGTGGGGAGTTAAAATGCTCGGTTACTTATCTGCCCAAAAGCGGCCCGGATCCAGCCTTATGCGGTTGGCTGGGGGTCGGCGGGCGGGTGAATGCGTGGCCGCTTTAAATATGCAAATCAGGGTCTGATGACATCTATTGCACCCCGTCAGCATATTAACTCAGGCCTGACTGTCGGAAGGCACCATGGCTTTCCAAACCAGGCAGAAGCAAGTCGAAAGAGGATCGGGGCATAAAGAGACCATTCCTTTGTGGGGGCCAGAAGGAGCAGTAGTGAAGCTCTGGGTCCCACAAAGACATTGTAGGCCTCTCCTGCCCCAGGCTGCTCCCTTCCCACCCACCAGAACATCCATTCCCCTGACCTATCTACCTGCACTTGCTGCTACATTGGCTTCCGGTTAAGCAACGCCTCGATTTCAAAGTTCTCATCCTTATTTTCAAATCCCTCCATGGCCCTCGTCCCTCCCTATCTCTGTAATCTCCTCCAGCCTCACAACCCCCCCCGAGATGTCTGCGCTCCTCTAATTCTGCCCTCCTGAGCATCCCTGATTATAATCGCTCCACCATCGGTGGCCGTGCCTTCTGTTGCCTAGCTCCCAAGCTCTGGCACTCCCTGCCTAAACCTCTCTACCTCTCCACCTCTCTCTCCTCCTTCAAGACGCTCCTTAAAAACCTACCTCTTTGACCAAGCATTTGGTCACCTGCGCTAATTTCTACTTATGTGGCTTGGTGTCAAATTTTTTATCACATAATACTCCTATGAAGCACCTTGGGACGTTTCACTATGTTAAAGGCGCTATATAAATACAAGTTGCTGTTGTTGCATGTCAGCGGATGGCCATAGGCTGCCTGATTTTGCAAAGGCTGGCAGGCCATGACCCACCTGTTCCAGCGGCACGGTAACGAGACCCGGAGGTTAAAACTACCGCGGCCACTTGCTGGCGGGAGACGAACTGACGCCTGTCAAAAACTCACTTGGAGTTAAAATTGACCGCAGCATATTTTAAGTGATGACACGAAAAATTGCGAACGCTGGCAATTGGACACTGACACATCGGGAAAAGCACGGAGCAGTCAGTCAGCAGCCAAAGCCAGGTTGCCAACTCTGTTCCTGGAGTTTTCCTCGCATGACCTCGGCCTTTCAACTGCCCTGCCCCCCCCCACACTCCCGCCATTGGTCACCCCACACATCCATCCCTGTGACACACCGCCTTCCCTCAGCCAATTGGAAAGCAAATCACAGAATGGTTACAGCACAGAAGGAGGCCATTCGGCCCAGCGAGCCGATGCCGGCCCTCTGCAAGAGCACTTCAGCTAGTGCCACTCCCTAGACTGTCAGTCCGCAACCTTCCCACCCCGCCCCATCACCAACATTTTTAGAACTGTTAAACAAAAATGTCTCAAGAAATTGAGAAAAAAACACACTCAATTTTTTTTAATGCCGCGGTAATTTTTCTCCCAAGTTGCTCACAGCAGTGCCTTGGAGATAAATCTTTCTTTCCTGGAGACACCAGGTCAACCCTGGAGTGTTGACAACCCGCATTGCCAAAGAGAAAGACTGGCTAACGTTTCAGGTGTGACCTTTCACCAGAACCTGAAGGGTCCCGGCTAAAATGTTAACCTGTCCTCCTGTTTCAGGTGCTTAGGACAACAACAAAAACATCAACTTGTATTTAAATAGCATCTTTAACGCAGTAAAACATCCCAACGTGCTTCACAGGTGTATTATAAATCAAATTTGATGCCGACCCACATCAGGAGAAATTAGGGTCGATGACCAAAAACTTGGTCAAAGAGGTAGGTTTTAAGGAGGAAAGAGAAAGAAAGAAGACTACATTTATACAGCGCCTTTCGCGACCACCGGACATCCCAAAGTGCATTTTGAAGTGTAGTCATTGTTGTAGATGGAGTTTAATGTTGGAAAGTGTGAGGTCATGCACTTTGGTATAAAAAAATCAAAGAGCAAGTTATTATTTAAATGGAGAAAGATTGCAAAGTGCCGCAGTACAGCGAGAACTGGGGGTACTTGTGCATAAAACACAAAAGGTTACTATGCAGGTACAGCAAATGATCAGGAAGACCAATGGAATCTTGGCCTTTATTGCAAACGAGATGGAGTATAAAAGCAGGGAAGTCTTGCTACAGTTGTACAGGGTATTGGTGAGGCCACACCTGGAATACAGCGTGCAGTTTTGGTTTCCATATTTACGAAAGGATATACTTGCTTTGGAGGCAATTCAGAGAAGGTTCACTAGGTTGATTCCAGAGATGAGGGGGTTGACATGAGGAAAGGTTGAGTAGGTTGGGCCTCTACTCATTGGAGTTCAGAAGAATGAGAGGTGATCTTATCGAAACGTATAAGATTATGAGGGGACTTGACAAGGTGGATGCAGAGAGGATGTTTCCGCTGATGGGGGAGACTAGAACTAGAGGGCATGATCTTAGAATAAGGGGCCGCCCATTTAAAACCGAGATGAGGAGAAATTTCTTCTCTGAGGGTTGTGGATCTGTGGAATTCGCTGCCTCAGAGAGCTGTGGAAGCTGGGACATTGAACAAATTTAAGACAGTTTCTTAAATGATAAGGGAATAAGGGGTTATGGAGAACGGGCAGGGAAGTGGACCTGAGTCCATGATCGGATTAGCCACGATCGTATTAAATGACGGAGCAAGCTCGAGGGGCTCTATGGCCTATTTCTTATGTTCTTATGTAATGTAGGAAACGCGGCAGCCAATTTGCACACAGCAAGCTCCCACAAACAGCAAAGTGATAATGACCAGATAAACTGTTGATTGAGGGATAAATATTGGCCAGGACATCAGAGATAACTCCGCTGCCCTGCTTCGAAATAGTGCCATGGGATCTTTTATTTCCACCCGAGAGAGCAGACAGGGCCTCAGTTTAACATCTCATCTGAAAGACGGCACCTCCGACAGTGCAGCATTCCCTCAGCACTGCACTGTCAGAGGCGCTATCTTTCAGCCCAGATTTTTCTGCTCAAGTCTTTGGTGTGGGATTTGAAACCACATCCTTCTGACTCAGAGGCGAGGGTGCTACCCACTGAGCCATGATTGAAAGAGAGGTAGAGAGTTGGAGAGTTTTAGGGAGGGAATTCCAGAGCTCATGGTCTAGGCAGCTGAAGGCACAGCCACCAAAGGCTGAACGATTAAAATCAGGGATGCTTGAGAGGGCAGAATTAGAGGAGCACAGATATCTCCGAGGGGTTGTGGGGCTGGTGGAGATTAGAGATAGGGATTACAGGAACCACTGTGCATTTTAAATATTTTTAAAAGTAATCCTTGTTAATGTAGGTTTAAAAACGAGCTTGTGCCCTAATTATATTTTGAACACCTCTCCTTATAACTGAGCAACATCATGCACGAAATGGAATCGTTTAGTGCTAATTACACACATCAGCTGAATGAGGCTCCTTGTTTGTTTTTTCTGTATAAAAATGAATTCAGTGTGTCCTGGCAAATGCATGACGCTGTTTGATTAACCAGCAGAGGCATAAGACAGATATCAGAATGCAGAAAGTCAGTGCAACTTGACAAACACGGGGCGAGTTTAATGTGGCAAAGCCCTTAATTATTTGTTGGGCATTAACGGTATGCATTTACAGTTAACTACATTCAGGCATCGACTTTTTAAAAGGCTTTATTGCCTTAGGGATCATTTGGTCAGGCTACCCATCCAAGATCAACAATGCCAAGTTTCTGAAGCATGTACACCCTTGATTAATTTATTTACAATATTTATGAGGGTGTTTGCAGAGGGTAATCTTGATTACAGGAGCAGAACCAGTTAGTTTAAGAGAGACTGTTTGGACTCTATGGTAGGATCAAATGAAAGAACACATAACACATGGAAGACAAAAACACAGAGCTGTATACACGCAGTGGGGAAATGGAAAAATGCATGAGAGGAACCATTGCTTCAACCATTGAATATGGAAACATGCAGATTCACTTGGGAAAGGGCCAAGCAATGTCTGAAGTCTGATTCTACCGTTACCTAACAACGCCATGTCCCATTTTATCTTTCTGTGCAGAAACCACCAATGAAAAAATTCATTCACATTGCTCAGTTGGAAAATGCACTGTGCGATGTGATACTATGATAAGCAAAAGGCGATGTAGAATTACATAGAAATTACAATACAGGGGGCTCGACCCAAGCAGGCCCTGTCAGTGTTTAGCCTCCGCACACGCTTGGGTTCAATTCCCAACAGTTGCCAGCTTACCTGACCACGGTTGGGAGAACCCAATTAGTCTGGGCATTCCTGATGCAGCGAGAAAAAGGACATGTGCCCGAGTTCCTGCTCCTGGTTCCTATCCAGTGACCGATGCTGTAAAGGATATATGTGTGAATGTTGGCCGAGGACCGGATCGGGCTTGGCACTGAAGCACTCATGGTCAAATAACTGGATGCCACTTCCTGTCTGGACTCACACATGAAGGGCCCAAGTTTCCACATGATTCGCGCCTGATTTTTAGGAGCAACTGGTGGAGAACGGACTATTTTAGAAATCGCAATTCTCCACATTTTTTTTTCTGCAGTTCTAGTCAGGTAGAACAGTTCTAGTTTAGAACAGAATTTTTTCTTCAAAAGGGGGCGTGTCCGGCCACTGACGCCTGATTTGAAAGTTTCCACAGTGAAAATGTACTCCAAACTAAAGTAGAATGGAGCAAGTGAAGATTTTTGTAGAACTGAAAAAACCTGTTCTACACATTAAAAAATCAGGCGCAGGTTACAAATTAGGCGTCCAGAACGAGGTGGGAGGGGGGAAGGGAACTCATTAAATTCGACAATAAATCCTTATTTATAACTTCTACAAATATTATACAAATAAATTCAACCTGAATAAACATTTATAAGCCAAGAAAAGATTAAATAAACCATCTTCCTACCTGTGTGAAAGTGCTTCAGCCAGGGAGAATTCTGCAGCCGTTCGTGCCGCTGAGCGGGAGGGGGAGAGAGAGAGAGAGAGAGAGAGAGAGAGAGGGGGGGGGAGGGAGGGAGGGAGAGAGAGAGAGAGAGGGGGGGGGAGGGAGGGAGAGAGAGAGAGAGAGAGAGGGGGAGGGAGGGAGAGAGAGAGAGGGGGAGGGAGGGAGAGAGGAGGAGGGAGGGAGGGAGAGAGAGGAGAGGGAGAGAGAGAGAGCGGGGTGGGGGGGGAGAGAGGGGCGGGGGGGGGAAGGGAGAGGTCAGGTCGGATCGGATCCAGTCCGGGAGTCGGGTCCAGTGGGGGGGGGCGGGTCGGGTCGGGGAACAGGAGCGCGGGTCGGGTCAGTCGGGGGGGGGGGGGAGCGGGTCTCGGGTCTTGTCGGGGGCGGGGAGCAGAAGCTGGCCGTGGGAGGAGCCTTATTCACGCAGCCCCAGTGAGGCCATTGGGCCAGGGCTAGGGGCTGCGTGCTTCGGGCCCCTCCCACACAGTTCGGCGCCTGGAGCTACTGCACTTGCGTGCCGACTGTAGCGCGCATGTGCAGAGGTCCCGGCACTGTTTTCAGCGCAGGGACCTGGCTCCGCCCCCCCACAGCTCGAGCCGGCTGCGCCGAGGGCCACAGGACCTGTAAGTCGGTGGAGAATACCGAGGATTTTTTTAGGCGCCGTTTTAGGCGCGAAAAATGGGCGCCCAGCTCGGAGGGGCGCCCGTTTTTTTTCTTGTGGAAACTTGGGCCCGAAGAATGGCTCCTCGGGCCAGATACCAGAGTGCTGCCCACAAAATTATATCACAATGGGGCTTTGAAGAGCAGAGTTCAGTGAAACAATTTTAAAATGTGAGTAACATTGCTGTTCAACAAAACGTTTCCACACAATAAGCCACATGTGTGGTAAGCAACCATGGAATAAGGAAACAATTTCATGATAACCTAACCACAACTCAATCAACTCAAGCTTTAGTTACTTATTTTTTTTAAATTATTATTTGGTCATGGGATGTGGGTGTCGCTGGCAAGGCCGGCATTTATTGCCCTGGAGGAGGTGGTGGTGATCTGCCCACCTTGAACCGCTGCAGTCCGTGCGATGAAAGTATTCCCACAGTGCTGTTGGGGAGGGTGTTCCAGGATTTTGACCCAGCGACAATGAAGGAACGGCGATATATTCCCAAGTCAGGATGGTGTGTAACTTGTAGGTGGTGGTGTTCCCATGCGCCTGCTGCCCTTGTCCTTCTAGGTGGTAGAGGTCGCTGGTTTGGGAGGTGCTGTCGAAGAAGTCTTGATGAGTTGCTGCAGTGCATCTTACAGATGGTATAGACTGTAGCCATGGTGCGCCAGTGGTGGAGGGAGTGAATGTTTAAGGTGATGGATGGGGGGGCCAATCAAGCGGGCTGCTTTGTCCTGGATGGTGTCGAGCTTCTTGAGTGTTGTTGGAGCTGCATTCATCCAGGCAAGTGGAGAGTGTTCCATCACACAACTGCCTCGTGCCTTGTAGATGGTGGAAAGGCTTTGGGGATTCAGGAAGGTGAGACACTCACCACAAAATACCCAGCCTCTGACCTGCTCTTGTAGCCACAGTATTTATGTGGCTGGTCCAGTTAAGTTTCTGGTCAATGATGACCCCGAGGATGTTGATGGGTAAAGCAGCCAGTTCATTGCGGGATATGTTCTGCATTCCATGGTTGGCTGCCATATATCCTGTTCTTAACAACGTGAATCTTGTGACCCGATATCTTGGCAATCTTAGAGAATTTATTTTTGCTTAACTTCCTCCCAGTTTCTTCTTTCTCTTCTGAAAGCGCTGACTCTGGCTGGGGTAGTGTTCTCAGAGCATCTAATGCCCTGTGGCATTTCACCTCAGTGCCATTTCTTCACGTGTGGGCCTGGCCAGTAAGTGTTGATGGTGTATGTCTTTTAGGGACAGATTCACTGTAGGAATCACAGAGTGGCTTTGTACTTACAGAGACACCACAGGGGGAGTGACAGGCTGGTACTGTACGTACAGATTCACTGTGGGAATCTGTACTTACAGAGATCCCTGTTGGGCATGGGAGGCGGGGAGGTGTTAATCACACCGAGCCCTATCCTGCCCTCACCCAACAACCATGCACTCCCACATTCCAGCAGGCATCACCAGAGAGCGCCCAGACCCGCATACAGCTCCTTTACTGCTGCCAAGGCGTCTGTTCACTCAAGACAGATAGCAGATAAAAGCGTGGGACTTGCTGTGCTGTTGGAGCCCAGTGTCATGTGGGCAGTGCATCCTCACATCTAGACATTAGCAGCCACATTTTTTATCCAATGCAAACAGCTATGTAACACTTTGTAAAAATAGCACCAGTCTGGTGGTTCTGTCCCTGCTGATAATGTGACAGCAACTCCAGAAAGAATGGACCTGCAATTGCTGCTTCTACTCTGTCATCTCCAGAAGATGGTGCTTTGTTGGATTTTTGACAATTACACGAGTTATTGTAAAGCCCAGGTTGTCATTTTTCTTGTACAGTCAATCAGTGTATAATAAGAATCACTTTTAAACCTGCACAAACTGCCCCCCACCCTCTACTAACTGTCTGTTCAGAACGTCTTTCAGTTCTACATAAGCAAAACTGGCATTTAATACTTGAAGAATTTTGCATTATCTGCACTTCACATCTGTAATAACTTGTTTATGACTTTCAAACTTCTGTGAGCAAAGACGTGTGTCTGCTTATGCACCGTGTCCAAGCCGGTATTTATCCCTCAATCAACGTCACCAATACAGATGATCTGTCCATTATCACATTGCAATCTGTGGGAGCTTGCTGTGCACAAATTGGCTGCTGCGTTTCCTACATTGCAACAGTGACTACCCTTCAAGATATACTTCATTGGCTGTAAATCACATTGGGACATTCTGAGGTCGTGAAAGGCGCTATCTAAATGCAAGTCTTCCCTTTTATGTCACGTAGAATAGGATGGCTGTATATTTTGTAAGTGATTAATTTTTTCAGGCTAAGTTGCTCATTTTTAAAGCAGAGAATGGTTAGAATATGGAACTCGCTACCACTGCACCTATATTCTCTGGCGTTTAGAAGAATGAGAGGTGATCTCATTGAAAAGTATTACATTTCGGAGTGACTGCTGCCAACGAGCGAAAGTTGCCCAGAAGCGTACTGCGCACTCCAACAACCGGAAGCATGATGCTTCTGCTTTCTTAAAAATCAGCCCGCTCCCTTCGCGGCTTTTAAAGAAAAATTGTAACGGGCCCGCTCCCATGACGAACCAGAAGCGCGCATGCGCAGAACGCTTGTGGTTCGTTGGCAGCAGTCGTGTCCATACAGTTATAGGGGGCTTGACAGGTCGGCTGAGAGGCTGTTTCATGGGTTTTCCAAACGTTTCATTATTTTGTCCATTTGAAACTGGAGTTGCAACAATGCCAGGCTAGAATAGTTCTGAAAATTTGAAGAAACATTTAACCCACAGATTAAACTCCATTTGTTTTCATTTACTCTCCGCTTTTTTTTTCCCTCTTTTTTTTGTGGAGATTTGCTTTCACTCCGCCTCCTTCAAGATTGAGTTTTAGGAGGCGTGTAGGATGAGAGGACATATTTTGGTCTGATAACACTCTGTGAAGTGACTCAACAGCCCCGAAGTTGCCCCCCGCTCACAATGGGGTGCACGCACCCCGTTTCCGGTGTTTTTACCACCGCGGTGGTTGAGGTGGCCTCTTGAACGAAATTCTGCTCTTTGTTTTTTTTTCTCAGGCGGACCGGAAGTCGCTCATCATGGGGGCGGAAGTTGGGGGTGGGGTGTAGTGCCCACCGCGGTAACGTCCTCACGGCACCGCATCACCACGGCCAGGCCAGCGGCCTGGCAGCCAAGAGGGGGTGCCAGGCTGCCTGTTGGCGGCCTGGCCAAGCCCGGGGGCATAATTGTCGGGCCGACAAGGAAAAAAATATGGTGGCAGTAGCAGTCAGTCCTCCCCTTTAATGGGAGCCGCACCGCCATTGCAGAAGGCCTAAGCCTCACTGCATCACCACGAAAAAACTTGTTTGGCACCGCCCAGTGGGAGAAAGATTTTCACAGCGGAATTTCGCGGTCGGGGAGGGGGTTGGGGGTGAGGGGGGGAGGGGGAGGTACATTGGCGGTGTGCACTGTGATGACGCACTTGGCACGGATCAGCAGCAGTAGGGGGTTAATGGGGCATCGCCGGGATACTGCGGGAGCGCAATTTTGATAATGGTGGCCATTAAACGAAAAATCGGCGGCCGTTGCACTCCACACTGTGGCCGCCGATTTGCGGTGTTAAGGGGCCTTCAGCAAAGGAGCAATTTTGGCCCCAACACCTTTTCCTACGTTACAGGTGCTATATAAATGCAAGTTGTTGTCGTTGTCCTCTCCCAATTTTATTTTGCCATGAGTTATGTCCCGTTCTCTCCCCTGGATCCTGGATTTGCTTTGACGCCCCCACCCCCAATGCCCCCTCCCCCCAACCACCCCCTTCTGCCCCGCCCTCCATAATCGAGGTCCGGCTCTTTATACTTGTTTGTGTCTCTAATGCAGTCCATTGGTCAATCTGTGGATTCAGTGTCAATGGGATTGTGTGTGTGAAAGCTGTGGTTTAATGAAACAATCGAATCTCTTCCAATACCTCGCGGGCAGAAGGCCTACTACCAGGCCGTATCTTGCTTCACCTGTTCAGCCACGTGTACCGGCCATCAACGTGATGTTTACATTGATGCCCAGAAGCCAACGTTCCTGGAACATGAAGCTGTTCCTCCTGGCTGGAGAGTCTAGAACTAGTGCTCATAGTCTTGGGATAAGGGGTCGGCCATTTAGGACTGAGATGAGGAGAAATTTCTTCACTCAGAGGGTGGTGAATCTTTGGAATTCTCTGCCCCAGAGAGTTGCGAATGCTGAGACATTGGCCTGGAAATTGCAGTCGGAGGCTTCCCGCGGGCAGATGCCTCCGATCTGAAAAATGTCTACAAATCTACCGGGTGATCTGGGAGGAGCTTGGGATTCCGGTGGGGAGGCCTTCTCTTCCCGCGCTGCGAAGCGCACTCCCGTCCTCCAGGTTCCCACGCAGACGGTGCAGTCACATGTGACTGCTCAGCCAATCAGGTATAGTATCATACAGCTTTCTCATTAATACCAATGAGAACTCCGTATCTACCAGTTCTCATTGCTATTGATGGGAAAAAAACAGAGACTAAACATATGTAATAAAAAATAAAAAAAACACACCTCACATAATTAAGATTAATTGAAATTAAAGTTAATAACTATCTGAGAGAAAAAAACATTTTCCGAGTTTTTTAAAAGTTTTTTTAATTATGGTTAAAAATAAATGTAACGTGATGGGCAGGGTTTTTAAAAATACGCTAACTGTCCTCCCAGGGGATTTGTAGGATCTTGCGGCGACGTCATTGGTGGTATTTCTCCAGTGACTTGAGGTGTCTACTGTACATGGTCCATGTTTCTGAGCCATACAGGAGGGCGGGTATTACTACAGCCCTGTAGACCATGAACTTGGTGGCAGTTTTGAGGGCCTGATCTTCGAACGTTCTTTTCCTCAGGCGGCCGAAGGCTGCACTGGCGCACTGGAGATGGTGTTGAATCTCGTCGGCGATGCCTGCTCTTTTTGCTAGGAGGCTCCCGAGGTACGGGAAGTGGTCCACGGTGTCCAGAGCTGTGCCGTGGATCTTGATGACTGAGGGGCAGTGCTGTGCAGCGAGGACAGGCTGGTGGAGGACCTTTGTCTTATGGATGTTTAGTGTAAGGCCCATGCTTTCGTACACTTCAGTAAATACGTCGACTATGTCCTGGAGTGCAGCCTCTGTATGTGCGCAGACGCAGGCGTCGTCCGCGTACTGTAGCTCGACGACAGAGGTTGGGGTGGTCTGGGATCTGGCCTGGAGACAGCGAAGGGTGAACAGATTCCAACTGGTTCTGTAGTTTAGTTCCACTCCAGCGGGGAGCTTGTTGACTGTGAGGTGGAGCATGGCAACAAGGAAGATTGAGAAGAGGGTTGGGACGATGACGCAGCCCTGTCTGACCCCGGTCCGGATGTGGATTGGGTCTGTAATGGATCCGTTGTAAGGATCACGGCCTGCATGTCGTCGTGGAGCAGGCGGAGGATCGTGATGAACTTTTGGGGGCATCCAAAACGGAGGAGGACGTTCCATAGACCCTCGCGGTTGACAGTGTCAAAGGCCTTTGTAAGGTTGAAGAAGACCATGTATAAGGGCTGGTGCTGCTCCCTGCATTTTTCCTGCAGCTGTCACGCTGCAAAAATCATGTCCATTGTGCCCTGTAGGGGACGAAATCTGCACTGTGACTCCGGGAGGAGTTCCTCGGCCACAGGGAGAAGACAGTTGAGGAGGACTCTAGCGATGACTTTCCCAGTGGCTGATAGCAGGGAGATTCCTCTGTAGTTGCCGCAGTCGGACTTGTCCCCTTTTTTAAAGATGGTCACGATCACTGCATCTCTGAGATCTTCCGGCATGCTCTCCTCCCTCCAGATGAGAGAGATGAGGTCATGTATTCACGCCAGCAGTGCCTCTCCGCCATACTTCAGTGCCTCAGCAGGAATTCCATCCGCTCCCGTAGCCTTGTTGTTTTTAAGCTGTCTTATGGCTTTTTCTACCTCGTGCAGTGTTGGGGTCTCACTGAGGTGGTGACGGGTAGCATGCTGCGGGACGGAGTCGAGAACACTCGAGTCAAAGGCAGAGTCTCGATTGAGGAGATCTTCGAAGTGCACCTTCCAGTGGGCCCTGACTGTCTCGGTGTCCCTGATGTGTGTTTCCCTGTTCTTGGTGGGGCCTTGGGTGTTTGGTCCGTAGGTGGCCTTGACTGCGATGAAGAATCCTCAGATATCATGGTTGTCGGCCAGCTGCTGTATCTCCTGTGCTTTCTCCATCCACCACCTGTTCTTTAGGTCCCGGGTTTTTTGTTGGACCTCAGCCTTGAGCCGTCTGTAATGCTGCTTTGCTGCTCCTGAGTTGGATTGTTGTTTAAGGCTCAGAAATGCCCTGCGCTTTTGATCTATTAGCTCTTGGATCTCATACCATGGCTCACCAAGGTTTGAACAACAGAAAACCCAAAGCATCTTAAGGCTTCAAAACCTAAAAATCCACTCTTAATTTAGTGTATTTTTCCTCTGCATAGAAAGAGAGGTCAGCTATCAGAGTGAGCTCCTTTACAGAGTGGTGTTCAGGTCTGTAAATTTGGTTGGTAGACTGTTCAGTAACCGCTCCTGTCTGAGTGTCGATAGGAAAAAAAGAAAAAGACTTGTATTTATATAGCTCCTTTCACAACCACAGGACATCTCAAAGCACTTTACAGCCAATTAAGTACTTTTGGAGTGTAGTCACTGTTGTAAAGTGGGAAATGCAGCAGCCAGTTTGGGCACAGCAAGCTCCCACAAACAGCAATGTGATAATGACCAGATAATCTGTTTTTTTGTTATGTTGATTGAGGAATAAATATTGGCCAGGACACCGGGGATAACTCCTCTGCTCTTCTTAGAAATAATGCCATGGGATATTTTACATCCACCTGAGAGAGCAGATGGGGCCTTGGTTTAACTTCTCATCCAAAAGACAGTACCTCTGACAGTGCAGAGCTCCCTCAGCACTGCACTGGAATGTCAGCCTAGATTTATGTGCTCAAGGCCCTGGAGTGGGACTGGAACCCACAACCTTCTGACTCTGAGGCGAGAGTGCCACCCACTGAGCCACAGCTGACACCAAAGGGCTGGTGGAATCAGTGAGCAGGAAATCCTCCAATAAGCAGCTCCTGTCTGTTTAAGCCCCGTTCCCTCAGTACTCGTGCGCGGGCTATTCTAGTGCACAGCAGCGAGGTGAACGAGAGAGGATGTCTGGTCTGGAGGCGGCTGCTTCACAAGTTGCCAGTACTTGACCAGGCTGGGTCCCTTGGAGGCTATTCGGAATCATTAATCGGAGGCTTTTTTACACAGTGCCGGTGTGCCAAAATAAATCATTCACGCAGTAAGCTGAAGCGAAAGAGGGGAGTGGGTGGAACGACATGAGTGGCAACTTCCAGTTCAAGGATTTAGACAGGCTTTGAATTTGAGCAACAGCTGATGTTACGGTTGTATATTAAGAGGTGGGCTTATACTGGGAGGCAGTCTCCCCAGCTGTTGAGGTGTATGGAATTGTGCCTGCATTTGCACTGGGAAAACTGGGGAAATAAGCTGCTGACATGTCTGTGCATTGAGAGGGACTATGTTTTGACTTCAATGCTCTCCCAGTGTTGGCTGCGGTGCCGTCAGGAGTCGGTGTAAACAACACATTAAGAGCCAATGTTGGCTGGCTATCAGGGAAGCTGCACTGAATTATTTCAGTAAGTAATGGAGCCCAGTCAGGATGCTGTGTGTTTGTTGGCTGTGCCACGTATGGAAATATGTCTGAGCTTCCCCCTCCGCCCGCCCCCTTGTATTTTGTTTCATTTTATTTCAGTGTTACGAGTGTAGAAATAGCAGTGGTTCTTTGCCAAAGGCAAATTGTTGATCCAAAGTTTTTTTTTTTAAAGTTTGTGTTCGAGTTGATCTGTCATTTGAAGAGACCCTATTATTTTGGTTTTCACCTAGTTTGACTGGCTAACGGATTAGCTTGTTATTCATCTGGTTGCTGCTCAAGGGATCTTGTACACAAACTGAGCGAGTGCCTACCCAGCGGCTGCATTTGAAAGCCATTTATTGTATGTGAGCTCTTGTTTCTGAGAGATAGGAAGAGTTGCTTCATAAATCCAAGTTTTTATTTCCTTGTATGTCCCTCTTTCAGTTCCCTGGGGTAGGCAATGCGCCTATCTGATTTTTAATTGGAAATCTACCACCCCCCCACCACCCCACCCAAACCCTGACCCTCGGGTCTCCTTGTTGCCAATAGATCTGAGGCTGGCAAATGAATTTCAACGGAGATAAGTGTTACATTTTGGTAAGAAAAATAAGGAGGTCACATATTACCCGGAAAATAAGAATCTATAAGGGGTAAAGGAGCAAAGGGACCTGGGAGTACAGTACACAAATAACTCAAACTTGTGACAAAGGTCATAACAAAACCAAACCAAGCACTAGGTTTTATTCCTAGAGGGATCAAACTGCAAGGTAGTGATATTATGCTAAACCTGTATCGAACCTTGGTTAGACCACACTTGGTTTTGTTCGCCATATTATAAAAAAGATACAAAGGCGCTCAAGAGGGTGTGAAAAAAATTACAAGGATGATACCAGAAATGCGAGGGTATACCTATCAGGAAAGGATGAACAGGCTGGGTCTCTTTTCTCTTGAAAAAGAGAAGGCTGAGGGGTGACCTAATAGAGGTCTTTAAAATGATGAAAGGTTTTGATAGAGTGGATACAGAGAGAATGTTTCCACTTGTGGGGAAGAGCATAGCTAGAGGCCATCAATATAAGATAGTCACCAAGAAATCCAATAGGGAATTCAGAAGAACCGTCTTTACCCAGAGAGCGGTGAGAATGTGGAACTCGCTACCACAGGGAGTGGTTGAGGCAAATAGAATAAGATGCATTTAAGGGGAGGCTAGATGAGCAAATGAGGGAGAAGGGAATAGAGGGTTATGCAGATAGAGTTAGATGAGGAATCATGAGAGGAGGTTCGAGTGGAGCATAAACGCCGGCACGGACTGGTTGGGCCGAATGGCCTGTTTCTGTGCCGTGTATTCTACGTAATTGTATGTATTCTGAAATAGCAGATCTTCTGCTGGGCATTTCACCGATTGTGTTATGTAATTTTCAGTATGGACATTGTGCAGGAGATCAGTTTAGTGACCCTGCTGGATTGCTTTTACTGACATTAACAACCACACAGACCGAGTACCCAGAGCACTTTGTGTAAGAATTTGTATAATCAGTGCAACGTTATTCCAGTTCGGAAGGAGACTGCAGTCGGCAGCTTAGATTTTCACACTGGTATCCCTCTACCTGAGTGGGTGTCCATGAAGGGGCCCTTGGGGGACTTGGAGATCAGATTTCTGTCCACCAGCCATCAGATATCAGAACTTTTCTATAGTGGACACGTAGGCCTTGATTTTAAACCCTCCCCACTCCCCAATCCCCACTCGCCCTCGGACAGGCAGGAAAGGGTCGGGCAAGGGGCTGAAATCCTGAACATCGTGATCCCACCTTCAACATCATAGTACTAATGGCATTGATTCAGGCTCTGGACAAAAGCTCCCTCTAAAAGTAGGCAGGGGCCAACTGAGCGTACAAAACACACAAAGTAATATTAACGGCAAGCCAGGGGGAGCCCCGCACTGTCTGCCCCCCCCCCCCCCCCCCCCCCAGCAGCACCTTGCCCGGAGGAGCCAACTGGCCAGAAGAGGTCAGAATAAGTTTTTTTTTAAAGTCCTTCTCTGTGAACCAGGAGAAGCAGGACTGTTGCCCACCCAGGCCCCACAAGGAGTCTCTGGGCCACCCCAACCCCAACCCCAGCTATCGTCCTCACCCCCCCCCCACTCCCCAACTACCCCCCCCCCCACCCCTTCCACCCCACATCCCAGTTGCAAGGGAATCCCCAGCCCCGGCCTCTGCCCGCACCCCCCATGACCGTGACGCAATCCCCAGATCTGGTTTGCCCCCCAATCCTCCCCCCCCCCCCCACTGCCCCTCGCCCCCCCCCCCCCCCACTCACGAGGGAATCCCCTGTCACAGCCTCCACTACTCACCCTCCGGCCCCCACTCCGATCGCGATCGTTAAGACCAGGGTGTCCCCAAACTCCCCAGGAGCACCGCCCTTTACTCTGACCCCGCTCACCATTCCCACCCCTCTCTAAAAAGTACGGCCTTTGCATTAAAAGACGTTTTCTGCAATTAAAATATTGTTATCCTTTTAGTATCTTTTGGTGGGTAGAGCGGGAGCTGGGTGTGGGGGGGTTGGGGGGGTGCTCTCTGGGGGATGTATTATTACTTACTGGTGGCTTCACGAAAATGTCTGCAGGGTCTGAAAGCATTTCTGTGTTAAAAACACAGAGATCCAAACCCGATATAAGCAAATCCTCTTCCTTACTTAGTCCGCCTGGTTAACACGGTCTTTTTGTTCATCTCGACCTATTCCATTCCTCTATTTATTTTATTTTTTATAGCTTTTTTTAAACAACATCCTTGCACAAGAATAAAAATGACAAATTACATCAGGGAGCTGACTTACATTCGAGGCACTGCAGCAGGATCTAATCTATCAGAACACAAAATTGCAAATCTGCCAAATACGGCCTGTAGCCACGCAATCAAACAGTTAGCTGATATTAGCTGACATTTGCTTGATTTGTGTTTAAAGAGACAAAGGTGGCAAGGTTTGTAAGTGAGCTGCAAGAGGCACATTGGAGGCACAATGGTGTTGCAAGCCAGATATCAGCATGGCAAAATAGATAAATCAAGATTACAATACTGACATGTATAGATCGTACTCCATCTCATACCTTGAGAAGTACTATTGCACAAACACTTAACTAACAGAGAGACAAGTTTTATTGAGAATAAACAGGTCAATGCCTCCATGATGATAATGAAGAGAGGAATATAATACCGGTATATTAAGCATCCCATAATAACATCAGCCTCAGTAATTTCCAGGTTGCAATCTCTCACGACCCTTCCCACAATGGTTATTATTAGCATGCAGTGACTGTTGTTGTGCAGGCAACAATAAAATATATTAAAAATACTCTTGCAGGATCCTCAGTATCTTCTGCAGAAAAGCTACCTTTAGTTCTGTTGTATATCTCAGATTAAACAGTGTACTCTTTGTTCTGAACATATTTATTCCACAGGCACTATTATTTTTACTCATTTTCTTCTTGTTCTTTCTCATACATTCCATTCATGGTGTACAGTGCAAAAAATGTGGTATACACTGTACAGGGTGTGGTACAGGGTACGGTGTACAGGGTGCAGTGTACAGGGTGCGGTACACAGGGTACGGTGTGCAGTGTACAGGGTGTGGTGTACAGAGTGTGGTATATGTGGTGTGGTACACAGTGTTCAGTGTACAGAGTGCAGGGTGCGGTATATATTGTGCAGGGTACGGTATACAGTGTACAGGGTGTATATACAATGTACGGTATACGGGTGCGGTATACGGGTGTGTATACAGGGTGAGGTTTACGGTTGTGTAAACGGTACGGTGTGCAGTGGTGTACACAGTGGGGTGTAATTAGTGGCTTGTGGCAGTGAAGGGTGTTTTTACTGAGCTGTAGATTCCCTTGAAGTTTGATTGCAGGTAGTGGCAGTGCTACTCGTGTGTGTGTGTGTCTGCCGTGTCAGTGTTTGCTGCGCTTGTATTGTAATCTTTTAATTAAATGATTAATGCTCTGCAGTACTAATAAGTCTTTACCCTGACAATAGAGAGCACTGATTTTCTTTGCTGTGGAAGCTGACTGGCATTGCAGCGTATCGAGAGAGTTTCAATCTGTGCGCCGGATTAAGTTCCAGAAATAAAGCATTGCGATGTAAGCGGCCATTTACCTTGTATGGGGAGGGGGTGGCATGAACCAATGCAAGCATCCCCCCCTCCCCTACCCACAACATGGATATTAATGAGCACTGGGCTTGCCCTAGCTCTATATTTCTCCCTCTCCCCGCCCCCCCCCCTCCGCCATCCCAGCCCCTCTTCCACTTTTTTTTGGACCAGCAGAAACAATAATATTTACACAGGCAACAATGAAACACTACGGATGCTGGGACTCTAAATTCTGTGAATGAACTACGCAATAAAAAGGGCCAAGTTCCAAGAATTGAATCGAAATGATGTTTAAAAATAATGAACCGTGCGGTAGACCAAAGCAAACATGAAATCTCGTAAGCCAGATTGTGGTGTTGTACTGGGGGCTTATCAGCAACCATAGCAATCAGTTGAAGAGGTTGAGAGAGCTGGTAATTAGTGAATGAATAATTCTTTCCCTGATGAATGAACAGGAGCTGCTTCAGTGCAACGTAAATGTAACCAGCACGTTAACTCTTCCCCTGCTGATTATCGGCGTGGACACCATGGGCCGAAATGGCCTCCTTTCATGCTGCAAATTTCTATGATTCTATAATTATAAGAGGAATTCCTTAAGGATTTTAACTCTCCCCCTGCTGAATAAATGAGAATTTGATCATTAGTACAGCCAGCACTTCCATCCTCACTTTGCTAACAAGCAGGAAATCCTTACAGTTCCACACAAATCATGTGACCAGCAATTTAACCCTGAATTGCTGAATAGCCAATATCGGCGATAAAAGCAAAGAAAGAAATCCTGAAAATCGGAAATAAAAACATGATATCCTAAGCACGCACAATACGGTCCTTCCGCACCTGAGAAACAAAAGAGTGGTTAACCCTTGAAAGGAGGTGGGATCTTATGAAGGTGCAGATAATATTAAGCGGTATAGAAAAGACAAATCCAGAGCACTACTTCGAGATAAGTTGAGGAGGCACAGGTTCAAATTGGTGACAGGCAGATTTAGGGCTGATCTCAGGAAGTTCTTTACACAGATCTCGGCTGCCCGTGTCCTAACTCGCACCAAGTCCCGATCACTCATCACCCCTGTGCTCGCTGACCTACATTGGCTCCCGGTTAAGTAACGCCTTGATTTTAACATTTTCATCCTTGTTTTCAAATCCCTCCATGGCCTCGCCCCTCTCTATCTCTGTAATCTCCTCCAGCCCCACAACCCCCCGAGATGTCTGCGCTCCTCTAATTCTGCCCTCTTGAGCATCCCTGATTATAATCGCTCAACCATCGGTTGCCCGTGTCTTCTGCTGCCTGGGCCCCAAGCTCTGGAACTCCCTCCCTAAACCTCTCCGCCTCTCTACCTCTCTCTCCTCCTTTAAGGCGCTCCTTAAAACATACCTCTTTGACCAAGCCCTGCCCTAATTTCTCCTTATGTGGCTCGGTGCAAATTTTTTTGTCTCCTGTGAAGTGCCTTGGGATGTGTTACTACTTTAAAGACGCTATATAAATACAAGCTGTTGTTGTTGTACCTGGTAAATAGAAAGCACGATTGGAGTTAATTTTCCGATGGTGTATTTTGACTCAGCCCTACTACACAAAGATTAATGTCTGAATCATACTGTAGTATGATCAGCAATGTAGTTCTGCCAATTGCAGATAAACCCTAATCTTGTTTTATTCTCCCTCTCTTTGCTGTTGATTTTTTCCCCTCCCATCTGCCTCTCTTTCAGGCATTGACCTCCCTGGGAGTGTGGGGGTGAGGGGTCAGTACCACGGGCGCAGGTAGCTCCTGTACCTCGCACCCCCCCCCCTTCTCGAATGATGAATGTTGACTGGCTGCTCAACCACATGGAGCATCACATCCCGGAAGCAAGTGCAGCGAGGCGAATTCTGGCACTCACACCCACTATCCTGGTTGCGGTTGGCTTGCTCAGCAGAGACCAAGGATCAATCCCGGGACCTTCCTGACCTGTATAGCTCAGCTACTCACTGCTTTAACCAGCTGAGACAGCAGAGGAGGCCGTAGAACTTCAAATCTGTGGAGAATCATATTCTTTTTACGATAGAAGTAAAAAAAAAACATGTGCTGTGATGGGTTACTGCTAATCTGCAAGGATGACAGCAAGAAGGGTACAGCATTTGTACGGCATGTCAAGCAATGACAAGTATATGAGCTTTTATTATGGAATTCAGAAAATTACTTCAAACTAAATGATTAGAACCAGAGGACACGGGTTCAAGCTAATAAAAAGAAAATACTACCTCAAGGGCTGATGTCCCTTCACACCAGGATTGATCAAGCCTGAAATCCCACATGCCCTCACCCACAACCAATGAGAAAGTTGGCATCAAATGAAGATTTGAATCGATATTCCAAAGATAATAACTTGTATTTATATAGCGCCTTTAATGTAGTAAAACATCCCAAGATGCTTCACAACAGTGTTACAGAGAAATTGATAAATTTGACACCGAGCCAGAGAAGAAATGATGGCAGACGATCAAAGATGAACAATCAACAGTTAATCCTATCCTTTAAAAACAGAGCTTTACTCCTCTGATGGTTCGGTTGTTAAGTCACACAGACCAGAATAGTCCCATGATTGCTCCCTGCTCTCTGATGTTAACTGACTTGAGCTCTGTGGTGGTAGGAGAGCTAAAACTGGCTTCAGTGGCCTCAGGGTGTGTCGGGCGCCTGCTCCTGATCACTCTTCAGTGCCTGCAGCTGGAAGTCCATGTGTGTGGATGTCAGATAGGGTAAAAAAAGGGCACGAGAAAAGTGTTTGGAGTGTCCCCCAGATCGGGGGCCACGATTTAATTTATTATGTTTTCCCAAAAAGAGTTGTCAGATAAGGTTAGAATTGGACTGCGTTGTGTTGCCCTTGAGCAGCCTGTCGGCACTCGACTGTCTAAAGCCCCATGTGAGGAATAGCCACATGGGCACAGATCCAGAGGGCAGCTGTTGTCTGCAGAACATGACCGCAGCTGGTCAGGAACTTCAGGGATGAAATAGGCGAGGAATGGGATTTTTATTCCCTCCATCCAGATTTGAATCAGTCACAGGCCAAAAATCAGAGGCCCTGAAAATGGGCCAGTAGCAGATGACCACAATGCATTTATCTGAATTCCCTCAGGTTCACTAACCCATTCATTTTAAAACGGAGGGAGAACTGTCAGCAACTGCGTTAAGCATTCCTTATATTAATATCTCACGGCATAATTTCAGTGTGTTTTAGGCTCCTGGGTTACCCAGTCCCTTGGCCCAAGTTCAAACTCATTTTACAGAACAGTACAATATTGTGGGACCTTGTCTTCTTGACTAATAATGTAATGTATGCACCTGTTAGTGCTCACAGGTTGGTTGAGTTGTTGAGTTGGGAGTGCCTTAGCCAGTCACATGATGTTCACAAGACTCAATAAAACCCCAGCCAGTTGGGTTCAGGGGGTCCATGATGAGGCATGTGTAATGTGATTGTTAAATCTTTGCTAATAAACCAACTAATTCTTAAGAGCAACGTGTTGCTCTGAATTCTTAAGCAAGGAACCCATGAAGCAAATGCATTACTAATACCGCTTAGCTCTTATCACTGAGAGACGACATTCATCATATTTGTTTTAGCTGAATTGGAATCCCGAATTCAAAATCAAAATGTCAATACGTCCTGATGTACTGTCCCATTCACTCTCCCATCGTGGTGAGGAGATCTTTATCCCTGCTCTCTGAACTTCTTTTGCACCCAGGCTTAATACAGTCTAAAGCACTGAAAGATCTTCGTCCTCTTTGTGTGAGCTGAGTTTGTATTTACATCCCAGAGAAGGCAGGATATTGTTTCAATAGACTTTTGGACTAGGTTCAAACTCGGGGGCCCCTATCATGAAAAGGCAGTGCTCTGTCACAGTGTCTTTCCCAAAGCCTTGGGTTTGAGTTTGTGTTCCAAAGTTCAACTGATACTCCTGTAAACCAATGAGTTTATTCACAAGCTATCAAATCACCTGTCACCGTCGGAAAGATCTTTTAAAGGAACTGCAGCATATTTTCTGATGGTCATATAGAGTGTTAGAGACTCATTTGCTCCCGTGTCCCATTATTTTAGCGGATGGGTTAACCCCTGCATTAAAATAATGGGCCGGGGATGTCCCGCGAATGCAATGTTTTCTCCGTTAACTTCACAACCAGTCATTTCTAAATGTTCTCATTCAATTTTGTGATACTGAAAAGCATTGAAGCTCCGAATGGCTGGAATTACAGCAGAGGAAGAGGCCCTTTTGCCTATGTCAGCTGTGGCTCAGTGGGTAGCACTTACGCCTCTGAGTCTGAAGGTTGTGGGTTCAAATCCTGTCCCAGAGACTTCAGCACATAATTCATGCTGACATTGCAGTGCAGTACTAAGGGAGTGCTGTACTGTCACAGGTGCTGTCTTTCATTTGAGTCAGTAAGCTGTCTGCCATCCCAGGTGTACATAACCGATCACATGGCACTGTCTTGGTGAAAAGCAGGGGAGTTCCTGACCAATAATTGTTCCTCAATTAATATTATCAGTTCTTTATCACATTGCTGTTTGTGGGAGCTTGCTGTGTGTTAATTAGCTGCCGCGATTCCTACATTACAGCAGTTTATCATTTTTGTAAAACATGATGTCTCATGATTTTTCTCCAATTGACGTGCAGCAGAGAACTTATGTGATAGCCTCAGAAAGGGCAGATCTAATAGAGGGTCTCTAAACAATGAAAAATTGTGAGGGGGTAAATGGTGAAAGACTGGGGAGAGGTGCGGGCGTTGACATTGAAGACTTCAAAAGTAATTCATTGGCTGTAAAGCACTTTGGGACGCCCTGAGGTCATGAAAGGCACTGCAAGCTCCCTTTCTGTGCTCAGTCTAGCTCCTCAGCTACTCCCTTTCCCCGCATCCCTTTATGTGCTTCCTTTTTTAAGTACTTCCCAAAATCTCTGTAAGTAGACGGTATAGTTTCTACCTGCGAGAAGGTATCCCGATTGGCGAAGTTCATGTACAAGTATTGCAGCATAAAAATAACAAACACAGATAAATAAGATGATCACCGAACATTCGCCCATCAGAATTTCTACCCTTCTGTGATATAATAAATCTCTGTGGAAAAAAAAAATCTTCTAATTTCCCCCTTTGGATCTTCCATTGATAATCTTGCCTTTACACCCTTTGTTACTGAGGTTTAAGGGGTGAAGCAAGGGAGGTCATTGAAATCTTTATTACTGGCTGAAGAACGTCTTCAGTGTCAACGCCCGCACCCTTCCCCAGTCTTTCACTATTTACCCCCTCACAATTTTTCATTGTTTAGAGACCCTCTATTAGATCTGCCCTTTCTGAGGCTATCACATAAGTTCTCTGCTGCACATCAATCGGAGAAAAATCATGCGGCATCATGCTTTACAAATATGGTAAACAAAATCATGAACATTCCGTTAGCGAATTTTGTGTCTTTCTGTGTGACACCAGATCTTTAAATTTGGAATCAAAGGTTAATATTGGTCTGTACCAATAATGCAAAAATGGGTAAAGCAAATTAGCAGCCCGCTATACGTCACGCCAACTTTCATCCCCACAATGGACAATAAAATCGGATGTGGTGGAGCACAAGATATTCACTATGACCCTGTTTCTAGCGACTGGCATCGACCAATTTCACCCCCCAAAAACTAGTAAAACACAGTTCGAGCTCCTCCGACTACAGCTGACCCTTGAATCTCTGCATCTGGAGGTTGATAATTAACACAAACCTTGTTCAATAGCCGTGAAATAAAGAGTAATGGTGGAGAAATTGGCCTCCTTTGCACCTCCGGTTAGCGTCTCCAGGGGGTGGGGGGGGGTGGCGATATCGGGGCGCTAACGGCTTACCGACCGGGTGCGGCAAAATTACCGACGTCCGCACACTTGCATGGCGGGTTAGTGCTGGAGCCCCAGAGATCGTGACGTCATCCTTAGCGCCCCGGATCTTAAATTCACTTGCGCCCCCTGCAACATCGCCGGACATCGACAACGGCAGCTGCAGGAGGCGTTGTGATCTCGGCTGGCCGCTTGGGGAGCGCTAATTAAAAGCAGCGGCGGCCAGAAAGGCCACCATTTTATTCTGACCCCTGTGTGCTGCTTTTTGAATTTTTCTCATGTGCGATTGAGCAGCCCTGCTCTCTCTCAGTGCTTGGGCTTCTCTTCGTGGATCACAGGTGCCGTCACCCACCATTCTCAGGATTACCTTCAAATCACGTCAGCATTGGCCCTTCCCTTTAAGGGAGGGAAGGAGCCTGTGGTTCCTGTACCGCTGCACGGGACATTGTGCAGCATTCTGCCACTACCAACCCTCTTGCTCCACTTTAGCTTGACAGTGCTCCACTTCCTTCCTGGAGCGCTAAACCTCCAGTTCTTGTCCGATTGAATTGCGTAGCGCCCGGCGATAATTTTGTGCTCCTACCGAAGTTATCGCCCCAAATGGGGAGCTATGCAATTTCTAGCCCATAATCTAGAATAACATATCATCATCATAGGCAGCCCCTTGGAATCGAGGAAGACTTACTTCCACTCTTAGAATGAGTCCTTAGGTGGCTGAACATTCCAATACGAGAACCACAGTCCCTGTCACAGGTGGGACAGATAGTCGTTGAGGGAAGGGGAGAGTGGGACTGGTTTGCCGCACGCTCCTTCCGCTGCCTGCGCTTGATTTCTGCATGCTCTCAACGATGAGACTCGAGGTGCTCAGCGCCCTCCCGGATGCACTTCCTCCACTTAGGGTGGTCTTTGGCCAGGGACTCCCAGGTGTCAGTGGGGATGTTGCACTTTATCAGGGAGGCTTTGAGGGTGTCCTTGTAATGTTTCCTCTGCCCACCTTTGGCTTGTTTGCCGTGAAGGAGTTCCGAGTAGAGTGCTTGCTTTGGGAGTCTCGTGTCTGGCATGCGAACAATGTGGCCCGCCCTGTGGAGCTGATCAAGTGTGGTCAGTGCTCCAATGCTGGGGATGTTGGCCTGGTCGAGAACGCTAACGTTGGTGCATCTATCCTCCCAGGGGATTTTCAGGATCTTGCGGAGACAGTATTTCTCCAGCGAATAACACATAGTGGGATTGCAAGTGACTGTAGACAGCTGTCTTATTTATACTGCTGCTTCTGGCATATGTTGTACTATATCCAAAGGTCAACAGAAAATAATAACAAACAGAACAATATTATGTCCATATTTAAGAACATAATAATGTAAGAACATAAGAAATAGGAACAGGAGTAGGCCATACGGCCCCTCGAGCCTGCTCCGCCATTCAATAAGATCATGGCTGATCTGATCATAGACTCAGCTCCACTTCCCCGCCCGCTCCCCATAACCCCTTAACCCCTTATCGTTTAAGAAACTGTCTATTTCTGTCTTAAATTTATTCAATGTCCCAGCATCCACAGCTCTCTGAGGCAGCGAGTTCCACAGATTTACAATCCTCTGGGAGAAGAAATTTCTCCTCAACTCTGTTTTAAATGGGCGGCCCCTTATTCTAAGATTGTGCCCTCTAGTTCCCCATCAGTGGAAACATCTTCTCCTCATCCACCTTGTCAAGTCCCCTCATAATCATATACATTTCGATAAGATCACCCTCATTCTTCTGAATTCCAATGAGTAGAGGCCCAACCTACTCAACCTTTCCTCATAAGTCAACCCCCTCATCCCCAGAATCAACCGAGTGAACCTTCTCTGAACTGCCTCCACAGCAAGTATATCCTTTCGTAAATATGGAAACCAAAACTGCACGCAGTACTCCAGGTGTGGCCTCACCAATACCCTGTATAACTGCAGCAAGACTTCTCTGCTTTTATACTCCATCCCATTTGAAATAAAGGCCAAGATACCATTGGCCTTCCTGGTCACCTGCATACTATCCTTTTGTGTTTCATGCACAAGTACCCTGAGGTACTTCTGGTAGGGAGCTCCACTCGATGGGAGCACATACTGGAAATTTAGACGGGCGCAACCCACAATATCCCAACCATTTGGGGCCAAAACGCAGGAGTTCATAAAATTACCCGTTATAACACTCGGGGCTAGAAATTCATTGGAGGGTTCTTAAGGCACCAATGTCGAGCCGTCGCTAAATTTAGCGCCGGGAAATGGTTAGCGACGACAGCCACAAAATTCAGTGTTTGCGCCCTGAGAGTGGAGCGAAGCACTAAGGGAAACGTTCCACATTTCTCTCGGGGCGCTAAGCCGGGTGAGCAACTGAATATCCCATGCTAAAGAGCCAGCTTCGTAGCGCCCAAAGCGAGTCCTCCCTGCAACAAAAAAAAGAATGGGAACAAGCAGTCATTCCTTCCCTTCGTGCCCCGGGACAGGTCTGCTGCCAGCTTTCTCTGGCGGTGTCACTAGGGGGCGCTACGGGTGCAGCGCAAAACTAATGTTGGATCCGTGTTGATACCGGGGGTGTTGCACACCAGCGCGATGCTCCCGGGCGATACTCCTCAGCGTAATGGACGCTATCCAACCCAATTTCTCTCTTGGTGCTGTAGTGAGGATAAAGTAAAGGTAGTTTGTGTGCACTTGAAGAATATGTAAAGTGACTTCATACAAAATGAGGTTCCACCGCCTTTATGGAAAATAAGCAAATGTGAAGTTAGATAAGGCATTCCTGTCATCGCCAAAACATTTAAAATTTGAATGGTTCGCAACTTATTTTATCTCCTGAAGGAGACAAGTAACCACAGATATAAATAAACCTGAACAAAGAGAACCCTCTGCAATGTCTCGCTGATATCAAAGGCAAGCCATTGAGAACTTCAGGACACCACTTTAGCATTATAGCTGAGATTATTAAGCCCCAAGCATTTGCATTTCATAGATAAGACATCCCCATGGTCCCAAAAGAACAAGAACCATTGTATTCTGTACAATATTTAAGTTTCTATTTTTCAAATCCCTCCATGGCCTCGCCCCTCCCTATCTCTGTCCTCCCTCCAGCCCTACATGCCCCTGAGATCTCTGCGCTCCTCTAATTGCACCTCCCCGACTCTAACCCTAACTCTAATCCTATCCCTGTAACCCCCTTCAGCCCTACAACCCTCCGAGATATCTGTGCTCTTCCAATTCTGGCCTCTTTCGCATCCCCGATTTTAATCGCTCCACCATTGGTGGCCCTGCTTTCAACTCGCTAGGCCCTAAATTCTGGAACTCCCTCCCTAAACCTCTCCGCCTCACTACCTCTCCCTCTTCTTTCAAGATGCTCCATAAAATCTACCTCTTTGATCAAGCTTTTGGTCATCTGTCCTGATATCGCCTTCTGGGGCTTGGTGTCAGAAATCTTTTCATTGCTATCGCTCTTGTTAAGCGCCTTGGGACGTTTTGCTACATTAAATGTGCTATATAATTGTAAGTTGTTGTTATAAGCCGCAAGTTGACCAGCACCTTTCAAATGCTGATGGAGCTTCCGTCCACTTCTATCATTTTATATTTCTATAACAACAACAACTTGTATTTATATAGAACATAAGAACATAAGAATTAGGAACAGGAGTAGGCCATCTAGCCCCTCGAGCCTGCCCCGCCATTCAATAAGATCATGGCTGATCTGGTCGTGGACTCAGCTCCACTTACCCGCCCTCTCCCCGTAACACTTAATTCCCTTATTGGTTAAAAATGTATCTATCTTTGACTTGAAAACATTCAATGAGCTAGCCTCAACTGCTTCCTTGGGCAGAGAATTCCACAGATTCACAACCCTCTGGGAGAAGAAATTTTTTCTCAACTCGGTTTTAAATTGGCTCCTCCGTATTTTGAGGCTGTGCCCCCTAGTTCTAGTCTCCCCCACCAATGGAAACAACCTCTCTGCCTCTATCTTGTCTATCCCTTTCATGATTTTAAATGTTTCTATAAGATCACCCCTCATCCTTCTGAACTCCAAGGAGTAAAGACCCAGTCTACACAATCTATCATCATAAGATAACCCCCTCATTTCTGGAATCAGCCTAGTGAATCGTCTCTGTACCCCTTCCAAAGCTAGTATATCCTTCCTTAAGTAAGGTGACCAAAACTGCACGCAGTATTCCAGGTGCGGCCTTACCAATACCTTATACAGTTGCAGCAAGACCTCCATGCTTTTGTACTCCATCCCTTTTGCAATGAAGGCCAATATTCCATTTGCCTTCCTGATTACCTGCTGCACCTGCAAACTAATCTTTTGGGATTCATGCACAAGGACCCCCAGGTCCCTCTGCACCGCAGCATGTTGTAATTTCTCCCCATTCAAATAATATTCCCTTTTACTGTTTTTTTTCCCCCAAGGTGGATGACCTCACACTTTCCGACATTGTATTCCATCTGCGAAACCTTAGCCCATTCGCTTAACCTATCCAAATCTCCTTGCAGTCTCTCTGAGTCCTCTACACAACCCGCTTTCCCACTAATCTTAGTGTCATCTGCAAATTTTGTTGCACTACACTCTGTCCCCTCTTCTAGGTCATCTATGTATATTGTAAACAGTTGTGGTCCCAGCACTGATCCCTGCGGCACACCACTAACCACTGATTTCCAACCGGAAAAGGACCCATTTATCCCGACTCTCTGCTTTCTGTTCGCCAGCCAATTCTCTATCCATGCTAATACATTTCCTCTGACTCTGCGTACCTTTATCTTCTGCAGTGACCTTATCAAATGCCTTTTGGAAATCTAAATACACCACATCCATCGGTACACCTCTATCCACCATGCTCGTTATATCCTCAAAGAATTCCAGTAAGTTAGTTAAACATGATTTCCCTTTCATGAATCCATGTTGCGTCTGCTTGATTGCACTATTCCTATCTAGATGTCCCGCTATTTCTTCCTTAATGATAGTTTCAAGCATTTTCCCCACTACAGATGTTAAACTAACCGGCCTATAGTTACCTGCCTTTTGTCTGCCCCCTTTTTTAAACAGAGGCGTTACATTAGCTGCTCTCCAATCCGCTGGTACTTCCCCAGAGTCCAGAGAATTTTGGTAGATTATAACGAATGCATCTGCTATAACTTCAGCCATTCTTTTAATACCCTGGGATGTATTTCATCAGGACCAGGGGACTTGTCTACCTTCAGTCCCATTAGCCTGTCCAGCACTACCCCCCTAGTGATAGTGATTGTCTCAAGGTCCTCCCTTCCCACATTCCTGTGGCCTGCAAATTTTGGCATGGTTTTTGTGTCTTCCACTGTGAAGACCGAAGCAAAATAATTGTTTAAGGTCTCAGCCATTTCCACATTTCCCATTATTAAATCCCCCTTCTCATCTTCTAAGGGACCAACATTTACTTTAGTCACTCTTTTCCGTTTTCTATATCTGTAAAAGCTTTTACTATCTGTTTTTATGTTTTGTGCCAGTTTACTTTCGTAATCTATCTTTCCTTTCTTTATTGCTTTCTTAGTCATTCTTTGCTGTCATTTAAAATTTTTCCAATCTTCTAGTTTCCCACTAACCCTGGCCACCTTATACGCATTGGTTTTTAATTTGATACTCTCCTTTATTTCCTTGGTTATCCACGGCTGGTTATCCCTTCTCTTACCGCCCTTCTTTAACGAAGTGAAACGTCCCAAGGTACTTCACAGAAATATTATGAGATAAAAGATTTGGCACCGAGCCGCATAAGGAGCAATGAGCGCAGGTGAGCTTGGTCAAAGAGGTAGGTTTTAAGGTGCGCCTTGAAGGAGGAAAGAGAGGGAGAAAGGTAGAGTGGTCTCGGGAGGGCGTTTGAGAGCTTGGGGCCTTGACAGCTGAAGGCACGGCCACCAATGGTTAAACGATTATAATCAGGGATGCTTAAGAGGGCAGAATTGGAGGCGCGCAGACATCCCGGGGGGTTGTGGGGCTGGAGGAGATTACCGAGATAGTGAGGGGGCGAGGCCTTAAATTCAATTTCTTAGTCAGAATGTGTGCAGTTCCCTTTTTTTAATTGATACAGTATTAACTGCTCTCGATTGAATTATTGAGGGAGTGCAGCAAAGGTTCATCAGACTGATCCCTGGGATGGCTGGACTGACATATGAAGAAAGACTGGATCGACTAGGCTTATATTCACTGGAATTTAGAAGAATGAGAGGGGATCTCATAGAAACATATAAAATTCTGACGGGATTGGACAGGTTAAATGCAGGAAGAATGGTCCCGATGTTGTGGAAGTCCAGAACCAGGGGTCACAGTCTAAGGAGAAGGATAAGGAGTAAGTCATTTAGGACCAAGATGAGGAGAAACTTCTTCACTCAGAGAATTGTGAACCTGTGGAATTCTCTACAACAGAAAGTTGTTGAGGCCAGTTCGTTAGATATATTCAAAAGGGAGTTAGATGTGGCCCTTACGGCTAAAGGGATCAAGGGGTATTGAGAGAAAGTAGGAATGGGGTTCTGAATGATCAGCCATGATCATATTGAATGGTGGTGCAGGCTCGAAGGGCCGAATGGCCTACTCCTGCACCTATTTTCTATGTTTCTATTCGTCATACATCTACTGCTGTGGGAGAAAGAAATCCTTCTGACCTCTGGTCTGGTGTTGCTTGTACTTGCCAACTTGTGCTCACACTTTCAGCTTCAATTGAATAACCTGGTTGTATCCATATTTTCCATGTCTTCCAGCTGCTTAAAGACCTAGATCATTCTCTCCTCTTAATGTTCATTCCTCAGTCGAAAGTAAGTCCAATGTTCTTTGAGTCCCGAAATCTCCCCTGAGTTTGAAAAAGACAGGTAGCCAAATTTGTACAGACTTTCCAAACGCCTAAAATAACCTCTTTCATCTTGTAATTCATTGCCGTCAAGTTACACCCGGTGCTTGTTCTCAAGTGTTATAACAACTTCGAGTGGACAGGAAGTGTTCAGAGAATAGTTTTTTTTTAATGCTTGTTCACTGATGAGTCATGGTCCACACAGCCTGGGGTCAGCAGCAAGGTGGTGATATTTATCTGTTGGGGTGGACCTGTGTTTGAGCTGTCCTGTCCCTTACAAGCCACTGCTCAGGAACTCTTTGTGGGCAAATGAACATTTCCTGATGTCAATTAGAAGCTAATTGCTTTATTTTGATTGGCTGCTTCTTGTAAATCCCAGGTTACTGCATTTGGAGAGGGGCCAGGTTATCAAGACCAGGATTAAAACAGCAGGAACGAATTGTATTTCTTGTTTATTTTATATATTTGACACTTTGAAGTGTGATGTCTAAAGTGTGACAAGCCTGCGCTAGGTGCAAGCATATATTATAGACTAGCATTGTGCGTGGAATTTAAGACTAGGTGTAGTCTGCAGGTGAAGCGAGGTTAGAGGCAGGCAGGGGGCTAGAGCCAGGGAGTGCAGATGTAATTCCGTCTCCATTTTAAAGCTAATACAACCTGCCCTTATTTTTATTTATTTCCATTATGAATTTCATTGTCCACATTTGTTATGGAAACGGCCCATGTAAATTTACCATGCTGTAATTACACCCTCCTGCCAGTGGTGGCGCTGCAGTACCTCCATTGGGAAGGCAGCGTGACATATTTGTACAGGCAATTCCATCATAAATGTGAATATAGTAATTAAAAAGGAAAAACTTGACTGGAGGTGTGTGCAAATGTAGGAATCTTATAAATATATGTAAATATATAAAATAAATATATGTAAATATATATATACTTGTAAATGTATACTTAAAGATTTCCTCTGGTATTTCTCACTGAGTCAAATAACTCACTCTTTTATAATAATTAGCTGTGTTTACGTCATGTAGATGATAACATCAGGGTCTCTGATTGAAAGTGATTGAATAAGTTAAGTTCCATTTTTATTGAATGGTATTCTTGGATTTTTTCCTGGTGCTTTGAAGATTGGATTCCACAAATTTCTGAACATTGTGAATGGCTTTTACTTCATATTTTCCATATATAATTATTCATTATTTTACATATATTTCGTTACTTATATTTGTATTTTGGTTTTATCTGTTGCTGTTTTAATGCTGAGAATACACAGCAAGATACACAAATTGGAGGTGGATACCTGACAGTATTGGGGATAGGAGGGCAGGTGGGGTGGAGTTTAGCTGTACTTGGGGGCAGTTCTGCACATTTATAACTGAGGGATGTGACTGGGGTTTGGCAGAAGCAAAGTGGGGAACCTGAAGTTTGCCAATATTGCGCGGGGGCTGCTCACGTTTGGCAGCATGAGGGGCTCTTTGATCTGGCATCACTGTGGAGTGCAACTTAGGATACGGCACAACTGTGGAAGGTGAACCTGACCTGAGGTTTGGCACAACTGGGGGTTGAATGTGAGATTTGGCTCAGTGCTGGATTTATGGTGTCAGCAATGATGGGAGGGACAGGGAACAAGCCTGACAGCACTGGGTTAGTGGGGTGGGGATCCATGTCTGTTAGCACTGCTTTGTGACTTTGTACGGGATTTCTGTAAACACTTAACTTGGTGTTTTCTCATTGATTCATAGATTTATATCTGTCTGTCTCTCTGCCTCTTTCTCTAAGAAAATGTAAACATTCAAATTACTATCACCAAAACACAAATGATATTTGGACCTTTCACAATTCAAATCTTTTAATTTAAAAAAACTCAAATTAAGAAGAGGAAAGGCACTCTGTTTCTCCATGTCTGACAGATATTAATAATTAAGAATATTTAGATTCTCCAGAAATTAGCATAACACAGACAATAGTCAGATGATTATTTATTAGCTGCTCCAAGTTATGACAACAGTGCTTCGAAACTACTTTAAACGTTCACTTTTTTGAGAACTGAACTCATTACAATGAGGAAAGACTCAGCTTAGTACACTTTTTGAAATTTGAAAAAGGAAGACCACAAAATAAACCTACAACTTTGTGTAACAATAGTCCATCTTTCTTCTCACTTCCTATTATAAAAAAGAACACTCAATATAAACTTTACTTGGAAGAAAATGGACTGAAATTTGACTAGTTTTTCTTCAAACAAGCTGAACAGGAACTGCTATGAGCTAAAGATAAGTATTTCATCAGTAAAGCTGAATTAACAGTACATCCTGGGAAATTAGGTGAATTCACATTCTCATACTGCACAATCCAAATTCAATTCATAGCATCACTGCTGGGTCAAAAATAGAAAGTCCAAGCCTAGGCCTTTAAGAGAGAAGGCTTTTTGAGTGATTTATAGGGAAAAGGTGATATAGTGTCGCACAGTGGCTAAGTTGTGCCATTACAGGCAGACGGGTTCAGTCATAAATGTTCTTTTTTTTATCAGTTCCGGGATGTGGGTATCGCTGGCAGTGCCAGCATTTATCGTCCATCCCTAATTGCCCTTGAGAAGGTTGTGGTGAGCTGCCTTATTGAACCGCTGTGGTGAAGGTACTCCCACAGTGCTGTTTGGAAGGGAGTTCCAGGATTTTGACCCAGTGACAGTGAAGGAACGGCGATAAACTTCCAAGTCAGGATGTTGCATAACTTGGAGGGGAACTTGAAGGTGATGGTGCCCCCATGCATCTGCTGCCCTGGTCCTTCTATGTGGTCGAGGTGGCGGGTTTGGGAGGTGCTGCCGAAGAAGCCTTGGCAAGTTGCTGCAGTGCATCTTGTAGATGGTGCACACTGCAGCCACGGTGCGCCGGTGGTGGAGGGAGTGAATGTTTAAGGTAGTGGATGGGGGGCCAATCAAGCGGGCTGCTTTGCCCTGGATGGTGTCGAGCTTCTTGAGTGTTATTGGAGCGGCACTCATCCAGGCAAGTGGAGAGTATTCCAGCACACTCCTGACTTATACCTTGTAGATGGTAGAAAGGATTTGGGGAGTCAGGAGGTGAGACACTCGCCGCAGAATACCCAGCCTCTGACCCGGTCTTGTTGCCACAGTATTTATGTGGCTGGTCCAGTTAAGTTTCTGGTCAATGGTGGCCCCCAGATTGTTGATGGTGGGGGATTTGCCGATGGTAATGCTGTTGACTATCATGGGGAGGTGGTTAGACTCTCGCTTGTTGGAGATAGTCATTGCCTGGCACTTGTGTGGCGCGAATGTTACTTACCACTTATCAGCCCAAGCCTGTATGTTGTCCCGGTCTTGCTGCATGCAGGCATGGACTGCTCCATTATCTGAGGAGCTGTGAATGGAACTGAATACTATGCAATCATCAGCGAACATCCCCACTTCTGACCTTATGATGGAGGGAAGGCTATTGATGAAACAGCTGAAGATGGTTGGGCCCAGGACACTGTCCTGAGGAACTCCTGCAGCGATGTCCTGGGGCTGAGATCATTGACTCCAACCACCAAAACCATCTTCCTTTGTGCTCGGTATGACTCCAACCAGTGGAGAATTTTCCCCTGACTCCCATTGTCTTCAGTTTTACTAGGGCTCCTTGATGCCACACTCAGTCAAATGCTGCCTTGATGTTAAGGGCAGTCATTCTCATCTCACCTCTGGAATTCGGCTCATGTTTGGACCAAGGCTGTAATGAGGTCTGGAGCTGAGTGGGCCTGACGGAATCCAAACTGAGCATCGGTGAGCAGGTTATTGGTGAGTAAGTGCCACTTGATAGCCCTGTCGACAACACCTTCCATCACTTTGGTGATAAATGAGAGTAGACTTAATGGGGCGGTAATTGGCCGGATTGGATTTGTCCTGCTTTTTGTGGACAGGACATACCTGGGCA
Source organism: Pristiophorus japonicus (assembly GCF_044704955.1). Taxonomy (NCBI): domain Eukaryota; kingdom Metazoa; phylum Chordata; class Chondrichthyes; family Pristiophoridae; genus Pristiophorus; species Pristiophorus japonicus. Next base: position 3,973,003 of record NC_091997.1, read on the forward strand.
GTTATCCACATTGTCGGGTTGATGCCAGTGTTGTAGCTGTACTGGAACAGCTTGGCTAGAGGTGCAGCTAGTTCTGGAGCACAAGTCTTCAGCATGACAGCCGGAATGTTGTCGGGGCCCAAAGCCTTCGCTATATCAAGTGCGTTCAGCCGTTTCTTGATATCACGTGGAGTGAATTGAATTGGCTGAAGACTGGCTTCAGTGATGGTGGGGACCTCAGGAGGAGGCCGATATGGATCATCCACTCGGCCCTTCTGGTTGAAGATAGTTGCAAACACTTCAGCCTTGTCTTTTGCACTTGTGGGTTGTGGGAGTTTGGAGCAGTAAAGGGGCTGTTGGGTTTTGGTCGTATTAGGTGTGGTTCGGGAGTATGGCAATATTGTCAGGGGGAGGAACCTACGATTGGTAACACTGGAGGGTGGAAATTGGGATATCATTTACTGGGGGAGTTTTTAATCGGTAGCACTTGATGGGCAGGGTGGTGGGTTGGAGGGTTGGCCATAGCGAAGAGGACTCCAGGGTCTATCAACAATGGAGCATGGCTGAAAGGGAGGTCTCTAGGTCTGGTAACACAATGGGTAAGTGTCAGGTTTTGGCAGTGTTGAAGGCGCTATATAAATGCAAGTTGTTGTTGTAGGACGGAAGAAAGAAAGACTTACATTTAGATAGCACCTTTCATGATCACCGGACGTCCCAAAGCCTTTTGAGACATACAAGATTCTGAGGGTGATTGACCAGGTAGATGCTGAGATGGCTGGAGAGACTAGAACTAGAGGGTACAGTCTCAGGGGAAGGAGTCGGCCATTTAAGACTGAGAGGAGGAGGAATATCTTCACTCTGAGGGTTGTGAACTTTTGGAATTCTCTACCCCAAAGGGCTGTGGATGGTCAGTCGGTGATTAAATTCAAAGCTGAGATAGAAAGACCGTTGGGGGTAGAAATTGGCCCACGCCCGAAACGGGGCGATCCCACTCTGTTTTGAAGGTTTTCACCGCAGCTGCAGTTCAGGGTCAACTCTTTCGCATAATTCCGCTCATTGTTTATTTTGTTTTGATCCAGAACTCGGTGTAAATGGGGGGGGTGACTACACCTGAGGGGGCAAAGACACGGCGGTGACAGCAACTGAGGGGCGGAAATTGGGGGTGGTGCGGAGTCGTCATGGCGCGATGACATCATCAAGGCGCCGCGTCACCGCGGCTCTTCCCTTCACTTAAAGGGGAAAGCCTTCGCGATTTAAAAACTTCGGCCCACTGGGCCACCAGGGAGGGTTTCAGCTGGACCAGCAGCCTGGCACCCTAGCGGTCTGTTGGCGGCCCGGCCGAACCCTGGGACATAATTGTCGGCCGACATAGCAGTCGTCCGACAAAAAAAAACATGGCGGCAGCGGCAGTGAGCCCTCCCCTTTAAGGAAAATCCCACTGGTGCTGTAGAAGGCCACTGCCTCACTGGACCACTGGGGAAAAGCTGGTTTCGGCACCGCCAGACGGGCCGAACATAACAACATGAGAACATAAGAACATAAGAATTAGGAACAGGAGTAGGCCATCTAGCCCTTCGAGCCTGCTCCGCCATTCAATAAGATCATGGCTGATCTGGCCGTGGACTCAGCTCCACTTACCCGCCCGCTCCTCGTAACCCTTAATTCCCTTATTGGTTAAAAATCTATCTATCTGTGATTTGAATACATTCAATGAGCTAGCCTCAACTGCTTCCTTGGGCAGAGAATTCCACAGATTCACAACCCTCTGGGAGAAGAAATTCCTTCTCAACTCGGTTTTAAATTGGCTCCCCCATATTTTGAGGCTGTGCCCCCTAGTTCTAGTCTCCCCGACCAGTGGAAACAACCTCTCTGCCTCTATCTTGTCTATCCCTTTCATTATTTTAAATGTTTCTATAAGATCACCCCTCATCCTTCTGAACTCCAACAAGTAAAGACCCAGTCTACTCAATCTATCATCATAAGGTAACCCCCTCATCTCCGGAATCAGCCTAGTGAATCGTCTCTGTAACCCTTCCAAAGCCAGTATTTCCTTCCTTAAGGTGACCAAAACTGCACGCAGTACTCCAGGTGTGGCCTCACCAATACCCTGTACAGTTGCAGCAGGACCTCCCTGCTTTTGTACTCCATCCCTCTCGCAATGAAGGCCAACATTCCATTCGCCTTCCTGATTACCTGCTGCACTTGCAAACTAACTTTTTGGGATTCATGCACAAGGACCCCCAGGTCCCTCTGCACCACAGCATGTTGTAATTTCTCCCCATTCAAATAATATTCCCTTTTACTGTTTTTTTTCCCAAGGTGGATGACCTCACACTTTCCGACATTGTATTCCATCTGCCAAACCTTAGCTCATTCGCTTAACCTATCTAAATCTCTTTGCAGCCTCTCTGTGTCCTCTACACAACCCGCTTTCCCACTAATCTTTGTGTCATCTGCAAATTTTGTTACACTACACTCTGTCCCCTCCTTCCAAGTCATCTATATATATTGTAAACAGTTGTGGTTCCAGCACCGATCCCTGTGGCACACCACTAACCACCGATTTCCAACCCGAAAAGGACCCATTTATCCCGACTCTCTGCTTTCTGTTAGCCAGCCAATTCTCTATCCATGCTAATACATTTCCTCTGACTCCGCGTACCTTTATCTTCTGCAGTAACCTTTTGTGTGGCACCTTATCGAATGCCTTTTGGAAATCTAAATACACCACATCCATCGGTACACCTCTATCCACCATGCTCGTTATAATCGAAGATTTTCCGACGGGAATGTTGTCGCCGGAGGGGGATTAGATCAGTGGTGCGCACGGTGATAATGCACTTAGGACGGATCGGCAGCAGCGGAGTGGTGGGGGGGGGCATCGGGGAACTGCCGGGAAAACCCGGAAGGGTAATTGTGCTAGCAGCGGCCATTGCACCAAAACTCCACTCCACAGCGTGGCCACTGATTTGTGGTGATAACAGGCTTTAAGGAGAGGGGACAATTTCCGACCCTTGACTCCAGGGGAATCAAGGGATATGGGGATCGGGCGGGAAAGTGGAGTTGTGGTCGAAGATCAGCCGTGACCTCATTGAATGTCTGAGCAGGTTCGAGGGCCTATTCCTGCTTCTATTTCTTATGTTCTCCCTCAGCCCCTATGCCCTCAGCCCCAACTCTCTCAGCCCCTATGCCCTCAGCCCCAACTCTCTCAGCCCCTATGCCCTCAGCCCCAATGCCCTCAGCCCCAACTCTCTCAGCCCCTATGCCCTCAGCCCCAATGCCCTCAGCCCCAACTCTCTCAGCCCCTATGCCCTCAGCCCCAACTCTCTCAGCCCCTATGCCCTCAGCCCCAATGCCCTCAGCCCCAACTCTCTCAGCCCCTATGCCCTCAGCCCCAATGCCCTCAGCCCCAACTCTCTCAGCCCCTATGCCCTCAGCCCCTATGCCCTCAGCCCTAACTCTCTCAGCCCCTATGCCCTCAGCCCCAACTCTCTCAGTCCCAATGCCCTCAGTCCCAATTCTCTCAGCCCCTATGCCCTCAGCCCCTATGCCCTCAGCCCCAACTCTCTCAGTCCCTATGCCCTCAGCCCCAATGCCCTCAGCCCCAACTCTCTCAGCCCCTATGCCCTCAGCCCCAATGCCCTCAGTCCCAACTCTCTCAGCCCCAACTTTTTTTTGAAGTGTAGTTACTGTTGTAGTGTAAAAAACACGGCCACCAATTTGCGCTCAGCAATCTCCCAAAAACAGCAATGTGATGATGACTAGATAATCTGGTTTTTTTAGTGATGTTGATTGAGGGATAAATATTGGCCAGGACACTCCCCAGGGCCCTTCTGCTAAATAGCGCCATAGAATCTTTTACATCCACCTGAGAGAGAGCAGATGAAGCCTCGGTTTAACGTCTCATCCAAAAGACGGCACCTCCGACAGTGCAACACTCCCTCAGCACTGCACTGGAGTGTCAGCCTAGATTTATGTGCTCAAGTCCTTGGAGTGGGAATGGAACCCACAACCTCCTGACTCAGAGGCGAGTGTGCTACCCACAGAGTCACAGCTGATGCCCTTTGTAAATCCAAAGGGACACTGTAGCCGGGTGACCCAAAGTAAAGAGAACTCCGAACATGTAAGTGCCAGGTAGCTCACCCTCCAGATCAGTGCCTTTATATTGGACTGTGATCAGATTCTCGCTCACAGATTGGCTTTACAACCCATCTCTCTGGCCAGAAGTGACGGAAATCAGAATTATTCTTAAAGGCTCATAGAGGCATTTAAAGGAACAGTCACATAGTGATTATGTTACTGGACTAAGACGCACCAACATTAGCGTCTTGATCAGGCCAACATCCTCAGCATTGAAGCACTGACCACACTCGATCAGCTCCGCTAGGCATGTTCGCATGCCAGACACGACTCCCAAAGCAAGCACTCTACTCGGAACTCCTTCACGGCAAACGAGCCAAAGGTGGGCAGAGGAAACGTTACAAGGACACCCTCAAAGCCTCCCTGATAAAGTGCAATATCCCCACTGACACCTGGGAGTCCCTGGCCAAAGACTGCCCTAAGTGGAGGAAGTGCATCCGGGAGGGCGCTGAGCACCTCGAGTCTCATCGCCGAGAGCGTGCAGAAATCAAGCACAGGCAGCGGAAAGAGCATGTGGCAAACCAGTCCCACTCTCCCTTACCCTCAACGACTATCTGTCCCACCTGTGACAGGGACAGTGGTTCTCGTATTGGACTGTTCAGTCACCTAAGGACTCATGTTAAGAGTGGAAGCAAGTCTTCCTTGATTCCGAGGGACTGCCTATGATGATGATGATGATGATGGACTTGTACTCCAGAGGCTTGGACCAATGATCCAATGATGACTTCAAACCCCACCACGGCAGCTGGGGAATTTAAATTCAATGAATTAAATAAATCTTGAATAAAAAGCTAGTACCAGTAATGGCGACCATGAAACTACCAGATTGTCGTAAAAACCCATCTGGTTCACTAATGTCCTTTAGGGAAGGAAATCTATTGTCCTTACCTGGTCTGGCCTGCATATGACTCTTAACTGACCTTTATGGTTCAAGAAGGCGACTCACCACCATCTTCCAAAGAGCAGTTTGGAATGGGCAATAAATGCTGGCCTGGCCAGCGACGCCCAACGAGCAAATAAAAAGTTGCGTTCAGACGACACTAAAGCTACTGAACACAATATGTAAATAGTAGGGTGGGGCTTCTGACTGATGAGTCCGTACTATGCCAGTGCGTTTTCTGCCTTCAGTTTATCACTGCAGGATATTTGGAACCTTCAGGAAAAATTTACTACAGTCGATGAATGACCAGGGCAATGGACCAGAAATCATACATCTATTTATACCATAACACTCGGCAATTCATCAGGGCACCATGCCCATTCAGAGTGATTCATCTGATAGCTCATGCAGTGCAAAGGTGGCTGTAACTAAAATATATGCGCCGTGCTTGTCAAGCTCGCTGGCACTGTGGGTCTGACATTTATTACACAATTTGCAGAGAACGGCCTCTAACACCAAATATACTGTCAGTTGTACACATTTACCTAAACCACAAAAAAAGATGGATTGACCCATTTAAAATAGTTTTTTGTTGATCAGGGATCAATGAATTAACATTGTGCATTTAATTTCCTTTTGTCCACTCGTCTCCTGAATGCACTGACTCGTGTGACGGGATACAGTTGCCATGGATACCAGCGGCTCTCTGCTATCTCACCCGAGTGGCCTAATCGATGAGGGCTGGTAGGCTGATCGACTAAAAGCCACACGATAGCCTTGCCCAGGCTCATCCTCATGTAGAATCCACATGTGCACGTTTCTTGCACAGCTCACAGACCGCAATGCGAATCTTGGGCCTTCATTATATTTTTTTTCCTCCTCTTCCAAGCCCGGGGACACTGAAGCCAGCTGTAGAATTTCGGCTGCAGTCCAGGTCAAGAGCAGTTCTAAGTTCAAATGTAAGGAAGTGCAAGGGCATTGAAAGGGGGGGAAAGAACAAAAGGGAAGGTCTGTGATTGGGAGGAAGGCAGAAGAAATTTAAGAGACACAAGGGATGATGGGCAAAAATGAGATGGTAATGGCACAAGTTAAGAAACAAAAGATGAGTCTAGATAATAACTTGTATTTGTGAAGCACCTTTAACGTAGTAAAACGTCTCAAGGTGCTTCACAACAGTGTTACAGACAAACAGATAAATTTGACACCGAGCCACAGAAGAAATGAAGGCAGATGATCAAAAGTTTGTTTAAAGAGGGAGGTTTTAATGAGCGTCTTAAAGGAGGAAAGAGAGGTAGAGAGGCGTAGAGGTTTAGGGAGGGAGTTCCAGAGCTTAGGACCCAGGCAGCTGAAGGCACGATGGTTGAGCAGTTACAATGAGGGATGTTCAAGAGGCCAGAATTTGAGGAGCGCCGACATCTTGTGGGATTGTGAAGCTGAAAAAGATTATAGAGACAGGGAGAGGCAAGTCCATGGAGTGATTTGTAAACAAGGATGAGATATTAGAGGGCGTGTGAATGGCAGAATCATCACCAGCTGCCATGGGGAAGAGAAAAAAGGAGGGGGGTTATAAACAAAACGGAGGAAAGGGAAAAAAATTATGTAGCGTTTATGGTCTGAAATTGTTGAACTCAATGTTGAGTCCAGAAGTCTGTTCCAGTTAACTTAGGCTCAAAACTGAGCTTGGGAACCTCCTTGGGTTGAATGACTCGGTACTGTGCTAGGCGGTGCATTTAGGGCCCTTAGTGACTATAATATGATAGAATTTTATATTAAGTTTGAAAGTAATTTAGTTAACTCCAAAACTAGGGTCTTAAATCTAAACAAAGCAAACTACGTAGACATGAGAGGCGAGTTGGCTAAGGTGGATTGGGAAACTACATTAAAAGGTATGAAGGTAGACAAGCAATGGCTAGCACTTAAAGAATGAATACATAATTTACAACAAATATACATTCCTTTTAAGGCACAAACTCCTCCCCATGGGAATGGTGGTCTAATCGTGGTTAACAAGAAAAGTTAAAAATAGCCAAAAAGAGCAGTAAGCCTGAAGATTGGGAGGATTTTAGAATTCAGCAAAGAAGGACCAAGAAATTGATAAAGATAGGGAAAATAGAATATGAGAGTAAGCTAACGAGAGACATGAAAACATACTATAAAAGCTTCTATAGGTATGTAAAAAGGAAAAGACTAATGAAAGTAAATGTGGGTCCCTCACAGGCTGAGACAAGAGAAATTATAATGGGGAATAAGGAAATGGCAGAGAAATTAAACAAATACTTTGGCCCTGAACTTGGTGGGCTTACCGTCTGCTGCCGTCGAGTTTTCTGGGCGGTCTCCCCTCCGAGCGGGTTTGGTGTATGCCGCCCACCGGCGGGGAGGGAAGACCGCTGGGGACCACCCGCTGACGTCTGCTGGCGTGTAATGCGCGTAAGTATCCTACCGCCCGCCGAGCTGCCAGTTTGGTCCGGGCGGTCCTCCGGTGAGGCAGGGGAAAGGGCCGCCGCGTGGAGGCAGGTCTAACCTCAACGGTAAGTAAGAGGACCTGCAAAAAAAGGTTAGTACGCTTCTTAATTTTTTTTTGCAGCGATTCAGGTGGATGGGGTCCCCTCAAGGTTTTCTAGTGTTTTTTTTTAATTTGGGGGGAAATTTTCAATTTTATCTGTTCCCCCCCCACTCCCTGGGCCTGACTCAATCCTCGGTGGTACTTTGCCGCCGAGAATGGGAGCTCCCGCCCGCTGCCGCCCAGATTCAGGCGTAAGTGCCTTTTTTGCCGCCAGGCAGTCTTTCCAGGATGTTTTCATTAAACTTCCGCCCAAAGTACCGTCAGGATCTCAGCGGTCCTTTGGACAGCACTTGGGCAGAACTTAGCTTCCACCAAATTCGGGGCCTTTGTGTCTGCCTTCATGGAAGAAGACACAATAAACCTCCCGGAAATAGTGGAGAAACAAGGATGAGGAACTGAAAGAAATTAATATTAGTAAAAAAAATAGCACTGGAGAAATTAATGGGGATCAATGCTGATAAATTCCCTGGACCTGATGGCCTACATCCTAGGGTTTTGAAAGAGGTGGCTATAGAGGTAGAGGATGCATTGGTTGTCATTTCCCAAAATTCCATAGATTCTAGAACGGTTCCCACAGATTGGAAGTAGCAAATGTAACCCCACTATTTAAGAAAGGAGGGAGAGAGAAAATGGGGAATTACAGACCATTTAGCCTGACATCAGTAGTAGGGAAAATGCTAGAATCTATTATTAAGGACATGATAACAGGGCACTTAGAAAATAATAATTGGATTGGGCAGAGTTAACACAGATTTATGAAAAGGAAATCATTTTTGACAAATCTGTTAGACATTTTTGAGGTTGCAATTAGCAGAATCGATAAGGGGCATTGATAGATTTTTGGATACTGAGGGAATCCAGGGATATGGGGACAGTGCAGGAAAGTGGGGTTGAGGTCGAAGATCCGCCATGATCTTATTGGATGGCGGAGCAGGTTTGAGGGGCCGAATGGCCTACTCCTGCTCCTAGTTCTTCTTTTCTTATTTTACCCAGTGAGTCATGGGGAAGGCTAACTTGGTTTGATTGTTGCCCGGAGCTGGTGGTGTTGTGGATCGAGCAAGGGAGCTCCAAACTATGGCTGATGAGTCATGTCCCGTCCATGAACCCTGGCAGGGCAGCCCTGTAACCTTGGCAATGTCACCTCACCAAGCCTGGGTAACTTAGTTCCATTAACGCTTTGGCTTCTTACTCACATGTCTCCTCTTCGAATTTAGGAGGCCTGGGGGTTTGGGAAGGGCTGTCCTTACTGCAGCCGCCTGATTGATGGACACATCCTAAATCAGAATCCTAAGGGCTGTTTCGTAACGAAAGCTATGACTTCCCTTCCAAGTCCCCCGCCATCCCGACTTGGATATATATATCACCGTTCTTTCATCGTGGCTGGGTCAAAACCCTGGAACTCCCTACCTAACACTATTGTAGGAGCACCTTCATCACATGGACTGCACAGGTTCAAGAAGAATGCCCACCATCACCATTTACATTACAAAAGCGTCTACACTTCAAAAGTACTTCATTGGCTGTAAAGCACTTTGGGGCATGCTGAGGTTGTAAAATGCTATATAAATGCAAGTTCTTTCTTCAACCAGGAGTGGGCAATAAATGCTGGCCTTGCTACCGACGCACATATCCCAAGAACATGTAATTAAATTAGATTATTGGTGGATGAACACCTTATGTGTGGCCTGCAATGTTGTGTATGCAATAACTGTTAGACTGAGTACTGTTTAACTCCAAGAGATATGACCTTGGTTCTGCTTTATTAAGGCCCAAAGTGACTAATATACAAAATGTCTGGCCTTTTATACTTGGGCTGCACACACGTGTGTGGTCTTGTCCTGTAACTCAGAAGTATGCATGACAGGCGGGTCTGCAGTGTTACTCGCTTCATACTCTGCTTTATGATTTGGACAGCACGTTCTGCTTGCCCATTGGGTGCAGGTTTGAATGGTGCTGACCTTACATGTTTGATGCCATTGAGTATCATGAACTCTTGAAACTCCTGACTGGTGAAGCACGATCCGTTGTCGCTAACAACGATGTCAGGCAGACCATGTGTTGTGAACATGACACTCAGATTCTCAATGGTAGCTGTGGATGTGCTGGATGACATGATTATACTCTCTATGCACTTCGAATATGCATCCACCGCAACTAAAAACATCTTCCCCAGGAAGGGACCTGCAAAGTCTATGTGGATCCTGGACCATGGTTTGGACGGCCACAACCACAGACTCAGCAGCGATTCCGCTGGTGCTTTGCTGAGCTGCATGCAAGTGTTGCACTGACGCACACATAATTCCAGCTCAGAGTCAATTCCCGGCCACCATACATGAGACCTGCCGATGGCTTTCATCATTACAATGCCGGGATGTGTGCAATATAGCTCACATACAAATTTCTCTCTCCCTTTCTTGGGCATAACAACACGATTGCCCCACAGTATACAATCCGACTGAATAGACAGTTCGTCTTTGTGACGAATGTAAGATTTGATCTCCTCGGACATTTGCTTGGGTATGGCAGACCAATCACCTTTGAGGATGCAACTCTTCACCACCAATAAAATCGGGTCCTGGCTGGTCCAGGTTTTAACTTGTTGAGCCGTGACAGGGGTTCCTTCACTCTCAAAAGCATCCGTGACTAACAATAGGTCCACTGGTTGTGGTGTTTCCACCTCCAGTGTGGGCAACGGCAGACGGCTCAAAGCATCGGCACAATTCCCGGTGCCAGGTCTATGGCGAATGACATAATCATAAGTGGATAATGTCAGCGACCACCTCTGGATGCGGGATGAAGCATTGGTATTGATACTTTAGTTTTCCGAGAACAGTGAAATGAGCGACTTGTGATCTGTCTCCAGTTCAAACCGAACATCAAACAGGTACTGATGCATCTTTTTACCCCCGTACACGCAGGCTAGTGCTTCTTTCTCTACCGGGCTGTAGGCTCTTTCCGCTTTAGACAACTTTTAGAAGCATACGTGACTGGTTGAAGTTTACCCGACTCATTAACTTGTTGGAGTACGCAACCAATTCCATATGACAAAGCATCACAGGCCAATACTAAACATTTACATGGGTCATAATGTACCAGCAGCTTGTTAGAGCAAAGCAGATTAATGGCTTTCTCAAAAGCTCTGTCTTGAGTCGCACCCCACACTCAGTTGTCGCCTTTTCTTAGCAGCATGTGCAGTGGTTCTAATAAGGTGCTCAATTTAGGTAGGAAGTCACCGAAGTAGTTGAGCAGACCCAGGAACGAACGCAGCTCTGTCTAATTGTGCTGCTTGGGTGCATTCTTGACGGCCTTGGTTTTCGCGTCCGTGGGCCTGATGCCGTCAGCAGCAATTTTCCTCCCCAGGAATTCGACCTCTGGTGTCATGAAGACGCACTTTGAGCATTTCAGTCTGAGTCCCACTTTGTCCAGATGATGTAGAACCTCTTCCAGGTTGTTCAGCTGTTCCTCGGAGTCACGACCTGTGATCAGGATGTCATCTTGGAATATGACGGTTCTGGGAACGGACTTCAATAAACTCTCCATGTTCCTCTGAAATATTGCTGCAGCCGAGCGAATTCCAAAAGGGCACCTGTGATAAATAAACAGTCCTTTATGCGTGTTAATGTCCGTAAGTCTCTTCGACATCTCGACCAGCTCCTGTGTCATGTAGGCCAACGTCAAGTCCAGTTTGGTGAACGACTTCCCCCCGGCTAGCGTGGCAAACAAGTCATCAGCCTTCGGTAATGGGTACTGATCCTGTTTCGAAACCCTGTTGATCGTAGCCTTGTAGTCTCCACAGATATTGACTGTGCCATCACTTTTCAGCACAGGAACAATGGGACTAGCCCATTCATTAAATTCAACCTGTGATATGATCCCTTCACGCTGGAGTCTGTTCAGTTCGATTTCGACCTTCTCCCTCATCATATACGAAACTGCCTGAGCTTGAAGATGGATGGGTCTTGCATCCGAATCCACTCGGATCTGCGCCTTGGCTCCCGTGAAGTTGCTGATGGCTGGTTTGAACAGCGAGGGGAACTAGTTCAGTACTTGGGCACATGTATCTTTCTCTGACGACAACACCTTGATGTCGTTCCAATCGCATCTGATTTTTTTTCAAGCCTGTTCCTGCCGAAGAGCATTGGACCATTGCCTGGGACAATCCATAGCGGTAACTCGTGAACTGCACCGTCATACGACACTTTAATTGTGGCACTGCCAATCACCGTTATGAGTTCTTTGATGTACGTGCGCAACTTGGCATTGACTGGACTCAGCCTGGGCCTCACAGCCTTAGTATCTCACAGCTTGTCAAATGCCCTCTGGCTCATTATCGATTGACTCGCCCCTGTGTCCAGGTCCATCAATACCGGCACCACATTAAATTTCACGTTGATCATTATCGGTTTGCTCTTAGTTAGGAACGAGTGCAGTCCATACACTTCCTCCTCCGGTATCTCAGATTGCGTATCCAGATCCGCGCTAGTCTGACCATCATCCTCCATGGGGTGTGTCGCAGCACGCTTGCTCATCTGCGGACACTTGCGCCGGAGATGCCCCACTCTCAGACAGCCTTTGCAACTATATTGCTTAAATCGGCACTGCTGGTGCCGGTGATTTCCCCCACAACGCCAACACGGATGAATCGGATGCACTCCCGCTGGCGGACTTTGGGCAACCACAGGTTTCGCGTACGCAGGCGGGTAGGCCCTGCCATGTGCCACTCTGCTGAACGCCGAATCAATCATATTTACAGTACTTGCCGAGTTTTGAATTTTCACTGATAACTGCTTTAGACTTCTATCCATCGTCATGCATGACTGAGCGATCGTGATGGCCCTGTTCAAGTCCAACGTCTCCACCACCAGTAGTTTACGCAGGATCACCTCGTGGTTGATGCCGATTACAAAGAAGTCCCGCAACATGTTTGCCAACAAAGCCCCGAACTTACACGGTCCCGCTAGACGTCTCAGGTCGGCAACGAATTCCGCCGCATTCTGGCCCTCTGAGTGAACGCGCGTGTAAAATCTGTATCTCGAGATGATGATGCCTTCGTCTGGCTTCAGGTGGTCCTGTACCAGTTACACAATTCTTCGTACGTATGCTCTGTTGGACTCACAGGCAGGAGCAGATTCTTTATCAGACCATCAATTTTTGGACCGCAAACCGTGAGGAACACCACCCGGCGCCGATCTGTGTCGCCGAACTCTTCCATTTTGTTGCCCATGAAAAACTGGCTCAAACGGCTCACAAAGTCTGCCCAATCTTCACCTTCCACAAATCGCTCCAACAATCCAATTGTGCTCATTTTTGCATGCAAAGGTTCTTGTTGCCTCGTCACCAAATGTTGTGTATGCAATAACTGTTAGACTGAGTACTGTTTAACTCCAAGAGGTATAACCTTGGCTCTGCTTTATTAAGGCCCAAAATTACTAATATACAAAATGGCTGGCTTTTTATACTTGGGTTGCACACACATGCGTGCAGCCCAATGGCCTCCAACAGTGACGCCATCTAGTGGCTAGTGATCCCAAAAGTACATACATGACACGCAAAGATCCACTTTTTGCATGCACGAGACCCATGGGACAAAAGCAACCTGGACATCCTGGAATAATGTCAATCAACCGTTGGTTCCACCATAAGCACTCCAAAATCAATTGGCTTTTGAGAACATTTTCCCCCAGTGTATTAATTGTGGGATCAACATATGACTGCCGAGATTGCGGATGTAACCTCCCAACCGCCTGACTAGTAAAGAAAGAAAAAGAAGAAAGACTTGCATTTATATAGTGCCTCTCATGACCTCAGGACGTCCCAAAGCACTTTACAGCCAAATTAAGTACTTTTTGAATTGTCATCACTTTTGTAATGTAGGAAACGCGGCAGCCAAATCTGCACAGCAAGCTCCCACAAACAGTCATGTGATAATGACCAGATATTTTTGTTATGTTGATTGAGGGATAAATATTGGCCAGGACACCGGGGATAACTCGCTTGTTCTTCTTCGAAATAGTGCCGTGGGATCTTTTACGTCCACTTGAGAGGGTAGACACGGGTCTCGGTATAACGCCTCGTCCGAAAGACTTTCCAACCGGCAGTCAAATGTGACTGACAGTTTCCCACCATGTGACTGGTCTTTTGACTATGGCCGAGTTCCCAGACAGAATAAACAGCCCAGGCAGAAGAGCTTTTTTTCTTATTTTTCTTTGCACTGCCAGATTCTCTTTAACCTCCCAACTGTGGACAGTAGCACAATATCAGCAGAAAGGCCCACACTTTCCAGTACCTGCTGTCACTTGAGCTGAATGTAGTTCAACCTTCAGCAACAGGTAGGGCTTGCCCACGCAGACAAATTCATCGTCAAAAAAAAACCTAAGGGATGACGACGTGGTTTCGGGAGGGTTGGTGCTGGCTGGGGATGGGGATGAATGACTCGGGCCAAGCTTGCAGGAAATGAAAGAGATCACAGTGCTGTAATTCTTTTAAAATATGTGCTGGCAGCAGTAGGGTAGAGCATTTACTTTGCAGAGGCAACAGCTAAGAGTGGATAAATATTCTGGAATTCTGTGCACACTGCTTTATAACGTTTAAGGGTAGGGCTGTACGAGCTCATTTTGGACTAGCAGCTCATTCTGAACATGCAGAAATGAATGTTTGGTTCCTCTGAGGGCTTGTTTTGTGGAGATTGTCACTAATATTTCAAAGGGAAGGGAAGGAGTCACTTGTGCAGTGGGACAGGCCCAGTTCCAGCGAGGGAGGACAGGGGCTGGCCGGGAGTCTCTGTACTCGAAGTCGTCCCGTTTCCCATAACACTGGAAAGACCAGGACGGTTTTAATCATTGTTGTCTGAAGCTGTGTTCAGGCGAATCTTCAGACTGTTGGTAGATTTCCAGCAGAGCCGCTATTTCAATACCAGAAAAATAGCAGTGGGCCGACGTCCAAGAATGAGAGCGGTTTGATTGTGTTTCTGCTCATGGAGAAGCAGCTCCTCTCCACCGTATGCTGCCGTCTAGTTGGAGCTGCCCGCAGCAGCCTTTACCAGCTTATTTTCCTGTGCTGCAAACCTCTGATCAGTGCTGGTCTCACACACTTGCGTCTTTTGGGCTGTGTCGATCGGGATTTTAAAAAAAGCACCAGCCTTACATTGGCATGTTTCAAGTTCATTAGCAAGCCGGAGCCAGAATCAGAGCCTGCCTTTCTCTCGCTCCTCTCCTTCTCTGGCCCCATTCCTTCCTGAGTCCAGCCCCGAGAGCGACGGGGAGCGTCGCTTCTCTCCAAATGGATGAATTGCGACGGGTCAAATGGCCTCCCTCATTCATGTCCATCTAGTGAACGTTAAGAGAGTGGCTCACGGCATCTGTGGTATATTGTCCCTCCCCTCCCGCCAACGCTCTCCAGCACTGACCCTGCCAGAGTTCACTGGGTTTACTGGAACAGCATGGGGCCAGTGGTTGAGCCTGTGCCAGAGTTTGCAAGGGGAGGGGGCAGGCAGGTTTTATATAAATTCCCCACTGCATATTTGCACTTAATGTTATGCCCAGTGCGCCTGACCATTTGATTGATAGGAGAGCTGGGGGTCAGGGGGTTTGCATTAATCTGTCTTCTATTTTGTCACGTATATTTTTAAACCATTTTCTCAACCTTGGCAGCAGCCTCTTTCCAAGTCACGGAATTGTTCAACTTGGCAGAACTGCAGATCCAATAAGGTAATCGGGTGAACCTATCCAGGCGTGGTCAGAGATAGTCATGATCTAATGTACAGGTTCTTTGGCCTGTGCGTGGTGTGTCTGCACTGAAGATTGTTTGGTGTTTCCATTTGTTTTGGCTGGGCCTGCAGCATTTTTCTTCAATTTTGCAGTAATTGATTCATTCTGTTCTGCTGCATATCGCTATTTTACATATAATCCTGTGGTTGTTTTCTTCCGTTAGGCTCTGGCTTGCTGCTTCGGAATACTTTGGGTCTCCTCCTTCTTGCTTCTCTCTTGCCTCGGCCCCACTTTTTCTCGTCAGATGCTGGGTCCTGGTGTAGAGCTGCCTCCTCCAGCGACGATGCTCTCTGCATAGCGACGGGAACAAGAAAGACTTGCATTTATATAGCACCTTTCACCACCTCAGGATGTTGCAAAGCGCTTTACAGCCAATGAAGTACTTTTTGAAATGTAAGGGGGAAATTTCAACCCCAAAAAACAGGTGGGTTGGGGTCGAGTGGGAGGATAAAGTGTTAAAAAACGGAATCCTGACCCCAAGCCGCCTACTTCCGGTTTTAATGGAGGTGGGGCAGGGGTGGGTAGCCAACCCGCTCGCAGGAGGCTGGTCACCCATTTAAATATTATAATGAGGCCAGCATGATGATCATGATGATCCAAAATTTCAAATGTAACTGTGGCTGGTGGAACCCACCAGTTAAAGGAAGGCGAGGACTGCTGGATCCAGGCTCCCTGCCTCACCCACCCCCCTCGATCAGACACCCCTAGGACCTCTGATCTCCCGCTGACCTCCATCCCCAAGGGGCCTCCGAGCTACCCCCAACAACGCCTCAGATCTCCCCACCCCAAAAAGGCCTATAATCTTCCCCCCTCCCATCTCTGCCCCCCCTACCCCACGAGACCTACAATTCCCCCACAGGGCCTTCGATCTCCCCCCAAACGCCCTCCCAAGGCCTCTGATTTCCCCCCCCCCACCGCCGTCGAGGCCTGTGACCTACCCACACGAGGCCTCAATCGCCCGCCCCCCCAACGTGGCGTCCAGTCTCCCTCTATGAGGCCTCTGATCTTCTCGCACACCCCATTCCTGCCCACTGAAATCCAAAAATGGGAAGTGATACATTTGCCTGCACCAACATCTTTTACCTTGTTAAGACCTTTACCTTGTTGAGATTAAATATTGACAGAATTACCACAAAGTCGTTCCCGATCCCGAAACGTGTCCAGGCAGCCGGGGGGGGGGGGGAGTGTAAATCTCCACGTAGGCGGGGCTTTCGGTGAGGTTATGGGAGCAGCACCAAGGAAATCCACAGCCAAATTAAAAAATGGAAGCAGAAAAAACAAAAGGGAAAACAATCTAAAGCCCATCTGCCTTCGCAAACCAGTTTTGTAACTGGTGCAATAAAAATTAATTGGAAAATTCTGCAAATGGCTGCAAGTCTGGGCAGGTGAATAAACTCAACAAGCAGGGACTGTCATTGTAATGGCGTGTCAGACCTTGAAATGACTCTGTGCGAATGTTAGCATGCAATGTTTAACCCGGTTTGTATGAAATTCCATTGTACGGCGGCTTCATTTCATTCTTTTTATTCCGTCCATCCTTGTGGCACACGGAAAGATGTGGTATGCAAAGCGCAGCTGTTATCCTGAATAAGGAATTCTGTTTCCCTGGAATTCCTTTAAAGTGAATCACACACACAGATACGAGGGAGGGACCGCCTATGATGGTGATGATTATGGTATACGCCAGCTGGTTGGGACTTGTCTATTGGGAGAAAGCCATTAGAATGCAGCTGCTGTGCTTCCAGGGGCCAACTCCAAGTTACCAAGGTGGGCTACAAAGTCCACCTTTAACTTGATCTTCACTGGAGTGAGACGCAGATACAGGTGCAACGGCCCGAATCCGGAACTCCAAAAACCGGAATGGTCCAAAAAAACGGACATTTTGCGCATAGCTGATGGAGTCATCTGGAATTATTGTCCGAAAACCGGACATTTTTAAGGCAAACCCCAAAATCCGGCATGGATTTCGTCGAGGATTCCGGATTTGAGACAAGAAAATCAAGTCTGAAATCCGGAATCCTTGACCGAATCCGTGCCGGATTGTGGGTTTTGCCAGATTTCGGACCTCGCTGCTCAAAGCCTGGCACGGATTCGCTCGAGGATTCTGGATTTCAGACTATTTATTTTCTTCTCTCAAATCCGGAAAAACCCCAAAACCGGAACGGATTCAGTCCCGAGGATTCCGCATTTCGGACATTGTGCCAGTATGAAGGAAGCAATATTCTCCGCAGCCTGGAAATCTAAGAATACTTCAAGCGCAAATAGCCACTGCTGTGGTGGGATCTCTGCAATGTTGGGACATTTTTGCAATTATGTCTTCTCACAGCAAACGAGGCTCCATATCATCGACCACACCAACTCCTGCCCAATATGACACAATTACATTATTCCCGGAGATGTTCATTCATCCTTAGAAAGGGTAGGGAGGAGGTTTACCAGGACGTTACCAGGGATGAGGAACATCAGTTATGAGGAAAGGTTGGAAAAGTTAGGACTGTTCACCTTGGAACGGAGAAGGTTAAGAGGTGAACTGATAGAGGTTTTCAAGATGTTGTGAGGTTTTGATAGAGAAAGATTATTCCCTCTGGCGAGTGGATCAATAACCAGAGGTCATCGATTCAAAATCATTGGCAAAAGATCTCGAGGGGAGATGAGGAGAATGTTTTTCACTCAGAGTTGTCGGGATCTGGAACGCTCTGCCCGAAAAGGTGGTGGAAGTGGATTCCATAAATAATTTCAAAAGGGAGCTGGACAGACACTTGAGGATGAGGACCTTACAGGATTAAAAAGTGGGGATGTGGGATTGAGCACGTCCAAGACCCAGCACAGGCACAACGAGCTGAATGGCCTCCTTCTGTGCTGTAAGTTTCTATGATTCTTTTGATCCAGGATTCTGCCATCTCTCTGTATAACTGGCCACCACACCAGCAGGCATTAACCTTTACTTTTACAGACAATCACCAACTGGATCAAACACCTTGATGGGACAAACTTTGGTTACAGGCAAACGGTGCACATAACTACTTGAGTAAATATTATTTCCAACCGATTACCACAGGGAATGAATATTCTACCGGAGTGGATGACCTACAGATTGGGCCGGGTGGTGCCCATTTTTCAGCCGCTAACCCAGGTGATAAGCAGAGGCGAGGGAGAAGGGGTGGGGTGGTATGAGGGTGGTGCAGGGCAGTGACCCGTGAATTTAATGTGGTGCTTGGAGGGGTATTACTGCTCCTCCCGGTTCCACAATGAGGCTAGTAAAAAAAAAAAACTTACCGTTCGGGAGGCAGCCTCCAGCGGATCTTTTAAGGACCACTGGTATGTTTGCCAAGTGCCTGAGAATACTGACCACAGCCTACATGGCACATGCTGTGATGAGTCACTAACGAATTTTGGAACGAGGGCCTCAAATGAACCTTTGGCCATCTATTTGTATATGCAAAGGACCTAATGCTTGTTTCAGACGCGGGCCCTGGACACCTATACAGGCGCCTTTACCAATATGGCAGGTGGTGCGCTTCCAGCACAAAATGTGCTCATGCATGCCGTCCGTCATATTGGACACTTGGGTGCCCTGTTTATGCCTGTAAACCTGGCACGATGCCAATACTTTCTAGGTCAATGTATCTAAGTACGAGTGAAATGGAACGGTGAAAGGATAAAAGAATTATACAAGTTTTTCTGTTACCCGAGCAACCAAGGTGCACTGGCATGCCATGCACTGAAGAGATTATCGAAGGTTTTTCATTAACAGCACACTCTCCTCTGTCATTCAAGCAAGTATACAACCCGGCTTCCTCAATGTGGCTTTTGGCTCCTGAACAGAGACTGTAACTTCGCTCTAGTCCAGGTCCTGCTGTGCGGAACAAGAGCTTGCAGTTGACCACAATTTGACATTTTTTTGGTGAGGCACTGCTGTTTCAGAGCTGGAGGTTAATAGAGATCGTTCGGGAAGAATAGAGCACGCATCTAACCCACAAGCTGGAAATTCTTGGTGCAGGAACTGGGCAACAGAAGTGTTTCCCCCTTTTGCTGAATTTACTCAGCAATGATATTCCTCGTTCTGACAAATATTTGTCTTCTCCGTCTGTGCTCCACCTCAGAAAAAAAAGTATATCATGTCCGTGCCTGGGGAATGGACACTCTCCAGGCTCAAGGAAGAAGGAAATGGGGCAGAGAACCATTACACCAAGTCTCTGGCCCCTTTCTGCATCTGAACTAGGAACAAAGCCCAGCATAGCTATTTAACTGAGGCAGAGGGGATGATCCCAGCATGTCTCCCTTTCTCCCCTGAGCAATGAGGGCCTGCCAGGGTCCTACGGACAAGTTTAGATCTTTATTCAACCCTCGCACCTGTTCCCCGGGGCGATTAGAAGCACTGGAACCTTCTGGCTGCTGCTCTCCAGCTCAGCCCTGGTCTTGGCGAGGCCCAGCACACAGCCACAAGGCTTGAGAAGCCTGTGCTCCCAATTTCCTCCAAGATCTTCGGATGCTAGGCCCAGCTTAGGAGGCAGGCCTGCACCTGCAGTATTCCCCGGGTCATTCAAATGGCGCACATGAAGAATAATGCAGGCAGCTGTCTCCTCTAAAGTGCCTATCAGAGCTCAAAGAGGGGAACAGGAGTAGGCCATTCAGCCCCTCGAGCCTGTTCCACCATTCAGTGAGATCATGGCTGATCTGCGACCTAACTCCATATACCCGCCCGCCTTTGGCCCATATCTCTTAATACCGTTGGTTAACAATAATCTAGCAATCTCCAATTTAAAATTAATAATTGATCTAGCATCAATTGCTGTTTGTGGAAGAGAATTCCAAACTGCTACCACCCTTTGTTTGTAGAAGTGTTTCCTAATTTCACTCCTGAAAGGCCTGGCTCTAACTTTTAGATTATGCCCTCTACTCCTAGAATCCCCAACTAGTGAAAATAGTTTATCTGTATCTACTTATCGGTTCCCCCTAATATCTTGAAAACTTCAATCAAATCACCCCTTAACCTTCTAAATTCCAGGAAATACAACCCTAGTTTGTGTAATCTCTCCCTGTAATTAAACCTTTGGAGTCTGGGTATCATTCTGGTAAACCTTCTCTGCACTCCCACCGAGGCCAATATATCCTTCCTAAGGTGTGGTGCCCCGAACTGCTCACAGTGCTCCAGGTGTGGTCTAACCAGGGCTTTGTACAGCTGCAGCATAATTTCTACCCCCTTGTATTCTAGTCCTCTAAATATAAAGGCCAGCCTCTAGATATCCTCTAGATATAAGAAACATAGGAACATAAAAATATAGGTGCAGGAGTAGGCCATTCGGCCCTTCGAGCCTGCACCACTATTTAATAAGATCATGGCTGATCATTCCCTCAGTACCCCTTTCCTGCTTTCTCTCCATACCCCTTGATCCCCTTAGCCGTAAGGGCCACATCTAACTCCCTCTTGAATATATCTAATGAACTGGCAACAACAACTCTCTGCGGAAGAGAATTCCACAGGTTAACAACTCTCTGAGTGAAGAAGTTTCTCCTCATCTCAGTCCTAAATGGCTTACCCCTTATCCTTAGACTGTGACCCCGATTCTGGACTCCCCCAACATCAGGAAACATTCTTCCTGCATCTAACCTGTACATTCCCGTCAGAATTTTATATGTTTCTATGAGATCCCCTCTCATTCTTCTAAATTCCAGTGAATACAGGCCCAGTCAATCCAGTCTCTCCTCATATGTCAGTCCTGCCTCTCTTAGTTGTAACAGGAGACAAGCCTGCCTTATCAGGAAGAAATTGGTTGGGATCACTGAAGCTGGATTGGAATGAGATTTTTCAAGTTGAAACGAGATTTGCATCGAAGGATGATGTCTGCGAAACAGGCAGTCCGATCCAAGGCTTCAAGGTGAGTGTCAGTGTACAGAATGACGCTAGACCAGTTTACTGCAAGCTACATCCCAAACCATAAGCATTCGAGAGAGTTGAACAAAAGACTAGAGACTGAGAACATTATCTCTAAGATCGATCTATGTAATTGGGCTACACCCATTGGAGTTGTACCTAAGTCCGATGGTAAGGTAAGGTTGTGTGGTGATTATAAAGTAACTGTAAACCAGGTACTAGAGGGAAATCTCCCCAATGCATTGCCAAATGTAGAAAATTTGTCCACAACACTGACACGTGGTCAGATCTTCTCAAAGTTAGATCTCCGCCTACTTACAACTTGAACTAGATGAGGAGTCCAAGTCATGCGTGACTATAAATACTTATGTAGGCCTATATCAATTTAATAGGCTACCATTTCGAATGTCTTCCACCCCAGCAATATTCCAAGGGGTGACGAACCAAGTTATGCAAGGTATTGAAGGGGTAGTATGTTATTTAGGTGATATACTCATTTCAGCACGAAACAGGTAAATTCATAATAACATATTGAATGAAGTGCTCAATCGGCTAGAGAAGCACAGAGTACGAGTGACTGCTCGCTCACAAGTGTGAGTTATTTCAAAACTCAGTGGAGTACTTAGGGTACAGAGTAGACAAAGATGGTTTACATCCAACTAAGGGAAAGCTGGATGCAATTAGAAATGCACCTACTCCCAAGAATGTCACTAAACTTTGATCATTTTTGGGTCTTTTGAACTATTATGGGAAGTTCCTACAAAATTTGGCTATAGTGTTACATCCACTGAACGGTTGAAAAAACAGATCCATTGGAAATGATCAGAAGAATATGACACAGCATTCAAGGAGTGCCCATTAGTAGAGATCACCATGTTAGTTCACTATGACATATCTAAAGAGAATCATGATAGAGGTAGAGTAAAAGAGAGGTGTGAAATTAAATCAGAAGGTGAGAATGAAGAACCATCACCATAAATGGTTAAAGTGGTTACCAGGAAGAGTGGTGAAAATATGTGGTCCTCGCACATATTTGGTCAAGCTGTTTGATCATGAACAGGTTAGGTTTGTTCACATTGATCATATTTTACCTACAGATGTGGAAGAAGTTGAAATTAGAATGATTCAATTATTTCTGACTCATCGGATAGTCTTATTACAAGTATAGTACCTATAGCATATCCTACATCAAATCTAATAGAATCAAGTCCAAGAGAAAGTCAGAATTTAGGTCTGAGTCCGAGTTAGGCAGACAAACGGTCTGAAGTTATAATGTTCAAATATAAATCAGGGGCATCCCTTGGAGGAAAACTCTCCTCAGGATCAGCCTAGAATGAGCCTAATTTCGACACTATGTTTGGAAGGTTCTGTTCGAGAGCGAAGGTATCCTCTTCGAAACAGAAAACCAGTGGTTTTCAAGATTAGCCTTTTTGATTATTTTCTGTATCTGTCCATGACAGGAAAATCTACCCTTATAGATTTAAAGGAGAAACTACAATAAACAAACTTAAAAATTGTGTTCCTAAAGTTTAATTTATAATCCCCTGTGAGCCTAAAATGAAAGAGCTTTGGTTACTAATATGCTTTGTTGTATTAGGATGCTGCTGGAGGTGTTTTCTGGTCCACCCTCTCTTGGATCAGGGCCTCTGATCATTGGCTCCAGCAAGGCCAAGCTCAGGAACTACCACGTGGACAAGAGCTTACATTCCTTTAGCATTTCTCACATACAGAAAGGGATCTCAGGGTGCGCACAGAATGGAGGAAAAGTAGTTAACATAGGGGCAAAACAGGGCGGCTGGGCAAAAGCAGGGTCCGAGAAGCCTTGTTCAGAGGATATAGAAAGCAGGGAGGAAAGTCGGATCTACAACAATAAAGTTTGTACAGGTTGAACCTCCCTTATCCAGAACTCCCTTATCCGGAATTATCCCTCGTCCAGAACCATTCCCGGCCACCGCGTGGCACATGCTCAGAACTCCGCCATGAATAAATTGAAGTCCTTCCTCGCTGCTGACTCCCGCAATCGCTGGCCTGACCCCGCGATCCACCCCGCCACCCCCCCCCCCACTCCATGATCTCTCTGCCGCACTCCCAGCCCCAAGCCAGCCAGCCCCAATATCCCCTTGCTCAGTACCTGTTCCATCCAATTTAACGTGACCACCCCTCGTCCGGCAAAATCCCTTATCTGACACAGGCCGGGTCCCGAGGGTTCCGGATAAGAGAGGTGCAACCTGTATTTGTATTGTGTCTTTAACGTAGAAAAATGCCCCAAGTGCCTTACAGAGGGATAACTAAAAACCAACGAATGGTGAGCTATGGTGGGAGCATCAGAGGAGAGACCCAATAGCTTGGCCAAAGCAGAGGACTTTAGAGAGGGAGTTCCAGAGGGCAGAAGCAGCATGATTTTTAAGTAGCAGCTACTAAGAGTGAAGTGGCAGGATCAGCGAACAAGGGCAAGGCTGGAGTTTAAGGGTGATATACTGTCAACATATACACCCGCTCCCTTCCGCGAGTACCGATGTTTAATATTGGTTTGGGTTGCACATTTGTAGACAGTCCTTTAACAGTCGGCAGCTTACAATGACGGCAGAGCCAGTTTGAGCTACGTTGGACAAGTGCAGTTCGTACTTGGCGTCGCTGAGTTCTGTTGCATGCAAAGTTGTTTTAAACCTTGTGATCTGGGATCTCGCATTTGGTTGTGGGTTTAGCTGCTAAAATGTAAATGTGTTTATCTTGGTCTGTAGTATCCTCTAAAGTCTATGAGGACGTGGTCTAAATATGCAAATCAGAATAATTGTAGCTCCCGAGGTCAGTAGTATTTCTTGTACATTTCTAGCTCCCAGCCAGAAGAACTCAATATTTAATGATGGACTTTCTCCCCCTTTTATTTTTAAGATTGTTTTGCATCAGTAATAAAGTGTGACGGTATGAACTGGGATGTCCGGAGTATGATCATTGTGAATGACAGCCGTTCAATATTTATATTCGATATAAGCATTAGCATGTCTCCTGTGGCATTGCTCGTGGTCAGAAAACATGCTATTTTACAAGTGTTATCAAAAAAGTGTGAATTGGAACATGTGGCACTTACACAATGCGTACGGTACACAAGCTATTTACTATTAATATATAGACACATTTATAAATATGAATTGTGATTCATTTCTCATTCAATCTTGGATCATAACAAACTATAAAATAATCTCAAATCAGTACTACAGAAACAGGAGCCCGTGTTTGTGGCACTACCTGTTGGAATGGTACTGTAGAAAGTATATGGGCTTGTGTCGATGCACAGGCTCGGGAAAGTTGACTCTGAGAATACATGGGTTTAAATTGGCACGGTTTCTCAACCATTGCAAGTGCTGAGCATTCAAATATCATGTGCAGATGGAACTAAAGTTGCAGGTCCTCGTACATCTTTACCCTCGAACCAAATAGAAAGAAAGACTTGCATTTCTATAGCATCTTTCAGGATATCTCAAAATGCTTTACAATCAATGAAGTACTTTTGAAGTGTATATTAGGTCCTTCATTGAAACACCTGTGAGCGCATCCTTTTTTGGCGTGGAAGCAAGTCATCCTCGTTTCGAGGGACTGTCTATGATGATGACTGTTGTAAGGAGGACATAAAGCAGCCAATTTGTACACAAACAGCAATGAGATAATGACCAGATGATCGGTTTGTTTTTAGTGATGCTGTTTGAGGGATGAATATTGGCCAGGGCACCAGGGAGAACTGCCCTTCTCCTCTTCGAATAGTATCACGGGATCATTTATATCCACCTGAGAGGGCAGTTAGGGCCTCGGTGTAACATCTCATCCAAAAGTTGACACCTCTGACATTGCAGCACTCCCTCAGTACTGCACTGCACTGTGGTATCAGCCTAGGTTATGGACGCAGGTCTCTGGGGTGGGACTTGAACCCACAACCATCTGACTCAGAGATGAGAGAGAGTGCTCTCACTGAGCCATAGCTGACATCAAAGCGCAGAGGTGTACACATGCCATTACCTGCAACAGCTTTGTAAACACAGCATAGAAAAGGTCAGGGTGATCACAGTTTAAAATGGATTGAACAAAGCTATGGGCGATGCTGCGATAATCTGGCGGACTGATCGATGGCACAGTTCTCCGGTGTTTCACGAGAAATTCAGATCAATCAAGGTACGGTTAATTGAAACGCGAGATCTCCGAGGCTGTCTTTTTTTAATTGTCCTTAAAACTCCGAGCAAGTTTGTTCGGGCAAGTTAGCACAGCTGTGTTAGCAGCAAGTCATTATCTTTGGTGCAAATCTCTGCTGAATTCGAATAAGTCAATAGCGCCGAAAGTGGCATTGAAAAAATGCCAACCAACGACTGTTGATATGATTGGTAAATTCCATATTTGGGAGATGGAAAGTGTGTTGGATTTTCGCGGTGACCAAGGGAAGGTCACTGGGGAGCAATGAAGCAAACCTAAAGCTTTGCTTCCCCTGATTTAAAGGGACACTGTCACCTTGCAGGAAAAAATAACATGTTGCTCACACAACAGTTGTCGCACCCCATAAAGCAGTTCACTTTGAGATATTTGACATGTAAATGCATATATTATAAATACATCAGCAACCCGATGAAGTCACCACTTCAGCCTTTGCATCTGAAAGACTTGGATTTATATAGCGCCATTCACAATCATCAGACATCTCAAAGCGCTTTACAGCCAATGAAGTACTTTTGGAGTGTAGTCACTGTTGTAATGTGGGAAGTGCAGCAGCCAATTTTACATACAGCAAGCTCCCGCAAACAGCAATGTGATAATGACCAGATAACCTGTTTTGTGATGTTGATTAAGGGATAAATATTGGCCAGGACACCGTGGATAACTCCCCTGCTCTTCTTCGAAATAGTGCCAGGAGATCTTTTACGTACACTTGAGAGAGTACACGGGGTCTCGGTTTAACGTCTCATCTGAAAGATGGCACCTTCGACAGTGCAGCGCTCCCTCAGCACGGCACTGGAGTGTCAGCCTGGATTTTTGTGCTCAAGTCCCTGGAGTGGGACTGGAACCCACAACATCCTGACTCAGAGGCAAGTGTGCTAACCACTGAGCCACAGCTGATACATCTGGTGCCAGGCTGTTATGGTGGAAGTATTACTGACACGTTTGGTATGGTTAGCAGCTGTCTAGAATTGTTACAAGAGTTCAGGAAGGCCCCATGCTAACGTTTTGAGAGTGTGGATGAAAGGTCCATTCTGGTGGATGTCCCCTAATGTACTGTACCGAATTCATCACAAATGCCTACTTCCACCTCCTTAACAACCCCTTCCTCTCCCCCCCCACTCCTCAGCCCACATACTGCTGAAACCCTCATTCATGCTTTTGTCCCCTCCAGAAATGATGACTTCAATGCTCTCTGGCTGGCCTCCCATTCTCCACCCCCTTTAAACATCTACTCCTCCAAAAACTCTGCTGCCTGTGTCCAGTCCCACATCAGGTTCCACTCGCCCATTGACCCCGTCCCTGTGGGCCCACATTGACTCCATGCCCACCGAAGTCTCGTGTAATATTCTCATCATCATATTTAAAGCCCCCCGCAGCCTCATCCCTTCCTATCTCTGCAACTTGCCCTGGCTCTGCAACACTCCCCCGTAGTTTCTGTGTTATTTCCTTCCTAAACTCCTCCATCACTCCAGCTTCTTCCTTCAACACCCTCCTTAAAACCCACCTCTTTGACCAAGCTTTTGGTCAGCCCTACAAATCTCTCCTTTGGCCCTGTGTCCATTTGTTGTTTGAACATGTTAAAGACGCTTTTTAAATTAAAGTTGTTGTAACCGTAGTGACATGATGTAGCTTGAGTGTATTTATTGCCTTTCTAGGTTTGACATGCTCTTTGGATGGGATCCAATGGTCTTGGGGTACAGGCAAATTTTAGTCACCCAGCCCGCACTCTCCCCTTCCCCAGCCCCAAACCAGAGAACATAGAGGGAGTGAGTTAAAACTCTGTGTACACATATTTTAATAGTTAATCTCCCTCTCCCTCAAATCTGCCACCATCACCCCTCTCCTCAAAAAAACACTTGACCCCTCCATCCTTGCAACCACTGCCCCATCTCCAACCTCCCTTTCCTCACCAAAGTCCTTGAACGTGTTGTCGCCTCCTAAATCCGTGCCTATCTTTCCCCCAACTCCATGTTTGAATCCGTGCCTGCCACAGCACCGAAACGGCTCTCATCAAAGTCACAAATTACATCCTTTGTGACTGTGACAAAGGCAAACTATCCCTCCTCGTCCTTCTCGACTTGTCTGCTGCCTTTGACACGGTTGACCATGCCATCCTCTTCCAACGCCTGTCCACCATCGTCCCGCTGGGTGGGACTGCACTCGCCTGGTTCCATTCTTATCTATTTAATCATAGCCAGCGAATCACCTGCAACAGCTTCTCTTCCCGGCCCCGAATTGTTACCTCTTGTGTCTCCCAAGGATCTATCCTTGGGCCCTTGGCGACATTATCCAAAAACACAGCTTCAGTTTCCACATGTACATTGATGACACCTAGCTCTACCTCACTAGCACTTCTCTCGACCTCTCCAAGGTTTCTAATTTGGCTGATTTCTTGTCTGACATCCAGTTCTGGATGAGCAGAAATTTTCTCCAGTTGAATATTGGGAAGACCAAAGCCATTGTTTTCGGTCCCCGCCACAAACTCTGTTCCCTAGCAACTGGCTCCATCCCTCTCCCAACTCCTGTCTGAGGCTGAACCAGACTGTCCGCAGCCTTGGTGTCATATTTGACCCTGAAATGAGCTTTCAACCACATAACTAAGACTGCCTATTTTCACCTCCGTAACGTCATCCATCTCTGCCTTTGCCTCAGCTCATCTGCTGCTGAAGCCCTCATCCATGCCTTTGTTACCTCTAGACTTGACTATTCCACCGCATTCCTGGCTGGCCTCCCACATTCTACCCTATGTAACCTAGAGGTGATCCAAAACTCGGCTGCCCATGTCCTAACTCGCACCAAGTCCTGCTCACTCATCACCCCTGTGCTCTCTGATCTACAAAAGCAAAATACTGCGGATGCTGGAATCTGGAATAAAAACAGAAAATGCTGGAAATCTCAGTAGGTCAGGCAGCATTTGTGGCGAGGAAGCAGAGTTAACATTTCAGGTCGATGACCCTTCGTGATGAAGCATTGACCTGAAACGTTAACCCTGCTTCCTCTCCACAGATGCTGCCTGACCTGCTGAAATTTCCAGCATTTTCTGTTTTTATTGCTCTCTGATCTATATTGGTTCCCGGTTAAGCAACGCCTCGATTTCAAAATTCTCATCCTTGTTTTCAAATCCCTCCATGGCCTTGCTCCTCCCTATCTCTGTATTTTCCTTCAACCCCACAATGCCCCCTCCCCCCCGAGATGTCTGAGCTCCTCTAATTCTGCCCCCTTGAGCACCCCTGATTATAATCGCTCAACCATTGGTGGCTGTGCCTTCTGTTGCCTAGGCCCCAAGCTCTGGTACTCCCTCCCTAAACCTCGCTACCTCTCTCTCCTCCTTCAAGAAGCTCCTTAAAACCTACCTCTTTGATCAAGCTTTTGATCACCTGTCTTAATTTTGTTCTTATGTGGCTCTGTGTCAACATTTTTTGTCTCATAATATTCCTGTGACGCTCCTTGAGACATTTCACTCTGTTAAAGGAGCTATATAAATACATGTTGTTATGATACTTGTTAACATTTAACTGCTATTTTGGGAGGAATGGGTTAATTAATATCGTACACAATGTACTCTTTTGAATCAGTTGAATGTTATGGACGGCCTCTTAAACTCTGTGGTTTAGCATGGGTTTATGATAAAGACAGAACAAAAATATGTCTGAATTTGATTTCCTGTGTTGCTTGTAACATGATTCTTGTTGTTGACTAAGTTAAAGAGAGAAAGTCTCCTCTTTAAAAGTAAAACCGTTGTAAAAAATCATGATTAGCTTTTCATTCTATTCTTGACTATTTCTAAAACAAAATCTTTACGTGTCTATATCAATAATGGATGCTGTTATCACATTGTACAACAAACAACAACTTGCATTTATATAGCACCTTTCACGACCTCAGGACATTTCACAGCACTTTACAGCCAGTGAAGTACTTTTGAAGTACAATCGCTGTTGTAATGCAGGAAACACGGCAGCCAATTTGCACACAGCAAACTCCGCAAACAACGATGTGATGATGACCAGATAATTTTTCTTTTCGCGATTTTGATTAAGGAGATATTTGGACAGATAATGAGGTATGTTTTGAGGAGTGTCTTCAAGGAGGAGAGAGCGATACATAAGAACATCAGAAATAGGAACAGGAGTAGGCCATCTAGCCCCTCGAGCCTGCTCTGCCATTCAATAAGATCATGGTGATCTGGCCGTGGACTCAGCTCCACTTACCCGCCTGCTCCCCATAACCTTTAATTCTCTTATTGGTTAAAAATCTATCTATCTGTGACTTGAATACATTCAATGAGCTAGCCTCAACTGCGTCCTTGGGCAGAGAATTCCACAGATTCACAACCCTCTGGGAGAAGAAATTCCTTCTCAACTCGGTTTTAAATTGGCTCCCCCGTATTTTGAGGCTGTGCCCCCTAGTTCTAGTCTCCCCGACCAGTGGAAACAACCTCTCTGCCTCTATCTTGTCTATCCCTTTCATGATTTTAAATGTTTCTATAAGATCACCCCTCATCCTTCTGAACTCCAACGAATAAAGACCCAGTCTACTCAATCTATCATCATAAGGTAACCCCCTCATCTCCGGAATCAGCCTAGTGAATCGTCTCTGAACCCCCTCCAAAGCCAGTATATCCTTCCTTAAGTAAGGTGACCAAAACTGCATGCAGTACTCCAGGTGCGGCCTCACCAATACCCTATACAGTTGCAGAAGGACCTCCCTGCTTTTGTACTTCATCCCTCTCGCAATGAAGGCCAACATTCCATTCGCCTTCCTGATTACCTGCTGCACCTGCAAACTAACTTTTTGGGATTCATGCACAAGGACCCCCAGGTCCCTCTGCACCTCAGCATGTTGCAATCTCTCCCCATTCAAATAATATTCCCTTTTACTGTTTTTTTTCCCAAGGTGGATGACCTCACACTTTCCATCTGCCAAACCTTAGCCCATTCGCTTAACCTATCCAAGTCTCTTTGCAGCCTCTCTGTGTCCTCTACACAACCCG
The DNA here is from genome assembly GCF_044704955.1 of Pristiophorus japonicus. NCBI lineage: Eukaryota > Metazoa > Chordata > Chondrichthyes > Pristiophoridae > Pristiophorus > Pristiophorus japonicus. The sequence goes on from NC_091997.1 coordinate 4,003,399, forward strand.
CTTTCCCACTAATCTTAGTGTCATCTGCAAATTTTGTTACAATACACTCTGTCCCCTCCTCCAGGTCATCTATGTATATTGTAAACAGTTGTGGTCCCAGCACCGATCCCTGTGGCACACCACTAACCACCGATTTCCAATCTGAAAAGGACCCATTTATCCCGACTCTCTGCTTTCTGTTCGCCAGCCAATTCTCGATCCATGCTAATACATTTCCTCTGACTCCGCGTCCCTCTATCTTCTGCAGTAACCTTTTGTGTGGCACCTTATCGAATGCCTTTTGGAAATCTAAATACACCACATTCATCGGTACACCTCTATCCACCATGCTCGTTATATCCTCAAAGAATTCCAGTAAATTAGTTAAACATGATTTCCCCTTCATGATTCCATGCTGCGTCTGCTTGATTGCACTATTCCTATCTAGATATCCCGCTATTTCTTCCTTAGGGGGAATGTTTGCTAGTGCTGTTGGGGAGGAGTTAAACTAATATGGCAGGGGGATGGGAACCAATGCAGGGAGACAGAGGGAGACAAAAAGGAGGCAAAAGCAAAAGACAGAAAGGAGATGAGGAAAAGTGGAGGGCAGAGAAACCCAAGGCAAAGAACAAAAAGGGCCACTGTACAGCAAAATTCTAAAAGGACAAAGGGTGTTAAAAAAACAAGCCTGAAGGCTTTGTGTCTTAATGCAAGGAGTATCCGCAATAAGGTGGATGAATTAACTGTGCAAATAGATGTTAACAAATATGATGTGATTGGGATTACGGAGACGTGGCTCCAGGATGATCAGGGCTGGGAACTCAACATCCAGGGGTATTCAACATTCAGGAAGGATAGAATAAAAGAAAAAGGAGGTGGGGTAGCATTGCTGGTTAAAGAGGAGATTAATGCAGTAGTTAGGAAAGACATTAGCTTGGATGATGTGGAATCTATATGGGTAGAGCTGCAGAACACCAAAGGGCAAAAAACGTTAGTGGGAGTTGTGTACAGACCTCCAAACAGTCGTAGTGATGTTGGGGAGGGCATCAAACAGGAAATTAGGGGTGCATGCAATAAAGGTGCAGCAGTTATAATGGGTGACTTAAATATGCACATAGATTGGGCAAGCCAAACTGGAAGCAATACGGTGGAGGAGGATTTCCTGGAGTGCATAAGGGATGGTTTTCTAGACCAATATGTCGAGGAACCAACTAGGGGGGAGGCCATCTTAGACTGGGTGTTGTGTAATGAAAGAGGATTAATTAGCAATCTCATTGTGCGAGGCCCCTTGGGGAAGAGTGACCATAATATGGTGGAATTCTGCATTAGGATGGAGAATGAAACAGTTAATTCAGAGACCATGGTCCAGAACTTAAAGAAGGGTAACTTTGAAGGTATGAGGCGTGAATTGGCTAGGATAGATTGGCGAATGATACTTGAGGGGTTGACTGTGGATGGGCAATGGCAGACATTTAGAGACTGCATGGATGAACTACAACAATTGTACATTCCTGTCTGGCGTAAAAATAAAAAAGGGAAGGTGGCTCAACCGTGGCTATCAAGGGAAATCAGGGATAGTATTAAAGCCAAGGAAGTGGCATACAAATTGGCCAGAAATAGCAGCGAACCCGGGGACTTGGAGAAATTTAGAACTCAGCAGAGGAGGACAAAGGGTTTGATTAGGGCAGGGAAAATGGAGTACGAGAAGAAGCTTGCAGGGAACATTAAGGCGGATTGCAAAAGTTTTTATAGGTATGTAAAGAGAAAAAGGTTAGTAAAGACAAACGTAGGTCCCCTGCAGTCAGATTCAGGGGAAGTCATAACGAAGAACAAAGAAATGGCAGACCAATTGAACAAGTACTTTGGTTTGGTATTCACTAAGGAGGACACAAACAACCTTCCGGATATAAAAGGGGTCAGAGGGTCTCGTAAGGAGGAGGAACTGAGGGAAATCTTTATTAGTCGGGAAATTGTGTTGGGGAAATTGATGGGATTGAAGGCCGATAAATCCCCAGGGCCTGATGGACTGCATCCCAGAGTACTTAAGGAGGTGGCCTTGGAAATAGCGGATGCATTGACAGTCATTTTCCAACATTCCATTGAATCTGGATCAGTTCCTATCGAGTGGAGGGTAGCCAATGTAACCCCACTTTTTAAAAAAGGAGGGAGAGAGAAAACAGGGAATTATAGACCGGTCAGCCTGACCTCAGTAGTGGGTAAAATGATGGAATCAATTATTAAGGATGTCATAGCAGCGCATTTGGAAAATGGTGACATGCTAGGTCCAAGTCAGCATGGATTTGTGAAAGGGAAATCATGCTTGACAAATCTTCTGGAATTTTTTGAGGATGTTTCCAGTAAAATGGACAAAGGAGAACCAGTTGATGTGGTATATTTGGACTTTCAGAAGGCTTTCGACAAGGTCCCACACAGGAGATTAATGTGCAAAGTTAAAGCACATGGGATTGGGGGTAGTGTGCTGACGTGGATTGAGAACTGGTTGTCAGACAGGAAGCAAAGAGTAGGAGTAAATGGGTACTTTTCAGAATGGCAGGCAGTGACTAGTGGGGCACCGCAAGGTTCTGTGCTGGGGCCCCAGCTGTTTACATTGTACATTAATGATTTAGACGAGGGGATTAAATGTAGTATCTCCAAATTTGCGGATGACATGAAGTTGGGTGGCAGTGTGAGCTGCGAGGAGGATGCTATGAGGCTGCAGAGTGACTTGGATAGGTTAGGTGAGTGGGCAAATGCATGGCAGATGAAGTATAATGTGGATAAATGTGAGGTTATCCACTTTGGTGGTAAAAACAGAGAGACAGACTATTATCTGAATGGTGACAGATTAGGAAAAGGACAAGTGCAACGAGACCTGGGTGTCATGGTACATCAGTCATTGAATGTTGGCATGCAGGTACAGCAGGCGGTTAAGAAAGCAAATGGCATGTTGGCCTTCATAGCGAGGGGATTTGAGTACAGGGGCAGGGAGGTGTTGCTACAGTTGTACAGGGCCTTGGTGAGGCCACACCTGGAGTATTGTGTACAGTTTTGGTCTCCTAACTTGAGGAAGGACATTCTTGCTATTGAGGGAGTGCAGCGAAGATTCACCAGACTGATTCCCGGGATGGTGGGACTGACCTATCAAGAAAGACTGGATCAACTGGGCTTGTATTCACTGGAGTTCAGAAGAATGAGAGGGGACCTCATAGAAACGTTTAAAATTCTGACGGGTTTAGACAGGTTAGATGCAGGAAGAATGTTCCCAATGTTGGGGAAGTCCAGAACCAGGGGTCACAGTCTAAGGATAAGGGGTAAGCCATTTAGGACCGAGATGAGGAGAAACTTCTTCACCCAGAGAGTGGTGAACCTGTAGAATTCTCTACCACAGATAGTAGTTGAGGCCAATTCACTAAATATATTCAAAAGGGAGTTAGATGAAGTCCTTACTACTCGGGGGATCAAGGGGTATGGCGAGAAAGCAGGAAGGGGGTTCTGAAGTTTCATGTTCAGCCATGAACTCATTGAATGGCGGTGCAGGCTAGAAGGGCTGAATGGCCTGCTCCTGCACCTATTTTCTATGTTTCTATGTTTTTTTTTCTATGTTTTAATGATAGTTTCAAGCATTTTCCCCACTACAGATGTTAAACTAACCGGCCTATAGTTACCTGCCTTTTGTCTGTCCCCTTTTTTAAACAGAGGCGTTACATTAGTTGCTTTCCAATCCGCTGGTACCTCCCCAGAGTCCAGAGAATTTTGGTAGATTATAACGAATGCATCTGCTATAACTTCCGCCATCTCTTTTAATACCCTGAGATGCATTTCATCAGGACCAGGGGACTTGTCTACCTTGAGTCCCATTAGCCTGTCCAGCACTACCCCCATAGTGATAGTGATTGTCTCAAGGTCCTCCCTTCCCACATTCCTGTGACCAGCAATTTTTGGCATGGTTTTTGTGTCTTCCACTGTGAAGACTGAAGCAAAATAATTGTTTAAGGTCTCAGCCATTTCCACATTTCCCATTATTAAATCCCCTTTCTCATCTTCTAAGGGACCAACATTTACTTTCGTCACTCTTTTCCGTTTTATATATCTGTAAAAGCTTTTACTATCTGTTTTTATGATTTGCACAAGTTTACCTTCGTAATCTATCTTTCCTTTCTTTATTGCTTTTTTAGTCATTCTTTGCCGTTGTTTAAAATTTTCCCAATCCTCTAGTTTCCCACTAACCTTGGCCACCTTATACGCATTGGTCTTTGATTTGATACTCTCCTTTATTTCCTTGGTTATCCACGGCTGGTTATCCCTTCTCTTACAGCCCTTCTTTTTCACTGGAATATGTTTTTGTTGCACACTTTGAAAGAGCTCCTTAAAAGTCCTCCACTGTTCCTCAATTGTGCCACCGTTTAGTCTGTGTTTCCAGTCTACTTTAGCCAACTCTGCCCTCATCCCACTGTAGTCCCCTTTGTTTAAGCATAGTACGCTCATTTCTGACAAAACTTTCTCACCCTCAATCTGTATTACAAATTCAACCATACTGTGATCACTCATTCCGAGAGGATCTTTTACTCGGAGATCATTTATTTTTCCTGTCTCATTACACAGGACCAGATCTAAGATAGCTTGCTCCCTTGTAGGTTCTGTAACATACTGTTCTAAGAAACAATCCCGTATGCATTCTATGAATTCCTCCTCCAGGCTACCTCGTGCGATTTGAGTTGACCAATTGATATGTAGGTTAAAATCCCCCATGACTACTGCCGTTCCTTTTTCACATGCCTCCATTATTCCCTTGATTATTGTCCGCCCCACCGTGAAGTTATTATTTGGTGGCCTATAAACTACGCCCACCAGTGACTTTTTCCTCTTACTATCTCTAATCTCCACCCACAATGATTCAACATTTTGTTAAAGTAGATAGTTGGAGATGTTCAGGGAGGGAATTCTGGAGCGCAGGGCCTAAACAGTTAAAGGCACGGCCGCCGATGGTGGTGCGATGAAAATGCGTGATACGCAGGAGGGCAGAATTGGAGGAGCACCGAGATCTCGGAGGGCTGGAAAAGGTTACAAAGATAGGCGGGGTGAGGCCATGGAGGGATTTGTCTGTGTGGACATAAAGATCGAGTGCTGTTGCCCAAAAAAACGTGTAGGTTGAGCCCGCAAGTTTTCCATTGGTTATACTCAATGTTCCCTCTAATTCTGTTTTGGGCCTTTAACGGGCTCATCATCCTTTCAAAATTCCGCGCGTACGAGTTTTTTTCAATGTAAAATCACGGACCACGAGAGCGCTGTTTGGCCATGCAGCTTAAAGAGATCGCTGGTTACACTGATCAATTTTTGCGGGCAAGGCGGCAGAATTCTTTACTCTTTGTTTTAAAATGTGAATAGAATTCCCAAAAGTTCAATTCAAGAGGAAGGGATGTGATGGGGAGAGGAAATTGTAAAGTCCTTACTCTACAGCATGAAACCACACGAGGCACATTCTGGGGACAAGGTCACTCTGTGACCTGCTCTCTTTATTTACAGGACTCCAAAGACAAGGACCCTGCAAGGGACCTCCCTTTTTATACCTGTGTGACCAGGTTAAGGAGTATCTCCCACAAGTTCACCCCTTGTGGTCAAGGTGTGCATCAAGGTTGAGCGTATACAGTAATACAGTGGTGTTACATACATGACAGAAATGCCACAGGAATGATCGGGGGGGCGGTGGGGGGGAGGATAGAAGGGGTAAGGGTAATGGTAAATGAGATGGGATTCAGGAGGCAGAGATCAATACTCCACACTCCTCACATTGATTTCTGATAGCACTGGAAAATGTGGCCTGTTCTCCTTGGCAACCAGAAAGCAAGATAAAGAGCGTGGAGTTCTGATTGCCTTGCTCTGTGTCTGTCTCCTGAGTTCCAGCTCCCTTACCATTCCCCTCCCCGACAGGCCATACACTGCCTGACTCCCAGAGGGAAAGAACAAAAAATAAATGGTGACGCAGAGGCAAGAAAAGACCAAAGAGAGGAGGAGATGGAGGGGAAAAAGACCAGCAAGAGAGAGGGAGAAGTGGAAGATAAGATACCCACACACTCGCCCAGAAACAGCCACATGAAGAGAGACAATAGGTTAGAAATCCGTCTTTGCTTTTAGTGCAAAATGGGCGGTATCGCATGGGCTGCTTGTTACATTCCCTGACCGATAGTCAGTTCTATCGAAGTCAAAGGGGCTGAATTTCAAGTGTTCTTCTTCTTCTTCGGCAGTCCCTCGGAGTCGAGGATGACTTGCTTCCACACTAAAAATGAGTTCTTAGGTGACTGATGAGTGCAATGCGGGACCTACAGTCTCTGTCACAAGTGGGGCAGACGGTGGTTGAAGGGACGGGTGGGTGGGGTGCTTGGGTTGTCATGCGCTCCTTCCGTTGTTTGCGTTTGGCTTCAGCCTGCTCCCGGCGAAGAGACTGGAAGTGTTCGCCGCCTTCTCGGATGCTTCTCTTCCACTTTGAGCGGTCTGTGGCCAGGGATTCCCAAGAGTCGGTGGGGATGTTACGCAGTGTGGCATACAACAGGTTGCCGATGCCCAGTTAGCACTACCACCCAATACCCTTATATTCTCTGACATCCCCTGAGCAGTTCCATGAGAGGATCACCTTGGGGAAGAGAAGTGGCTGGTGCATGTCGATGAATGGTGTTGGAACGCTCCTGTGAAGCGGCATGGGGCGATTTTACTACGTTTGGGGTATTATAAAACTGCAAACTGAAAGAGCTGAAGATGATGTTGCAAGAAATCTAGAGGTCATAGTAGGCTTGATGTTCAATATGTCCAATTACTGCATAGCAATGATCAACAAATCAATTAGAACGCTGAATGATAAGGCCAAAACAGTTGAGTACAAGTCATAGGATGTCATGATCAACATATACAGTACTTTTTGGTCCGACCACAATTGTGTCGAGTCTGGTCGCTGAGACAGAAGGAGAGATACAACCCCTGTGGCAAAATGGGTAGGCACAAGGCCCACCGGATATTGGGCCTTGTTAACATCAGACCGGCGAGATGCTGGGCGTCCCCAGGCAAGCTTGCTGGTGAAGACCTGTGGATTTGCGGCCCACAGGTAGATCTTAAAGGGGGGGGGAAGTGGTCAAGAGAAGGGTAGGGATGACCGTGAGATGGGGTGGGGGGGGGACTAGGAGCGGGTTGATCAAGCGACCAAGGGGTTTGGTTGGACCATCGATGGACGGAGTGGTGGGGGGAGGTGAGGAAGTCGTGTATGGCCACAGCCTTGGTTTTGACATGGCGCCATGAGGAGCACTCTTCCTCCTACCAGCTCCAGATTCAGGTAAGTATATTTGGACAAATTTACCTTTCTGGTAGTGGAGTCCAGTGTTCCCTGTAGGGACTGCTGGCTAGTCCACATGTGGACCTGTGGCTGGCTATGTTCAAGGCAATTTTACACAGGGGGCCTCAAACAGGCATTGAGTTCCTTACTTGCATCTGCAAAGAGCCCAGCGACTGCTTCAGCCCCAGGCCTTGGGCGCCCAATTTTATTACAGAGCACATCCGGCTTGCAATGAGCCTGCACTTCCTGCCCGCCATATTGGAAGTTGAAGCACCCGTTTAGCGCCTGAGAAACGGGCCTGGCGCCAGCAGATCTCCAGGCCGATATGTTCTTTTCAGTATTTGTTGATTTTCTGGCAGACGTTTCTGCAATGACCTCTGGGACTTACATCCCAAAATTATGCTCATTTCCTCTCAGTCTGCAAATGAAGACTTTATGCTTGCAGAAGTCAAAAAGATCATTGGTTTGTGCACTTAAGGCAGGATCGTCAAAACAGATCAAGTAACTCGTTCGTGGTCACTGAAGTGTGGAGATACAAAAGTGAATCTGTCTAGCAGGAGAGAGACATAATTAAGGTTGAACTTTGATAAAGTTATGAAGATAATAAGGCTAACTCCTAGAGAGTTGGTGAAATGACCCATTAACTTGCAATGAATAACTTAAATGTTGCAGTTAGATTTTATCTTTATTTTCTAAAGTCTACTCTTAAAGGGGGATTGTCAAAGGGTTTTCTCCCCCTACATCACCCACCCCCCCGGCCATTTGTTCAGTATCTCAGTGGGGTTGCTGGAGGCTTGATCATGTGACATCTGGTCACATGTCCTGGTCATGTGACACTTGCCTGCAGTTTACAGCAGTTGTTACAATTTGCCTTATAAAGATTGGGTCCCATGTAATTGAGTGTCGAATTTGACATAGGATTACACAATATATACGGCACAGAAACAGGCCATTCGGCCCAACCAGGCCATGCCGGCGTTTATGCTCCACTCGAGCCTCCTCCTGTCTTTCCTCATCTAATTCTGTCAGCATAACCCTCTATTCCCTTCTCCCTCATATGCTTGTCTCATCATTATCATAGGCAGTCCCTCGGAATCGAGGATGACTTGCTTCCACTCTAAAAGTGAGTTCTCAGGTGGCTGAAGAGTCCAATGCTTGTCTAGCCTCCCTTTAAATGCATCTATATTATTTGCCTCAATCACTCCCTGTGGTAGCAAGTTCCACTTTCTCACCGTTCTCTGGGTAAAGAAGTTTCTTCTGAATTCTCTATTGGATTTCTTAGTATCCATATTATAATAGCCACTAGTTATGCTCTTCCAAACAAGTGGAAACATTTTGTATCCACTCTATCAAAACCTTTCATAATTTTAAAGACCTCTATTAGGTCACCCCTCAGTCTTCTTTCAAGCAAAAAGAGACCCAGCCTGTTCATCCTTTCCTGATAGGTATACCCTCGCATTTCTTGTACCATCCTTGTAAATCTTCTCTGCACCCTCTCCAGTGCCTCTATATCCTTTTTATAATATGACGACCAATTTTTGTCGGTGTTTTTTCTTGTCCTATAATTTAAGACTCGAGACTTAAGTTATAGGACAAGATAAAATACTGACAAACTGATTTTAATAAAGAGCAAAATACATTGCTAGGCTTTGGGAATTTTCCAAATTGTAATATCCTTTTAAATAAAGTGACTTCCTTTTTGAAAGTCCTGATTGGATGTTTTACTGATGCCCCACCCCCCAGGACATCAGCAATGGCAATTCATTTTTACTGATGCGTTGTTAAAATTGGTAGTTAGTCTAGATGCTGTATGGATGTACGAATTATGCTTAGTTTTATTTATTTGCTCATTATCTTTATAAAACCGCCCCCTCCATTCCCATATGACAATGCCTTCCCCAGCCTATCTTAATAGGACCATGGCCCCCCAGGCCTGTATGAGGTGACACTATCTGCTCCCAGCCCTCTTCCAATGTGTAATATATATAGCTCCACCTGTGGACTACTGTGGCATTGCAGCCAGTGCTGTGTACAAATAAAGAGGGAATGGGTCACCTGACTAGAGTCCCGGAGCGTTCTGCCATCTTAAGGTTGTGTGTGTGTTGGTGAGTTGTACACAATGCAGCTCCTATCATAGAATTATAGAATGATACAGCACAGAAGGAGGCCATTCGGCCCGTCGTGCCTGTGCTGGCTCTTTGAACGAGCGATCTGAGGCACATCGGGCTGCCGTGCGTTCCTGCCAGCCGGGCAGGTGGTCCCACACCTTGACGCTGCCGGCTCAGGAGCTGAATTGACAAGACTGTCTGAAGGAGGCATTGTCCTCTCAAATGGGCACGTGATAGAGCGGGGGTGGCGGGGAGGGGGGAGGGGGTGGAATGTAACAAAAGGTAGGAAGCAGATAAATAAAAGGAGGAGGGGAGAAAATTTACTCCAGCCACACATAATCCAGGCTTTACATATTTTAGCCGCACTTCAACAGAAATTAGATTTGTTATTACTGACACCACTGGAGATAACCACTTCACAGTTGGGCTTCCCACAAGGCCTATAAAAAGGAAGTCTGAGGATTTAATGGCACAGAATGACACGTAATATATTTTTGATCCTTTCTCAATTCAAGTGGTTAGTTTCACCGTGGCAGCTAATGGTAGTGTTTGAAACTACTCCCCGAGACTGACCGATGCTGTGGGGATTACGTGAACTAAAGTCTAATTTTTCCATTGCAGGTGGCCTGATGGAAAGAGAAAACGGAAGAACAGTCAGTCCTCAATGAAATCCACCAGCATGTCAGGTACTGTCGTACTCTCGACAAGGGACAGCAAACCCACCATGGTGGGAAGAGAGTCAGGGGGCAACCGGCTGTAATATGGGAGTAACATTGCCAGCAAAGTCAGAATGACTGAAAGTGATCCCGTTTTTTGTAAGAAAGCAGCTTACATAAGAACATAAGAAATAGGAGCAGGAGTAGGCCATACGGCCCCTCAAGCCTGCTCCGCCATTTAATACAATCATGGCTGATCCGATCATGAACTCAGGTCCACTTCTCTGCCCGCTCCCCATAACCTCTTATTCCCTTATCGTTTAAGAAACTGTCTAATTCTGTCTTCAATTCAATGTCCCAGCTTCCACAGCTCATTAAAACCAACCTCATGACACAGATTAACCAGCCCATTTCAGGCAAGCGACGTTACAGATGGGCAGCTGTTCTGATTTTGCCTTGGATTCTTCCAAGTAAATCCCAACTCAATTGGGAAGGAAACCCTGGAGGGAGAGCAGATGACCCATTAAACCAAGGCCCTGGTCAGGTAGACTTTCAGTTCCCACAGCACTATTTCAAGATGAGCCGTGAGGTACTCTTAGTTTCCTCGGCAATATTCCTCTGTCAACCAACACCACCAAATGCTGGCTTCCTGATATTCATTTCAATGCTGTTGTTTGCAAATTGCTGCTGTGCGTTTTTTTTATTGTTTGGGCATCACTGCATGGCCAGCATTTATTGCCTTTGAGAAGGTGGTGGTGAACTATAATTTCAGAGGGCAGTTCAGAGTCAACCATATTGTGGGTCTGGAGTCAAATATCAGCCAGACCGGGTAAGGGCGGCAGATTTCCTTCCCTAAAGGACATTAGTGAACCAGATGGATTTTTACGACAATCCAGCAGTTTCACAGTCACCATTTCCGACACTAGCTTTTTATTACAGATTTATTTAATTAACTGAATTTAAATTCCCCAGCTGGTGGGTTTGAATGCATGTCACTGGATAATTAGTCCAGCCCTCTGGATTATTAGCCCAGTAACATAACCACTATGCCAGCATACCCTATAATATTTTTGCCAACTTAATAACAGCCACTTCACTTTGAAGTAATCCATTGTATGCAAAGGCCTCCTGGAGATTTACAAGAGATAGTCATGCACTATGTAACTGAAAGTAATTTTATTCAAAAACACCCTTATTGATGTTGGCAAAATCTATGTTCAGGAAAATACTGAATGATATTTTTGTTAAACGTCAGTGTAATATATTTGCTTCATGGGTTCTTTGCTTAACAATCCATAGCAACACATGGCTATTAAGAACTAGTTGGTTTATTAGCGAAGGTTTAACAATCACACGACACATTACCAGTTCATCCACCAGGCTCACAACCTGCTGCCTCATTGTGGATCCCCCTGAACCCAATTGACTGGGGTTTTATTGAGTCTTCTGAACATCACGTGACTGGCGAAGCCAATCGTAACTCAACAGCTCTACAACTATTTTGTTGTAACTTAATAATCAAGTGCCCCCTAATTAAAGGGGGGGTGGCGGGGGGCACACTCCAAAAACTTTTCAAGTGCCCCCTTTTTTGGGGGGGCACTAAGAACACAAATTATACAAGTGCCACCTGGCTAAAAGGGGGGGTCACCAAAACCGACAAACTTAAACAAATTAAACTTTAGACACTAAAGATTCAAATGAAAATGTGGTTGCCGGGGGTGATGATGCACTCCAGTCCCTCCGGCGCCCACCTTTCGCGGAAGGCCACGAGCGTACCGGTGGACACCGCGTGCTCCATCTCCAGGCACACCCTGGCTCGGATGTAACCGCGGAAAAGAGGCAGGCAGTCGGGCTGACCGACCCCCTCGACCGTCCACTGCCTGGACCGGCTGATGGCCCCCTTGGCCGTGCCCAGGAGCAGTCCTACGAGGAGGCCCTCGGACCTACCCGCTCCCCTCCGCACAGGGCGCCCAAAGATCAGGAGTGTGGGACTGAAGTGCAACCAGAATTTGAGGAGCAGCCCCATCAAGTATTAGAAGAGGGGTTGCAACCTCACACATTCAATAAAACCGTGGAACACGGACTCTTCCAGACCGCAGAAATTGCAGGCTTAACCGACTTAAAAACTTATTGCACGGGACTGCTCCGTGCACCACCCTCCAGGCCAAGTCCCCAATAAATAGAGGAAGGATTCCCGTGTAGAGTGCACTCCATTGGGGACCCCCGCCTCCTCCGGACGGCAAGATGGTGCGCACTGGCGTGTCCGAATGGCAGACGAGGATGGCAACGTGGAGAGTGTGCAGGAACAGCCCGTACAGGAATCCCTTCCGCACAGAACTGAAAGGCACGGAGGGGATTTCCCCGAGCAGGCTCAAGTTGTGAGGCGCCGGCTCCCGAGGGAGGTTTCGGGGATTAGTGCCGATGAGGAATTCCGTCCGGATGGGCCTCCTCGACACACCAAACGGAGTCAGGGCCCAGTGCTGTTTTTAGCGACTCGATGGCATTGGTCACGTGCCGGACGCCAGCCCAAGATAGGCACCGTGCCAGCTCATCAACAGCTCTACAAACCTGTGAGCATACTCACAGGTGCATACATTACAGTCAGGTCTTTACCTCCAGAGGTAATCCACCAGGTCAGTTAGATGAATCCATAATGTCACCAATAGGAAAGCTATCCAAGAGTAAAGGCTTCCTCAACCATAGACTAGCCTGAGAGCCAATCAGAAGCTGACTGACAGCTCATGGACACCTCACTGAAAAACAATGTTCATGCTACCAGCCGAGAAGGATTATATTATACTTTTGAAGTACCTCTCTTGACTTTCATTCCCCTCTAATGGCCCAAATTTGCCCAGGAGTTGCTCCGGTTTTTTTGGAGCAACTTGATTTTTTTTTGGAGTATCTTAAAAATCCCCATTCTGCACATTTAATTTGCGCCAGTGTAAGTGAGTTGGTTAGGATTTTTTTTAGTTTTGTTTTTTTTTCCAAAAGGGGGCATTACCAGCACCTATGCCCGTTTTGGCCATTTAAGCCAGTTTGGACAGCTAATGGTTGCTCCAAACTAACTTAGATCAGCGTATGTGACCACTTGTGGCCGCACAGAAAACCCTTGCGGAGAGTTAAGAAATCAGCGCAGGTAGCCAGAGATAGGGGGGGAAGGGAAGCGGAGAGGACCTTGCAAAACACTAAACACCTTCACAGCAACATTCAAGAAGCATAAAAACCATCAATAATAAATAAAAAATAAAACTTAAGTCCTACCTTCCTAACTCGACCCGGGAAGTCAGCGGGCAGACTCTGACTCCTCTCCGACTCCGACTCTCTCTCTCGAGGATTCTCCGAGGGACTGGACTTCTCCGAGGGATTGGACTTCTCCGAGGGACAAGAGGACTTCTCCGAGGTACTGGTCTCCTCCGAGGAACTGGAGGACTTCTCCGAGGGACTGGACGACTTCTCCGAGGGATTGCTGGACTTCTCCGAGGACTTCTCCGAGGGATTGGACTTCTCCGAGGGACTAAAGGACTTCTCCAAGGTACTGGTCTCCTCCGAGGGACTGGTGGACTTCTCTGAGGGACTGGACGACTTCTCCGAGGGATTACTAACTTCTCCGAGGGACCTCCGGCTGGAGGCAGGAGCTACTGTGCATGCGCGAAACTTCCAGTGCGCATGCGTTGAGCTGCCAGCACTTTTTCGTGCAGGGCCCTAGCTCCGTCCCCGAATGGACAGACCATGCCGCGCCAAGCCATGGGACAGACCACAGGGCGGCCAGAATCCGGGGAGATCTTTTCAGCGCCGTTTTCACCCTAGGAAGTCGGCGCATCTCCAGTGAGTGCGCTGAAAAAACGGGTGGGGCAAATTTGGGCCCTAGGTTACTAACACCAGCTTCTGCTTTTCACTGTTTGACAATTCTAAGATCCCTTACTGTAATTATTATGTTTGATGGCTTCAATGCTGATTCCATTGTGTTACCACATCTCCTTTGTCCTCCTTATTCCCATTGGGCCCTTCCATCAATCATGCCAGGCCTTGGTATAGTCTGTTCCAAATATCTATTCATCTTATTCTTTGGGACAGTTTGTACAAAAAGAGAGGAACCGCATATGTTGGCAATAAAATCAAATATGTGGATCTTGAATGCTGCCTTTCATGAGGAGCCCACACGCTGTTAGAACAGATGAGGTTTTTCCATGAAACCAGTGAATGAATTGAAGGAACAATCAACGTTTGAGACTTCTTCACCTTGTGATTTAATAAATGAAAGCCACCATGGATTTGTTTATTGCAAATCGCGTTTGTCGAACTTGATCGAGTTCTTTGATGAAGTCACGGAGAGGGTTAATGAGGATATTGTGATTGATGATGTATATGTGGACTTTCAAAAAGTGTTTGATAAAGTGCCACATTATAAACTTGTTAACAAAATTGAAGCCCATGGAATTAAGGTGGCAGCGACAGCATGGGTACAGAATTGGCAGAGAGTTGTGGTGAACAGTTGTTTATCACACATACAGTGGGGATCTCCGGGATTGGTATTAGAACCACTGCTCTTTTTGATATATATAAAAGATCTGGACTTGGGTATACAGGGCATAATTTCAAAGTTTGCAGATGACGTGACACTCGATAATGTGGTAAACAGTGAGGAGGATAGTAACAGGCTTGAGGAAGAGATACAAAGACTGGTGAAATGGGCAGACACATGGCAGATGACATTTAATGCAGAGAAATGTGAAATGATTCATTTTGGTGGGAAGAATGAGGAGAGGCAATATAAATGAAATGGTACAATTTTAAAGGGGCAGCAGAAACTGACAGATGTGGTGAAGCCAACTTGCCACATTGAGCAGGTGCTACAAATTAGCCATTTAACGACAAAATCAAGTTACCTCAGGGGAGCAGGTTAAACTCGTCCATGGGTTAGTTGGTAGCACTGTAGCCTTTAAGTCAGAAGGTTGTATTATGTCTCAAATAAAGCAATGTGACTGAGTACTGTAGACTTGAGTAAGTGTGACCTTAGTCTCTTTATTCTGACTCCAAAGTGCTCCATAGCATGGGAAGCCTCTTTATATGCCCTCTGGTGGCGGTAGAATGCTGGTTGCAAGGTGTTGCATAAATAACAGGTTGTAGGTTTTAAGTCCCAGAACTAGACCTAAGCGTGACATCCAGGCTGACACAAGGGCAGTACTGAGGCAGTGCGGCACTGTTCGATGTGCCATATTTTAGCTGAGATGTTAAACTGGGGCCGTGTCTGTCTGCTCAGATGGGCACCACTCAAAGGAGAGTGGTCAGCCCTAACCAATATTCCTACCTTGCACCACCAAATACAATTGTCTGATCATTCATTTACATTTTGTGGGCCTTGCTATTTGCAAATTGGCCACCACATTTGCATGCATAACCATCGCTGCATTTCAAAAAGGCTGGTTGAAAAGGATCCTGAGGACATGGAAAAAGCTAAATAAATTCAACGGGAGAAGGGGTATAGGGGAGAGGATAGGAGAAAAGGAGGAGGGGAAGAGGAGAGAGGTTGGAGAGGGATTCAGGAGAGAAGGAGACATGGCAGGAATTTTACATGAAAGACATTTTTTTAAATCTCTATAGGTATATGAAGCATTGAATTTGATTCAAATATTATTCTCTTTAATTCCACATCTATGCTACTCCCCCGTGCATATATTACAATTTGTTTCAAAATACACTAAGAGAATATAAAAATATAATGTGGATTTTTCTGATGGTTTACTGCTGAGGCATACAGTTCAGGAAGGACCTAGATTGAAGCAGTGACTTGTGCTGGGTTAACTGATCAGGACGAGGGGACTAATGGGGGTGAGGGGTGTGCAGGAAAGTTGGCCTCAAGAGACATTGGACAAGGCAGTGCAAAAATCAGACACTGTTGCTGCTTCTGACTATGATGCAGTGACCTCTGCTGGAGACTGTGTGCAGGTCGGTTCTGGGCAAGGATCCAATGGGGCTTGTGATTCCCTCGATGGTGCAATAGCTGCTCATACTCATTGTCTGGGCTCAAACCTCAAACATGGATACCTGGTCAAGGTACCATAAAACGGTACACCAGCAGACCATCACTGGAGGAGGAGGGGAGGGGGAAAAAAGTCAATACTTAGGGCTCCTGCTTCTCATTTTTATAAATGAAAGCTTCAATCAGCCCTTGTTTAACATTCCAAAAATAGTTGTGTTTGATCCTGGAACATTTTTGAGGAAGTGCTTACACGGGTCCAGTGTCATTTATGATTCAGTTTGGCAAATGCTACTTACTCCCAGACTTGTTGGCACTGCACCGAATTTTTAATAAGACGACTTCACGTCAATTCTAATACAAGCTTAATGAGGCGCAATTGGTGATTTAACTGACCAACGCAAAACACTTGATTGGGCTAGATTTTCTACTCATTCATAGTCAATGGGTGGGAAATTCACTACCATCGGTGTAGTTTCTATGTGATTATAACTGATACACTAGGTATTATGGTAGCCAAAAGTAGCAGTCCTATACACCGTTTGTTTATCATCATCATAGAAACATAGAAACATAGAAAATAGGTGCAGGAGTAGGCCATTCGGCCCTTCTAGCCTGCACCGCCATTCAATGAGTTCATGGCTGAACATGCAACTTCAGTACCCCATTCCTGCTTTCTCACCATAGGCAGTACCCCATTCCTGCTTTCTCATCATAGGCAGTCCCTTGGATTTGAGGAAGACTTGCTTCCACTCTTAAAAATTAGGTGACTGAACAGTCCAATACGAGAACCACAGACTCTGTCGCAGGTGGGACAGATAGTCGTTGAGGGAAGGGGTGGGTGGGACTGGTTTGCCGCACGCTCTTTCTGCTGCCTGCGCTTGATTTCTGCACACTCTCGGCGATGAGACTCGAGGTGCTCAGCACCCTCCCGGATGCACTTCTTCCACTTAGTGCGATCTTTGGCCAGGGATTCCCAGGTGTCGGTGGGGATGTTGCACTTTATCAGGGAGGCTTTCAGGGTGTCCTTGTAACGTTTCCTCTGCCCACCTTTGGCTCGTTTGCCGTGAAGGAGTTCCGAGTAGAGCGCTTGCTTTGGGAGTCTCGTGTCTGGCATGCGAACGACGTGGTCTGCTCAGCGGTGTTGATCAAGTGTGGTCAGTGCTTCAATGCTGGGGATGTTGGTCTGGTCAAAGATGTTAATGTTGGTGCATCTGTCCTCCCAGGGGATTCGTAGGATCTTGCGGAGGCATCGTTGGTGGTATTTCTCCCACAACTTGAGGTGTCTACTGTACATGGTCCATGTTTATTTGTACTGCAAAAATGGCCACTATGCTCCACCCTTTGTCTATGATTGGTCCTTTTGGAGGATAAGCCACACTCTGAAGTTTCAAAGGAATGTGTAACTGGAACTGCTCATCCCAAGGTCCCACTGACTTTGCAAATTGTAACTCGATCCACTTTGACTTCCTGAAGCAACAGAGGACAGAGCTCCCCAGAAGACAGCAAGGGCCACGTGGAGGGAATGATTCAGGGCCGGGATTGGGTGGGGCGGAGCTTGATGGGGGGCAGGGCTTGACAGACACATGTCTGTCAAAAAAAGTGCAGTACAAATAGTTAGACTGATTACCGAACCCAACAGCATCGCTCCTATACACTGAGTATTACGATAACTCAAAATAACACACCGATTCACTGGATATAATAACACTCCAATATATAATTATGATTTATTGTGTCTTGAGTCGAAACCAGTGTGAGCATGCCCCTGTGACTGGTGTGGTATTTGTATCTTAACAACAAGCCGTAGCAACCACAAAAGTTTGATTTAATCGCTGGACTCTCTGTGCCTTTGTAGAAATGGGTAGGACATACTTCTGAACCGATAAATATCCTCATGCTGCTAATAGTTTGAAGCGTTATCCCGGTATAAATAGACGGCACTCTTGCTGCCTGTGTGTTATTTGTTGGCACCGTGGGTGGAATGAGATCCATGATTTCACCTCTATTTTTACGTCTTCGCTTGGAGTGAAAATGCTCTTGGGAGGCCTGGGAGATTTAGTTGAAACATTTGACAGCAATCACTTTGACTGTTATTATTCCAAACTAAATTTACGGACATTGGTTGCTGCACGTGCAAAGCAATTGTGTGATTGTTCCATCGAGTGAGCTGTGCCAGTGAGCGAGCGAGTTGGTCCATTGAGCCTTGGAGCCACAACCAGTTAACGGATCCCAGCCAGCCTGCCAGGAAGGACACTATAATTGGCGGTATCGCTCCCGGGTTGGCCAGGGAAATATGGGTCCGGATTCCCAGCCCCAGTTGCTAACCATCAGACCGCCCCCCTCTCGCCCCCCCCAACCACTTGGGTTCTCAACACCCTCAATGCCTCCCTGATAAAGTGTAACATCCCCACTGATACATAGAAACATAGAAACATAGAAAATAGGTGCAGGAGCAGGCCATTCAGCCCTTCTAGCCTGCACCGCCATTCTTTGAGTTCATGGCTGAACATGCAACTTCAGTACCCCATTCCTGCTTTCTCGCCATACCCCTTGATCCCCCGAGTAGTAAGGACTTTATCTAACTCCCTTTTGAATATATTTAGTGAATTGGCCTCAACTACTTTCTGTGGTAGAGAATTCCACTGGTTCAGCACTCTCTGGGTGAAGAAGTTTCTCCTCATCTCGGTCCTAAATGGCTTACCCCTTATCCTTAGACTGTGACCCCTGGTTCTGGACTTCCCCAACATTGGGAACATTCTTCCTGCATCCAACCTGTCTAAACCCATCAGAATTTTAAACGTTTCTATGAGGTCCCCTCTCATTCTTCTGAACTCCAGTGAATATAAGCCCAGTTGATCCAGTCTTTCTTGATAGTTCAGTCCCACCATCCCGGGAATCAGTCTGGTGAATCTTCGCTGCACTCCCTCAATAGCAAGAATGTCCTTCCTCAAGTTAGGAGACCAAAACTGTACACAATACTCCAGGTGTGGCCTCACCAAGGCCCTGTACAACTGTAGCAACACCTCCCTGCCCCTGTACTCAAATCCCCTCGCGATGAAGGCCAACATGCCATTTGCTTTCTTAACCGCCTGCTGTACCTGCATGCCAACCTTCAATGACTGATGTACCATGACACCCAGGTCTCGTTGTACCTTCCCTTTTCCTAATCTGTCACCATTCAGATAATAGTCTGTCTCTCTGTTTTTACCACCAAAGTGGATAACCTCACATTTATCCACATTATACTTCATCTGCCATTCATTTGCCCACTCACCTAACCTATCCAAGTCACTCTGCAGCCTCATAGCATCCTCCTCACAGCTCACACTGCCACCCAACTTCGTGTCATCCGCAAATTTGGAGATACTACATTTAATCCCCTCGTCTAAATCATTAATGTACAATGTAAACAGCTGGGGCCCCAGCACAGAACCTTGCGGTACCCCACTAGTCACTGCCTGCCATTCTGAAAAGTACCCATTTACTCCTACTCTTTGCTTCCTGTCTGACAACCAGTTCTCAATCCACGTCAGCACACTACCCCCAATCCCATGTGCTTTAACTTTGCACATTAATCTCTTGTGTGGGACCTTGTCGAAAGCCTTCTGAAAGTCCAAATATACCACATCAACTGGTTCTCCTTTGTCCACTTTACTGGAAACATCCTCAAAAAATTCCAGAAGATTTGTCAAGCATGATTTCCCTTTCACAAATCCATGCTGACTTGGACCTATCATGTCACCATTTTCCAAATGCGCTGCTATGACATCCTTAATAATTGATTCCATCATTTTACCCACTACTGAGGTCAGGCTGACCGGTCTATAATTCCCTGTTTTCTCTCTCCCTCCTTTTTTAAAAAGTGGGGTTACATTGGCTACCCTCCACTCGATAGGAACTGATCCAGATTCAATGGAATGTTGGAAAATGACTGTCAATGCATCCGCTATTTCTAAGGCCACCTCCTTAAGTACTCTGGGATGCAGTCCATCAGGCCCTGGGGATTTATCGGCCTTCAATCCCATCAATTTCCCCAACACAATTTCCCGACTAATAAAGATTTCCCTCAGTTCCTCCTCCTTACTAGACCCTCTGACCCCTTTTATATCTGGAAGGTTGTTTGTGTCCTCCTTAGTGAATACCGAATCAAAGTACTTGTTCAATTGGTCTGCCATTTCTTTGTTCCCCGTTATGACTTCCCCTGATTCTGACTGCAGGGGACCTACGTTTGTCTTTACTAACCTTTTTCTCTTTACATACCTATAGAAACTTTTGCAATCCGCCTTAATGTTCCCTGCAAGCTTCTTCTCGTACTTCATTTTCCCTGCCCTAATCAAACCCTTTGTCCTCCTCTGCTGAGTTCTAAATTTCTCCCAGTCCCCGGGTTCGCTGCTATTTCTGGCCAATTTGTATGCCACTTCCTTGGCTTTAATACTATCCCTGATTTCCCTTGATAGCCACGGTTGAGCCACCTTCCCTTTTTTATTTTTACGCCAGACAGGAATGTACAATTGTTGTAATTCATCCATGCGGTCTCTAAATGTCTGCCATTGCCCATCCACAGTCAACCCCTTAAGTATCATTCGCCAATCTATCCTAGCCAATTCACGCCTCATACCTTCAAAGTTACCCTTCTTTAAGTTCTGGACCATGGTCTCTGAATTAACTGTTTCATTCTCCATCCTAATGCAGAATTCCACCATATTATGGTCACTCTTCCCCAAGGGGCCTCGCACAATGAGATTGCTAATTAATCCTCTTTCATTACACAACACCCAGTCTAAGATGGCCTCCCCCCTAGTTGGTTCCTCAACATATTGGTCTAGAAAACCATCCCTTATGCACTCCAGGAAATCCTCCTCCACCGTATTGCTTCCAATTTGGCTAGCCCAATCTATGTGCATATTAAAGTCACCCATTATAACTGCTGCACCTTTATTGCATGCACCCCTAATTTCCTGTTTGATGCCCTCCCCAACATCACTATTACTGTTTGGAGGTCTGTACACAACTCCCACTAACGTTTTTTGCCCTTTGGTGTTCTGCAGCTCTACCCATATAGATTCCACATCATCCAAGCTAATGTCTTTCCCAACTATTGCATTAATCTCCTCTTTAACCAGCAATGCTACCCCACCTCCTTTTCCTTTTATTCTATCCTTCCTGAATGTTGAATACCCCTGGATGTTGAGTTCCCAGCCCTGATCATCCTGGAGCCACGTCTCCGTAATCCCAATCACATCATATTTGTTAACATCTATTTGCACAGTTAATTCATCCACCTTATTGCGGATACTCCTTGCATTAAGACACAAAGCCTTCAGGCTTGTTTTTTTAACACCCTTTGTCCTTTTAGAATTTTGCTGTACAGTGGCCCTTTTTGTTCTTTGCCTTGGGTTTCTCTGCCCTCCACTTTTCCTCATCTCCTTTCTGTCTTTTGCTTTTGCCTCCTTTTTGTCTCCCTCTGTCTCCCTGCATTGGTTCCCATCCCCCTGCCATATTAGTTTAACTCCTCCTCAACAGCATTAGCAAACACTCCCCCTAGGACATTGGTTCCGGTCCTGCCCAGGTGCAGACCGTCCGGTTTGTACTGGTCCCACCTCCCCCAGAACCGGTTCCAATGCCCCAGGAATTTGAATCCCTCCCTGCTGCACCACTGCTCAAGCCACGTATTCATCTGCGCTATCCTGCGATTCCTACTCTGACTAGCACGTGGCACTGGTAGCAATCCCGAGATTACTACTTTTGAGGTCCTACTTTTTAATTTAGCTCCTAGCTCCTTAAATTCGTTTCATAGGACCTCATCCCTTTTTTTACCTATGTCGTTGATACCAATGTGCACCACGACAACTGGTTGTTCTCCCTCCCATTTCAAAATGTCCTGCACCCGCTCCGAGACATCCTTGACCCTTGCACCAGGGAGGCAACATACCATCCTGGAGTCTCGGTTGCGGCCGCAGAAATGCCTATCTATTCCCCTCACCATCGAATCCCCTATCACTATCGCTCTCCCACTCTTTTTCCTGTCCTCCTGTGCAACAGAGCCAGCCACGGTGCCATGAACTTGGCTGCTGCTGCCCTCCCCTGATGAGTCATCCCCCCCAACAGTACTCAAAGCAGTGCATCTGTTTTGCAGGGGGATGACCACAGGGGACCCCTGCACTACCTTCCTTGCACTGCTCTTCCTGCTGGTCTTCCATTCGCTATCTGGCTGTGGACCCTTCTCCTGCGGTAAGACCAACTCACTATACGTGCTACTCACATCATTCTCAGCATCGTGGATGCTCCAGTGTGAATCCACCCTCAGCTCCAATTCCACAACGCGGACCATCAGGAGCTGGAGGTGGATACACTTCCCGCACACGTAGTCGTCAGGGACACCGGAAGTGTCCCTGAGTTCCCACATGGTACAGGAGGAGCATAACACCCGACCGAGCTCTCCTGCCATGACTTAATCCTTAGCCACACTTAAATTGGCAACAACAATGCTAAAAGTTACTGACTGATATAAAAAAGAAAAAGAAAATCTACTCACCAATCAGCAGCCAATCACTTACCCCCTAGGCTGTGACGTCACCTTTCTGTTTCTTTCTACTTCTTTTTTGCCTTCTCCTTGTAGCTGCACAAGTACGCCTCACCAACGAACTCCCGACGCCTCTCGCGGCCTTTTATAGGCCTCTGCTGATCCCCGGACTCACGCCTCACCAACGAACTCCCGACGCCTCTCGCGGCCTTTTATAGGCCTCTGCTGATCTCCGGACTCACGCTTCACCAACGAACTCCCGACGCCTCTCGCGGCCTTTTGTAGGCCTCTGCTGATCCCCGGACTCACGCCTCACCAACGAACTCCCGACGCCTCTCGCGGCCTTTTATAGGCCTCTGCTGATCCCCGGACTCACGCCTCACCAACCATACCTGGGAGTTCCTGGCCAAAGACCGCCCTAAGTGGAGGAAGTGCATCAGGGAGGGCGCTGAGCACCTCGAGTCTCGTCGCCGAGAGCATGCAGAAAACAAGCGCAGGCAGCGGAAGGAGCGTGCGGCAAACCAGTCCCACCCTCCCCTTCCCTCAATGACTATCTGTCCCACCTGTGACAGGGACTGGGGTTCTCGTATTAGATTGTTCAGCCACCTAAGGACTCATTTTTAGAGTGGAAGCAAGTCTTCCTCGATTCCGAGCGACTGCCTGTGATGGCTTGCTGTAACACGCACATGTGCGGATGACGAGTGTTTTCACAATCAGGCTGGTCAGCGAAGCCCTCCGCAGTTGAATAGCCTGCCGACACTCGCGGTCAAGGCACCTGTGTGAATGATGGCCACTTGGGCAATTGACCAAAGGAGCAATCAACTCACCTGGAAAAACTTAAGGAGACAAGAAAATTGCCACGGAGGAGGGGAAAAAAAAAACAAAGATTTTTCTATGTAATCCAAATTGCACGGTGCTGTCGCGCACTGAGCGTCACATCAAAGAAAGAAAAACAGCAAGCTGGTCAAACAATGCATCCTTCCTGCCAAGGGTCCGCGACAACAGAGAACGTAATTTAATATTTTGGAGGTTTGTTTCATTGATTTTACGAAACTTCCTTCAGGAAATTAAACATACATAGGGATGAGAATAGGCCATCTGGCCAGTGGAAGCTCATTCCTCCAGTGGGCATGACAGCACCCAGCCGCACCGTGAACCTCCCGAATGTTTCACCTCTAATATCCTCCCTGGCCGATTATTCCAAACACTGAGCACCCTTTGTCCCATCATGTACTCATGACAGAAATTGGTCGAATGCAGGGAAGGACAGATTGTGCCTGGTCTGTGAAAGGAATGGGCTTGATGGGCCACGTGGCCTTTTCTGATCTGACGGATGTTCTTATTTTGTGCATCGGTTGAATATTTGCCAAGTTGAAGCAGAAATTCTTCAAAGAGCCAGAGGCGAACTGTGGAGAATTTATTTTAGGCAGCGAGTTGTTATGATCTGGAATGCACTGTCTGGAAGGGCAATGGAAGCAGCTTCAATAGTAACATTCAAAAGAGAATTGAATAAATACTTGTAGGGCAGAATATTACTGGGCTATGCGGAAAGAGCGGGGGAGTGGAACTAATTGGATAGCTCTTTCAAACAGACAGCACTGACACTTCTGTTTTGCAAGAAGGAGGCCCATATGATTTTAACTTGAACCCTGGCACCGATATTTGGCTGTCACAAGACTGTTAAAGTTTTGAGGTTTTTGATGGGATCCAAGACTGTCAAAGAGGCCCAGGCTGGTAATTCATCCCTTGGCAGATACAAGCAAAATACTGTGGATGCTGGAAATCTGAAATAAAAACAGAAACCGCTAAAAATACTCAGGAGCTCAGGCAGCGTCTGAGGAGAGAGATACAGAGTTAACGGGGTGTATTTTAACCCCCAAAAATGGATGGGTTGGGGTCAGGTGAAATGTTAAAAAATGTTCAATCCCAAACCCGCCTCCTACCTGCCCACGACCAGGGGGCGGGGAGCCCATTTAAATATTTTAATGAGGCTGGCAGGCTGAGTGTTTAATTTTGTTTGATGACCTGTGAAGAGCCTTGAGACGCTGTGCTACATTAAAGACGCTATATAAATGTAAGTTGTTGTTGTATAGCATAATGTAACTTTGTAAATGAACAAAACACACAGAGTCCTCCGCCAGCCCCTTTGATCTAAAGTGTGCGGTCATCCAAAATAGCGATGCCGTGGGAGATCTAAATCTTCAATGGGGAAATGAATGTGAGCCATTAAGAGCTTGAGAAGTGCTCTCGGGAAGGAGTGGAGGTCAGGGGCGGCGAGGTCCGGAGGTCGAGATCGATGAGGAGAGGACAGACGAGGCACAGAGGAGCGGAGAGGTCAGAGCCCAGAGGTGGAGCAGCGTGGACAAGACCAAGGGAAGGTGCAGCACGGACCAATAGCGAGGCTGTGAGATTCACATTGCGGACTATGAATTCCACGGAGAGAGGGGTCCTGTGGGAAGGAAGGAAGGAAGGAGGACAGTAGGAGTATGTTTGAGTTTGTGTGTATGTATTGGCACATGCAGTGGAGCCTGGTCTCCTGTCATCGTGGATCCCCTTGTCACTGGACCAAGACCTTGCTCCGTCAAGCACATGTGATGGCTGATGTGCAACGGCCACCCCACGTTAAAAGAAGTCATGCACAGGCATCTTCCACTGTTTAAAATGAGGTCATCAGTCACCTGCGTACTCATTTTTAGTGTGGAAGCAAGTCATCCTCGACTGAGGGACTGCCTATAATGATGATAAGTGCTCTCTACCAGTGTTGCTGCACACGGTTTCTGAGACTGTAAATGAAGATGAGATGTAACGCTGAAGACAATAGCTTCATGCCGCTCAGATTGTAGAGGTGATTCCTTCCTTGTCTTTGGCGCACCACACTTTCCGTTCCCTCTCCCCGCCCCCTCCCCCACCCACCCCCAGCCTGCCTGCTACCCCGATCCTGCTCATTCAACTGGCTGTATGGCTCCCATGTGAGATGAGTTGAGTAGGCTCAGTCCCGTTCCTGCCAGGCAGAGGTCTCTACCTCAACAAGTTGGTATCATTTAGCACTAAACTGACCGTGAGAGACAGAGACTGCAAAAGATGGCTCTTGTGGAAAATGGAACCGTGCTTGGCACAAGAGGGTGATATTTTCCTGAGGTCGAGGTTAAGGTTCATTGTTGGGGTAGGGTAAAATGAGCTTATGAGGAAAGGTTGAGTAGGTTGGGCCTCTACTCATTGGAATTCAGGTGATCTTATAGAATGTATAAGATTATGAGGGGGCTTGACAAGGTGGATGCAGAGAGGATGTTTCCACTGGCGGGGAAGTGGAGCTAAGTCTATGATCGGATCAGCCATGATCTTATTGAATGGCGGAGCAGGCTCGAGGGGCTGTATGGTCTTCTGCTCCTATTTCTTATGTTCTTATGAGCTTTGATCGCTGCACCTAAACCTGGATGTCTTGTACTTTGTGACAGAAGAGAAAACACCTATTTCCCATCATGGGCATCCATCATGAAGGCAATAATCCACCAGAAAACACCCAAATCCATTAGCGTGAAGATCGCTTGATACAACAACTCTGCCTTATGAGTTAGATGTAGGAAAGGCTCCTTATAGTCAAAGCCACACCTCCAGCTTTTACCTGGACCTTGCTGCAATATTTATGCTGTCAGTGCCATTTCCTCCATGATGCCCCTCTGGAATTCTGCTGCTCCGAGCAACAAGTATGGCCGGAATCCACAGCACTTTCCAAATTAAACTTGCGAGGCAGCGCAAAGCATTGCTTCAGGCTACTACATAGACCCATGCCAAGGCTTCCTTAAGACGCAGTGCGCACTGTTAAAAGCAGAATTCCACCCCATAGAGGGACAAAATGGCAGAGATCACGAAGGAGGAGAGAGAAACCTCTCCTGAGAGAATGAAGCAGAGATTGAATAATTGAAGCCAGTTCAGTAGAGAAAGAAATCAAGACAGTAGATCACAGAAAGTGAAGCAGAAAGAAAAGTATAGGTATTTAATTTTTCAGCGCTTCATTTATTCAGGGAAAAGTGTCAGAATCTTTGGAGTCCACCAGTGATATGCTACAACCTTGGAGACACAGAATACAAGGTACAATACAGAGTACACATGGAGACTGCACCTGTAGATGGTATACACTGCAGCCATAGTGCACTGGTGGTGGAGGGAGTGGATGTTTAGATAGTGGTTTGGCTGCTGATCAAGCGACTACTTTGTCCTGGATCATGTTGAACTTCTTGAGTGTTGCAACTGCACCCATCCAGGCACGTGGAGATTATTCTATCACACGCCTGACATATCTTGCAGGTGTTGGGGAAGCTTAGGGGAGTCCAGAGATGAGCCACTCGTCACAGGATACACAGCCTCTGACCTGCTGCAGTAGCCAAGCCATTTATGTGGCTGGTCCAGTTGGGTTTTTGGCCAATGGAGACGCCCAAAATGTTGCTTTCAGCAATGGTGATGCCAATGAAATTCAAGGGGAGGTGATTAGCTCTCTCTTGTTGGAGATGGTCATTGCCTGGCACTTGTGTGGTGTGAATGTTACTTGCCACTTATCGGGCCAAGCTTGGATGTTGTCCAGGTGTTGCTACTTGTGGGCACGGACTGCTTCAGTCTCTGAGTCAAAGCGAATGGAACTGAGCACTGTACAATCATCAGTGAACAGCCCCAACCTGACCTCATGATGCAAGGAAGGTCATTGATGAAGCAACTGAAGACGGTTAGGTCCAGGAGACTGTCCGAAGGAATTCCTGCTGCAATGTCTTGGGGTTGAGATGATTGGCCTCCAACAAGCACTATCAACTTCCTTTTCTCTCGGTATAACTCCAGCCAGTGGAGAGTTTTCCTCCAATTCCCACTGACTTCAATTTTACTAGGGCTCCATGGTACCACTCTCTGTTGAATGTGGCCTTGATGTCAAGGGCAGTCACACTCACCACATCTCTGGAATTCAGCTCTTGAGTCTATGTTTAAATCAATGCTGTAATCTGGTCTTGGGTCATGTTGTTGTGATGGCATTCCCAGCAGTGGTCCACAATCTATGCTTGTACCTACTCCTCGCTCTGTCCAATAGCTTGGTCCTGTTTCTCATCTCTATCACTGAAGGAGGATTTTGTTATTGGGGGGGCGAGAAAAATGAGGCATCCATGGAGAGAAATCAAACCGCACTGTAATGTCCAAATTAGCAGCCATTTTGAATGTCAATTCAATGGTTAATCCAACTGTTGGACAGATTTGTTTGGAGTTGGGGGGTGGGGGGGCGGGAGGGTATTTTAGTGAAGATGTCTGGGTAAATATGATTAATTGATAGCATATTTTAGGTGATCTGTACTACTGCCATGTTATTGTTTGAAAATCATTGGATAATGAAAAATGGTCTTTTCATTGGGAGTTTGTGTTGTGTGTTACTCTCGGAGGTTTCTCTCTGTTCTTGGGGGTCATTCCCAAACCGATCATTTTGTTCTCCAGTCTCATTGCCTGACTGATGATGTCGACGTTAACTTAAGGAAAGGTAACTTCGATGGTAGGAGGCGTGAATTGGCTAGAATAGACTGGCAAATGATACTTAAAGGGTTGACGGTGGATAAGCAATGGCAAATATTTATTGATCACATGGATGAACTTCAGCAATTGTACATCCCTGTCTGGAGTAAAAATAAAACGGGGAAGGTGGCTCAACCATGGCTAACAAGGGAAATTAAGGATAGTGTTAAAGCCAAGGAAGAGGCATATAAATTGGCTCGAAAAAGTAATAAACCTGAGGACTGGGAAAAATTTAGAATTCAACAGAGGAGGAGAAAGGGTTTAATTAAGAGGGGGAAAATAGAGTACGAGAGGAAGCTTGCAGGGAACATAAAAACTGACTGCAAAAGCTTCTATAAATATGTGAGGAGAAAAAGATTAGTGAAGACAAATGTAGGTCCCTTGCAGTCGGATTCAGGTGAATTTACAATGGGGAACAAAGAAATGGAAGACCAATTGAACAAATGCTTCGGTTCTGTCCTCACGAAGGAAGACCCGAATAACCTTCTGAATGTACTAGGGGACAGTGGGTCTAGTGAGAAGGAGGAACTGAAGGATATCCTTATTAGGCGAGAAATTGTGTTAGGGAAATTGATGGGATTGAAGGCTGATAAATCCTTGGGGCCTGATAGTCTGCATCCCAGAGTACTTA